>NW_004444033.1:5790762-5899088 GCF_000243295.1 Trichechus manatus latirostris | reverse complement strand
AAGAGTCATCACACGAATAGATATATGCACACCCATGTTCACTGCAGCACTGTTCACAATAGCAAAAAGATGGAAACAACCTAGGTGCCCATCAATGGACGAATGGATAGACAAATTATGGTATATCCACACAATGGAATATTATGCAATGATAAAGAACAACGATGAAGCTGTGAAATATTGTGTAACATGGTGGAAGCTGGAACTTATTATGCTGAGTGAATGTAGTCACTCACAGAAGGACAAATACTGTATAAGACCAGTATTATAAGAACTCAAGAAAAGGTTTAAACACAGAAGAAAACATTCTTTGATGGTTACAGGGGTGGGGAGGGAGGAGGAGGGAAAATCACCAACTAGATAGTAGATAAGAATCATCTTAGGTGAAGAGAAGGATGGCACACACTACAGGGAAAGTCAGCACAACTGGACTAAACCAAAGCTAAGAAGTTTCCTGAATACAGTCAAATACTTTGCGAGAGAGTAGCAGGGGTAGGGGTCTGGGAACCATGCTTTCAGGGGACATCTAGGTCAACTGGTATAACAAAGCTTATTAAGAAAATGTTCTGCATCCTACTTTGATGAGTGGCGTCTGGGGTCTTAAAAGCCGGCAAGTGGCCATCTAAGATGCATCAATTGGTCCCAACCACCTGGAGTAAAGGAGAACGAAGAACACAAAAGACACAAGGAAAGTATTAGCCCAAGAGACAGAATGGGCCACATAAACCAGAGACTTCAACAGCCTGAGACCAGAAGAACTAGATGGTGCCCGGCTACCATCAATGACAATCCTGATAGGGAACACAACAGAGAGTCCCTGATGGAGCAGCAGAAGGATGGGTTACAGAACTCAAATACTAGTAAGAAGACCAGACTTAATGGTCTGACTGAGACTGGAGGTACCCTGGAAAGCACGGCCCCTGGACTCTATCAGCCCAGAACCTAAACAATTTCCAAGGCCAACTCTTCACACAAGGATTGGACTGGACTGTGGGACACAAAGTGATACTCGTTAAGAGTGTGCCTCTTAGTCAAGTAGATACAAGAGATCAAAGGGGCAGCTTCTGTCCAGAGGTGTGAGGGGAAGGCAGAGAGGGCTGGGAGCTGGTTGAATGGTCATGGGGAATCAGAGACGGAAAGGAGTGTGCTCTCACAGAATGGGGTGAGCAATTAGGGTCACATAACAATGAATGTATAAAATTTTGTATGGGAGACTAACTTGAAATGTAAACTTAATTTAAGTAAAACAATTAAAAAAAAACGTAATTAAAAAAAAGAATATTGAAGGAATTGTATTGGGTTAATTAAAATGGCCTTTTTCACTACTTTAAAGTAAAATACATTTGTTTTGAATCTAGAAAAACTTACTTGTATATCTATATGAACATCTAAAATAACTATTCCCTTTAAGAGCAGAGCCATTCTATCTTTCATATTTCCTAAATGATGTATTACTATATATATATGCGTATACGTGTAGGTGTGTGTATACACATATATATACACACACACATATAAATATATTTTAAGTAAATTAAAGTGAAATAATTTTGTTTTTTTAATTATATATCATGCTTCTCCCCAACGTGTCTGTCAGTTTGTCATACTGTGGGGGCTTGCGTGTTGCTATGATGCTGGAAGCTATGCCACTGGTATTCAGATACCAGCAGGGTTACCCATGGCGGACAGGTTTCAGCTGAGCTTCCAGACTAACATGGACTAGGAAGAAGGACCTGACAGTCTACTTCTGAAAAGAATTAGCCAGTGAGGAAACCTTACGAATAGCAGCAGAACATTGTCTGATATAGTACCGGAAGATGAGCCCCACAGGTTGGAAGGCACTCAGAAGATGACTGGGGAAGAGCTGCTTCCTCAAAGTAGAGTCGACCTTAATGGTGTCAAGTTTTCAGGACCTTCATTTGCTGATGTGGCACAACTCAAAATGAAAAGAAACAGCTGCAAACATCCATTAACAATCAGAATGTGGAATGTATGAGGTATGAAACCAGGAAAATTGGAAATCATCAAAAACGAAATGGAACGCATAAACATCGATATCCTAGGCATTAGTGAGCTGAAATGGACTGGTATTGGCCATTGTGAACCGGACAATCATATGGTCTACTATGCCAGGAATGACAAGTTGAAGAGGAATGGCGTTGCATTCATCATCAAAAAGAACATTTTAATATCTATCCTAAAGTACAACGCTGTCAGTGACAGGATATCCATACATCTACAAGGAAGACAAGTTAATAGGAATATTATTCAAATTTACGCACCAATACCACTAAGGCCAAAGATGAAGAATTTGAAGATTTTTACCAGCTTCTGCAGTCTGAAACTGATTGAACATGCAATCAGGATGCATTGATAATCACTGGTGATTGGAATGCAAAAGTTGGAAACAAAGAAGGATCGGTAGTTGGAAAACATGACCTTGGTGACAGAAACGATGTCAGAGATCCCATGACAGATTTTTGCAAGACCAATGAAAATACCTTTTCTCACCAACATAAATGGCGATTATACACACGGACCTCACCAGATGGAATACACAGGAATCAAACTGACTACATCTGTGGAAAGAGACAATGGAAAAGCTCAATAACATCAGTCAGAACAAGGCCAGGGGCAGACTGCGGAACAGACCATCGATTGCTGATATGCAAGTTCAAGTTGAAACTGAAGAAAATTAGAACAAGTTCACAAGAGCCAAAGTACAACTTTGAGTATATCCCACCTGAATTTAGAGACCATCTCAAGAAAAGATTTGACACATTGAACACTAATGACCAAAGATGACATGAGCTGTGGAATGACATCAAGGACATCATACATGAAGAAAGCAAGAGGTCATTAAAAAGACAGGAAAGAAAGAAAAGACGAAAATGGATGTCAGAAGAGACTCTGAAACTTGCTCTTGAACGTCGAGTATCTAAAGCAAAAGGAAGAAATGATGAAGTAAAAGAACTAAACAGAAGATTTCAAAAGGTGGCTCGAGAAGACAAAGTAAAGTATTATAATGACATGTGCAAAGAGCTGGAGATAGAAAATCAAAAGGGAAGAACACCCTTGGCATTTCTCAAGCTGAAAGAACTGAAGAAAAAATTCAAGCCTCTAGTTGCAATCGTGAAGGATTCTACGGGGAAAACATTATATGGCACGGGAAGCATCAAAAGAAGATGAAAGGAATACACAGTCACCATACCAGAAAGAACTGGTCAATGTTCAACCATTTCAAGAGGTCGCGTATAGTCAAGAATCGATGGTACTGAAGGAGGAAGTCCAAGCTGCACTGAAGGCACTGGCAAAAAAACAAGATTCCAGGAATTGATGGAATATCAACTAAGATATTTCAGTAAACAGATGCAGTGCTGCAAGCGTTCACTCATCTATGCCAAGAAATTTGGAGACAGCTGCCTGGCCAAATGACTAGACGACATCCATATTTGTGCCTATTCAAAGAAAGGTGATCCAACAGAAAGTGGAAATTATAGAACAATATCATTAATATCACACATTTTGCTGAAAATCATTCAAAAGTGGTTGCAACAGTACATCGACAGAGAACTGCCAGAAATTCAAGCTGGATTCAGAAGAGGATGTGGAACAAGAGATATAACAGCTGATGTCAGATGGGTCTTGGCTGAAAGCAGAGAATACCAGAAAGTTGTTTACCTGTGTTTTGCTGACTATGTGAAGGAATTTGACTGTGTGGGCTGTAACAAATTATGGATAACATTTTGAAGAATGGGAAGTTCAGAACACTTAATTGTGTTCATGGAGAACTTGTATGTGGACCAAGAGGCAATCGTTCGAACAGAACAAGAGGATACTGCATGGTTTAAAGTCAGGAAAGATGTGTGTCAGGGTTGTATTCTTTCACTATACTTATTCAATCTGTATGCTGAGCAAATAATTTGAGAAGCTGGACTGTATGAAGGAGAATAAGACATAAGGATTGGAAAACTCATTAACAACCTGCGATATGCAGATGACAAAACCTTGCTTGCTGAAGGTAAAGAGGACTGGAAGTACTTACTGATAAAGATCAAAGACTATGGCCTTCAGTATGGATTGCACTTCAACATAAAGAAAACAAAAATCCTCACAACTCCATTAGTAAGCAATATTATGATAAACGGAGAAGAGACTGAAGTTGTCAAGGATTTCATTTTACTTGGATCCACAATCAACACCCATGGAAGCAGCAGTCAGGAAATCAAATGGCACCTTGTATTGGGCAAATCTGCTGCAAAAGATCTCTTTAAAGTGTTAAAAAGTAAAGATGTCACCTTAAAGACTAAGGTGCGCCTGACCCAAGCCATGGTGTTTTCAATCGACTCATACACATGTGAAAGCTGGACAATTAATAAGGAAGACTGAGGAAGAACTGATACCTTTGAATTATGGTGTTCACGAAGAATACTAAATATACCATAGACTGCCAGAAGAAAGAACAAGTCTGTCTTAGAAGAAATACAGTCAGAATGCTCCTTAGAAGCAGTCTCACGTACTTTGGACATGTTATTAGGAGGGATCAGACCCTGGGGAAGGACATCATGCTTGGTAAAGTAGAGGTTCAGCGAAAAAGAGGAAGACCCTCAACAAGATGGACTGACAAATTGGCTGCAACAATGGGCTCAAGCGTAACAGTGACTGTGAGGATGGCGCAGGACTGGGCAATATTTTGTTCTATTGTACACAGGGTTGCTATGAGTCGGAACTGACTGGATGGCACCTAACAATAACAACAACAACAACAAACTTTGTAACACTTGCCCGAACAGGGCAGAGGCCAGGCTGAGAAGAAACAGTTACTTTCAAGTCATTCCTGTTACTTCCAAGTTGATTCTGATCTTGAATTGTAACCTGTTACTTCCCTAATAAACTCCATAATCCTGAGTATGTTCTGTGAGTTCTGTGTGGCCACTGCAATGAATTATCGAACCCAGCAGAGAACGAGAGTGCCATGGGAGGGATATCTGGTGTCAGAATTGGTAAAAAGGCTGGACAGTGTGGGTATGTCTGACCTCTCCCTCCTAAGAATCAACTTTGTGCTGATGGTGATCTTGATTCTCCTTCCCCCTCATGAAGCTAGAGGACCTCTGGCGTCATTCCATTTTTACACTACTATTACTGAATGTTTTAATCAGGGACTCAATAGATGAATCCTGATCAAAAAGGCAGAAATATGGAATAGAATTTCAAATTCTTAGGGAATCCAGATTTACTGGACCTATTGAGACTGGAGGAATCCCTGAATCTACTGCCCTGTGAAAATCTTTAAACCTTGATCTGAAACTATTCCCTGAAGTCATCTTTACACTAAACAACAGTTTAGCTAAATTAATAAAGAATGTTCATCAGGAGCACTGTGCTCTTTTAAAGAATTGTCTATTTATCTGTATGAGATCAAACTGACAATAGTAACACTAAAGAACAGACGACAAGGTTGGGGGCAGGGAGTTTAAGTCAATAATGGTGAAACAATATGGGTAGACATAGTGAGAATGGTGACACAATGTGAAGAACGTAACCAATGTCATTGAACTGTACATGCAGAAATTGTTGAATGGGTGTATGTTCTACTGTGTATATTTTCACAAAAATAAAATATTAAAAAAATAACAGAAACATCATCAAAATAATCTGTAATTTTCAGCACTAGTTTTAAAATAATTATTAATTACATTCTAAGTATTACTTACAACATATGGATACTGTAAAAATAGAATGAATGGTTATCTACCAACACTCAGCTTCAGAAGGAGAACATTAGTATTACCTTTGAAGCCCCCTGTAAGCCCTGCCTCAAAACAACTCTCCTGAATTTGGTATTTCTCATTCCCTGGCTTTTCTCCAGCATTAGCTTCTCATTTAACTTACCTCACATATCTACTCACTAAGAGCAAGTATATGTGTCACATCTTTAAAAATAAGACATAAATTCTACAGCCTATGATTCATACCGTTAATGAATTAAGAATCTAGGTAGGGTAACAGGAATATAAACCCACCACTATCATAACCCATTCAAGGAATACAAAAGGTTAAGTGGGCACACCAAGGGAAGTTCCACTTCTGCTTCAGGTGGTCAAGAAAGACTTCAGAAAGGAAGCAAGGCTTGAAATGAGTTTTTAAAGAATAAGCAGCCATTTACTAGGGAAAAGCTGGTATGGGGTTCAGGAAAGGGGGTTGAGGGTGTTAATTCCAAACAGGGGAAACAACATTGCCAAAGCACAAAGGTAAGAGAGTTGAATAATTTCAGCAACTACAAGTATGGCTGGCACATAAAGTTAGGAGGTGAGCTGGAAAAGAGGTTGGGCACCAAATTATGAGAAGCTTGGAGTTTAAACTCAAGAAACTGAGGCAGATAAATTGCTCTATCATGTCGATGATGATGATTTTCACATCCCTGTATCCATGCCCTTTGATAGTGCCCGCCACCATACACTGACTCAGGTCAATGAAAAAATAACAAAGTTGTGGCTTGCTCATGTCTACTTTGTTGTCCTTGTATCCTGATTCTTCCATGAGAAGAAACCCTTGCTAGCCTAACTGAAGGTAAGCATCTACATATAACGGGTCAAGTAGTCTCAGCTGAAGCCATCCTAGACAGCCAGCTGACCCCAGACATGAGTGTCAAAACCAAAAGACCAACGAGTCCAACTTGTAGAACTGTGAGCATAATAAGTGCTTATTACTACATGGCACTAAGGTTTTGTGGGTATTTATAACGCAGCAACAGAACTGAAAATAGGGGCTGAAGCTAACAGTACTGTATTAAGCAGAAGTGTCACATGATTAGGTATTTTTTTTAAGGACTGTGCTGGTGAATGGAGAATAGATGAGAATTCACAATGGAAACAAAAAAGTTTAAGAAACCATGAAGCTGGAATTTCTGCCATGAGGAACAGGCAGGAAAGGACATCTGAAATGCAGTAGTGGGTGCTAGAGCTGTTAGAATGCGGGCACTAATTAGACACACTCAATGAAGGAGAGACAGAATTTGAGGATGAATCCTAGCTTATTGCAAGAATAATTATAGATGCAATCAACCTAGATTTAAAACACTTTAGGAGAATAAGTTAGGTATTTTTAAAAATCTGTTATTGTTTTTGTTAAGGGTGGAAATAATCACTTTAGAAAATGGTACTTCAACATTGGAAAGGAAAGGCCGTTTTTACATTCCTAGGGCAATAGACAGAAATCAGAATTTTAAGATATCTTTAAAAGGATAAAAATTACACAAATGATTAATCCCTGGAGCACACCCATTAAGCAAGAACCTAGTTTCCTAAGATTAAAGACACAGCACCAGATATTTCTGAAATGGCCTTCCTAGAGTAAAATCAGTGCGTTTTGAATTATGTCTCCTCCCCTCCCCCATTTGTTGCTGTTACTGTTTCAGTATAGTTTATTTTTCACCTTATGATCTGAAACAGCTTAGATGGAAGTTGCAATAAAAAAGCTTTATAAAGATTGAAAAAATATTAATTAATGTTAATTAATTAATATTCACTTTATTCCAGTCTATCATCATGCACTTATTTAATTCAAAGCCGCAAACCAAGCCATAGCTGTCTCTTGTTCACTATGGAAATGCATTACATATATATGTACAGAAAGATAAACATGCATACATAGATATAATTTTAATCAAAAATAAAATACAAATCTTTTATGAAAACTGATATATAGGGAGGTAGTGAGGGGTCAGAACATCAACAGCATTTTTTTTTAGAGGAAAACAAAATAAGATGAATGCTCAAAATAAGAGTAGAGGTGATAGGGACATGAGAAAGACATAGATGGTTACATAGTTACATTTCCATGATAAAGTAGTTAAAAAACAAAATATTATTAGAATGTCCATTTCTATTTATGTCTATAAAATAGATTTGTTAGTGAACCAGCAGTTGAAGAACCAGGTATAGAAGGTGGAATACAAGGGTACTTAAGGCAAACTTGTTCACCACAAATTCTGCTACCACTGCTGATAGACATTAAAAGAAGTATACAAATTACCCAGATAAAGAAGTAGACATCCTTCTTTCATAATACAACCGTATGAAAAGTCTGAGAACTTGCCTCTTTCTCAGTGTCTCTGGAGATACATGTCCACTGGTTCTCCTTCACACTGTACGCCCAGAAGTCAGCAAGATCTTGTGTTCCATCCCAGCCACCAAACAAATAAACGGTCTCTATGAAAATTAGAAAAATACGTGTAAAAAAATAAACTTAGGCACAAAAAAAGCACGGGCACCCAGACGTAGCCAGTGGTTCCTGAGATCTTTTAAAAGGATACATCTAAATAAACTTAAAAATTAGATTTTTAAACTGGTAATCTTCCAAAATATATACTAAAGTAGTACTTCCTAAACTTGAATACATGGGCAGATTGCTGCAGAACCACTATCCGCAGAGATTTGTAAAAATACAGATAACTAGGAGGCATTCCCCGAGATTCTGATTGCACAGGTCTCTGGTGGACAAGAAGAATCTGTATTTTTAAAAGTATCCTAGGTGAATCTGATGGGCCGCCAGTTTAGGTGTTTCTGTATTAGGCCATGAAATGCTGACATTATTACTACTTTCTTAATAACGCACCTTCACATTGCAGGAAATAGAAACAAACAAACAAAAAAAAAACTCAAACCCATGGCTGTTCAGTCAATTCTGACTCATCATGACCCCATTTGTTACAGAATAGAACTGCTCCATAGGGTTTTCTTGGCTGTAATCTTTATAGAAGCAGATTGATAGGCCTTTCTTCCGTGACGCTGCTGGGTGGGTTTGAACCACCAACCTTCAGGGTTGTAGCCTATTACAAACCACCTGCACCATCCAGGGACCTCTGAGCCCCAGAAAACAGTGTCAAAGTATAACATAGAGACATTTAGCTACTTCTGAAAAAACTTCACATGAAAACTGGTTTCTCACTTTTGCAATATCAAAAACAATGGTTAAAGCTAGCTGTAAGTTAAAGATAGATACGTATCTTAAGAATGAAGGATTGCACAGCCCTGGTGTTCCCATGGAAATTGAGGGAATTTTTTGCAAATATATTGTGGTGGCTTTAACTCCTCAGAAATCAATCTTTAAGTGATTCTAGGCATCTTCAGAATTTGGTCTCTGCTGACCCTGAAATATCTATTAAGTTCATAGGCTTTATCACAGTGACAAAACTGATTTATTACTCAGTGAATAAACCAAACCAAAACCAAACCCACTGCTGTTGAGCTGATTCTGACTCATAGCATCCTTACAGGACAGAGTAGAACTGTAGAACTACTCCATAGGGTTTCCAAGGAGCGTCTGGTAGATTCGAACTGTCAACCTTTTGGTTAGCAGCCAAACGCTTAACCACTGCGCCCCTAGGGCTGCACTCAGTGAATAGTGAGTGTTTAGATATAGCGATGTGCATCACCGATCCTTCTTTTTCATACAGTAATAGAAACTTTCCTTTCTTTAAATACTGTCTGACTTTGTACATTTCTTATGCCTACTGGCTACACAGGCCCACCAGTTTTTTTTTTTTTTAAATAAATAAGACACTTCAGGAAAACTATAAAGCCATCTACTCTCTAACTGGCATGACCTAGACATGTACATCTGGCAACTGTCATCTGAATTATATGTCACCATAAAGGGTTACAATTCAAAATACACTTGAAAATACTGTAATACACTTAAGAAATCTTTCACCACTCACAGAGTTGAGCTGTATTCTAACAGATTTTTGCCATATTTTCACATAAATTTCAAACTTAGTGAATTTTCTAAGTGAAACTTCTAGTCTGTTCCTCAAAAGTTTGAAGAAATCAAAACACTTCACTGTTCTTTGAATTAGGACAGACCACCGGGGCAGGACTAAGTCTAGTACTAACTGGGTGATCAAGCACAGGCCATTTAACCTCCCTGAGTCTTAGTCTTTTCATTTACAAAACGCTCACTGTTGTGCTAAAGTTCTTCAAAAATAAGTTATATGAAAATATCCTGGAAGCTGTCAAGTATGAACGGCATTTCTACCTTTAAAACACAAAATACAACAAATACTTTGTAGATACTAAGTACCACAAATGCAATAAATACAATATCATACCTGATACTATGTCTAACATACTACCTAGAACACTGTTGGTACTGTTTGTGAAATAATGGCAATTACTTTAAACTATTAAAAGCCTGTCATATCTCAGAATTATAAAATAATCCACTATTATTAGTTAAGTAACATTCTGTTTCCCGAATGGCACACAGAAATGCCCAGACCCTTATAATTCTACAGAAAAAAAAAGTAAAGACTTTTCATCTGGCTTGAAAATTACTTGCCAACGCCTCACCAGAAAGGCAATTAACCCTGTTAAATTCTGAACCCCTGTGAGGGAGGGGTATATAACTAAAATAGCAATAGCAATTGACCTTTTGTTTTGTACTGTTTCTGGGCACCCTCTGGATAAGGTTACTCTGGTTCATTAACTTTAATAACCCTTCTTCTTGGGCTCTGGGTTCTCAATGTTCTTTCTGAAAAGCAGGTCTCTTTGTGAGCATAAATTCTCACAGCAAAGAAAACCCCGCATTTCCACAACAGCCTCATTGATAGCTGAGCAAAATAAAATCTGGCACCGAGCAGGCTCCCAATGGAATTAAGCCAAGATGTCATTCCTGCTCAGGAAAGCTTTGTGGTCCCACTTGAAGTTTAATAGTAAAACTGAATGAACTGGATGGAAACAGGACATTCTGATGTACCTGAATGAAAATGCAGAATAAATTTTTAAAATGAAATCATCTAATCACTTAAGTTAAAACATTCAGGGTGAACTATTATCTAGAAACAAATACCAGCAAAAGTATTATTTAACTTATAAAGAATATTAAAGATCTTTAAAAATTATGGAAATAATTGAAGAAGAAAACTGCAGAGAGAAGGAAGGAAGAGGAAAAGAGAAAGGAGAAAGCATTAATGTTTCTAATAAGGCTGGCCTCCTGGCTGTCCAGTCTCATGCTTTCAGGTTGACAACAATCCGCGTACACACCTGGGGCAGTACAATCCTCCTCAAACAGCAGCCTTTTCTCTGAATTTTTTCTTAAAGGAGCACAGACTAACAGGGGCTGTGTATTTCTCCTAGCACTCAGAGGATTGTTTATTCAACATTTTTTGTGTACTTATCTGAGTTGGCAGGCCACTTTAGAGAATAAAAAGAAAGAAGACATGGTCCCTATCCTCAAGGAGCTTACAATCAAGAATATAAAACACGGACATAAATCACCATAATGCAAGGCAGACTAAGTGTCATAAAGAGGTAAAATGCAGAGACAGAAAGGGCCACATAAACCAGAGTCTTCATCAGCCTGAGACCAGAAGAACTAGATGGTGCCCAGCTACCACCAATGACCTCCCTAACAGGGAACACAACTGAGAGTACCAGATTGAGCAGGAGAAGGGTGGGGTGCAGCACTCGAATTCTAGTAAGAAGAGCAGACTTCATGGTCTGACTGAGACTGGAGGAACCCTGGAAAGCATGGCCCCTGGATTCTCTATCATCCCAGAACTAAAACAATTTCCGAGGCCAACTCTTCACACAGTGATTGGACTGGACTGTGGGACATAAAGTGATACTCGTGAGGAGTGTGCCTCTTAGCTCAAGGAGATACAAGAGACTAAATAGGCAGCTTCTGTCCAGAGGTGAGATGGGAAGGCAGAGAGGGTTGGGAGCTGGTTGAATGGACATGGGGAATCAGGGGTGGAAAGGAGGAGGGTGCTGTCACAGTATGGGGAGAGCAATTAGAGTCACATAACAATGTATGTATAAATTTTTGTATGAGAAAAAATAAAAAAGAGGTAAAAAGTACCAATGGGGCCAAAAGAGGGAAAGGACAATACCTGGTTGACAGGACTAGGGAAAGGTTTTATGATGGCAATGGCATTTATCCTATGCATATGAATGTGGCTTTGTATTCTGGTAGGCAGAATAGGGGACAGAGAAAAGGATTTTTCAAGCAGAGTGAAAAGTGGGAACAAAAGTATAGAAACAGAAGAACACACACAAAAAGTGTTTTAAGAGACAGGAACTCTAAAGTTAGGCAGATCTTGGCCAGAATCCTGGCTCCACCACTACAACTGTGTGAGCACCTTAACCATTGGTTTCCTAATCTCTAAAATGGGACTCGTAACCTACTCACACCTACTGGGAAATTAAATTAAATAATGCATGTAAAGTGATTAAAACTGTGTGATGAATAAATGAATTGTTTAATTTAAAAGAACACATAAGACAGCAGGTAGAGAGATTAGGCTAGAGAGACAGGTAGTGGCCAGATCACAGAAGGGGTTAAATGGCAAGATAAGGACTTTGAACTTAACTCCACAGACAGTGGAATAACTACTGACAGTTTTAAGCAGCGGTGTGACAAGCTAAGATCTGACCTTGCAGAATACAGGATCGAATGAAAAGGAGCCAGAGAAGAGAGGGATTGGAAGTAAAGTGATCAATAATAGCCTATGTTCAGAATGTCAACCAATTTCATTCTAAAAGACAAAAACTAAAATTCAACCATATTCTTTCGTGCAGGTATTTTTGGAACCAGTACCAAGTAAACCCTAGAGCTACTTACCCCCAACAGTACCAGTCTACATAAAAATAAGGTAGAAATGTTAACACATTAGCGTCTTCACACTACTTTGCACAAAGAAACAGCCTTTTATTTTATGCACCCAACCGCAATAGTCATCCATCTACTCTGATTCTTAAGGGTAGATCAGAGTATGCTGATTATATAATCCTCCACAAGATGGCACACTGTCTATTTTTGTAATTAAATCAGTTTTTCCACTTTGTATAACAGTATAGAATGCATAGACACTATGCACTGACATGTCTAGGCCCAAAACTTAGACAAAATTCATGTGTCAAAAAGAAGAGGTAGGAGAAGGGTGAACAGGCTAGTGAAGGAAGTTAGCTTAATTCTCAGTTTAACACAGACAATGAGAGAAAAACAAAAGAAAAAAAGTATTTTTAAGAAACACAAATTTATCTTCAAGATAAAAATGAACTCCTACAAACACATTTAGTTGAAGAGTTCAAATATTTCAGAAAATGCAGTTTAGTAAGACCTAACAATGACATGAGAATTTTGGAAGTGAGGAATAAATTGGAGGGGGACAGATATTTTATGAACTTTTTTCTCTTACATTCTTTAGTCACTCCTTTGAATTCACATGACAAGGGGGAAAGAATACTTGAATCTCAATTCCGGCAGATTATCAACTAGATTCATCTGCCTTCCTTTTAAAATAGAACTGTATTCTTACATAAAGCTATGATGACAAAGCTATCAAGAGGCTGATCTTGAGTGAATTCAACATGTCCTTATGTTCCCGGCCAAAAGGATGCTACGATAATACAGTTTGTATTCTTAACTAAATCTCTGTATTCTTAATTCAGAATTCCTTTCTGATGTATACTATATGTAGCTACATACTGATAATGAATGTGTTTGTAATTAACAACCAAAACCCATGTTTACTGACTGCCATCAAAAGTTTCTTTAAGTATTATCAAGGAAAACCACGTATGGCACCACATGCAAGAAAACGAAAGCACTTTCATCTAACTGCCATAGCAGAGTCAAAGGTTCAGATTCCCAGAGAAGAGCTCTTCCAAGTGGCAAGCAACTTCCTCTCAACTTCTTTTGTAGATACCAAATACTGGGGCTTTTGCTGGGTCTTTCTATCTATTATGAAGGAAAGGGAAAAAGGGCTTGCACTGTAGGTTCTCAAAATTCAATTAGAGTTACACAAAGAATTGCCTAGTACAATGAACATTTAAATTTTCAAACAAACAGACTTCCATGCTGAAACAAAATAGACATTCCTTCCTCTCTTTCTATTCACCTTATTTTAGCCAGAGTTGAAATCCAACTAAGACTTAAAGAATCTAAGTGAAGAGGTGCCAGGAACAGGGACTATCATCAGTAAAACTGACATGCATATTCAGTAGGACAAAATACTACATTCATTCTCTACCATGTTGTGAATGATAGGATTCACTTAGAGAAGAAAGCTTTGAAAATTAAGTAGTAAAATTTATGCCACCATATACTTTTTACTATGGTCACTCTATCCACAGAGCTGTAACAATATGAAAATACTATGGACTGAAAAAGGAAAATAAAATTTAGATACTATTAACTTTTTCTTAATATTTAAAGAAAGGTATTCAAAAACAAAAACAAAAACAACAAACCTGTTGCTGATGAGTCGATTCTGACTCATGGTGACCCTGTATGTTACTGAGTAGAACTGCTCCACTCGGTTTTCCTGGCTGTAATATTTACAGCAGCAGATCACTAGGCCTTTCTTCCGCAGTGCCACTGGGTGGGTCCAAACCACCAACCGCCAACTTTTTAGGTTAATAGCCCATGGCAAACCCCTCGCACAATTCACCTTAAAACACTCGGAAGCAATAAATGCTTTCAAATACAACTTACATTACCAAAGTAAACCAGTTGCCATCAAGTCTATTCTGACTCATGGTGACCCCGTGTGTTTCAGAGTAGAATTGTGTTCCATAGGGTTTTCAATGGCTGTGACTTTTCAGAAGTAGATCACCAGGACTTTACTTAGAGGTGTCAGTTAGTAGCTGAATGCTGAACCATTTGTGCCACCCAAGGACTCCACAACCCACATTAAAGAAACTGAAATAAACTTTATGAAGTTTTACTCTAGTGAAGGTGCTCTTAATTTCTGAGTCAAGAATCCCTTCGATAATTAGAGGTCATGAACTCCTCCCAGAAAAGTATACATATACACAAAATTTTACATACAACATTAACAGATTAAGAGCTCCTGCTCTAAAAACCTTTAAAATGCATACCTCAAATATTGACCGGGTTTCTTTAAGCTATATTTCACTACTTACGCACCAACTTTGTAAAGATGGGAACTCTAGGTTCTTCAAATAAACTCAGCGAAAGTCATTCTTTACTACTAAGCCTATCAGATCTTCATCAACAAAATTCTTAAATGTGTTTTAATACTTTTTTCTTAAAATATTACAAGTATATTTATGGTTTCCCATAAAGTAAAACATCAATTAGGACAGTGCATATAAAAGATGAAGCAAATATACCAAAATCATAATGAATGTGGAATTATGGGTGAGTTTTTTTTATCCCTCAACACTGCTTTTCAAACTGTTTCAAACTGTTTTTCAAACTGTTTAAAATTGTTTTAAAATATTTCCATAATGCCATTTTGTCAATTACACACTCACCAAAAAAAAAGTTCTCTATGTATATATAAAATTCTCTCAGCATAACTAATCAGTATATGTTGTATATTTGCATCTTAAAATGAATGTTATATAAATAATATCTACTTTATATATAAAATACATTACTTCATTTAACTCACACAATGGGAACAAAAACATTCCCATTTTTATCGATACAACTCCTTCAAGATCACACAAAGTCAATGGTGATTGAGCCAGGACTTAAATCCACATCCCCCCTCCCTAAACTCAAGCCCCTAACCCCTATATTTGGTTGCTATATCAGTAAGATTGAAGGAGAAAAGGTTTTTTCAAAGATTTATGATAATCACAATCTCTTTGAAGATGACTGAGATCAACCTGATGGTGGCAGTGCAGCAGGGCTCATGGTGAAATAAATCCTTAAAGTACATCAAAGTACCTCAGTAAATCATGCTATTAGTAGTTTCATAATAGCAATAGAAGGACTTTTAGAAAATTCCAAGGATACCACACATTCTCTTCTTGTGCCCAAATTAAATTCAGAAAGTACCAAGTGGTTACCCTAAAAGATTGCAAAGATTTATATAACATTTAGTTTTTCCTACCTAGATCCCAGGGTAATGATAACTATAGCTTTAAGAGGCATAGTGTATATATTATAAAACAACAAGCAGAATCATTTGAAAATTTGAATATGTTAAGCTATAACTAATAAAATAGATTCACCTCAGAAAAAAATCAACATATAATAAATAGCATCATGACATAAACCACTTATGGAAGTTTACATCAATATCTGAGTACAGTTTCCAAGTAACTATTTCTCTTTCTACTTACAGGAAAATGGACTTTAGAATTTCAATCCAATTTAACAAATATTTAGTGCCTTTCTATTCCATACCAGGCTCTGTGGCCATAAAGATAAGTAAGGCAAGACCCTTCTCACTGCCCCCTCAATAACGTCACAGGGGCAGGCACAGGGGCTGAACGGACAGGAATGGGATACACAACACCTACACAAGCAACTCTAAAACTACGTGGATATTACTGTAGTAGAAATAATGGTATGAACAATGTGCTTTGTAAATACAGAGAGGGAATGATTATTCTCCCTGGACCTGTTCCCTGAACTCCAAACTAACATATCCAGCTGCTTACTTGGCACATCTACTTGAAAGTCTAACTGGCATCTCAAGCTAAACCTGTCTAAAATCAAGTTTTTGAACAATCCTCCATGTCTGGTCCTCCTAACGTTTTACACACCTTAGGATATGGCTACACCATCTTTCCAACTGCTTAGGCCAAAAAACACAGTCATCCTTAACTCCTCTCTCTCATACCGCACATTCAACGTATCAGCAAATCCTGTCAGCTCTATCTTCAAAAATACATCCAAATCTGACCAATTCTCAATACCCTTACTTACCCTTATACTCTAGTATAAGCCAAGGCCATCATCACTTCTCATCTGGATTATGGCAATAGCTTCCAAAAAGTTCTCTCTTTTTCTGCCCTTGGCCCAATTTAGCCTGTTATTATGCAAAATCAGTTCATAGTTCTTCTCAAATCCCAGCAACGACTTCCCATCTCACTCCGAATAAAGACTAAAGTTGTTACAATGGATTAAAGACCCAACACAACCTGGTCCCCCAACTCCTTCTATGGGAGTTGCTGGGTGATACAAAGTTAAGTGCTTGACTACTAGCCTAAAGGTTGGCGGTTCGAATCCACTCAGCGGTGCCCTGGAAGACAGTCCTGGCTATTTACTTCCAAAAGGTCACAGCCTTGAAAACCCCATGGAGCAGTTCTACTCTGCACACTTGGGGTCAACATGAGTCTGAAATGACTTGATGGTAACTAACAACAACAACAACAACTACTCCTCTGACTTCATCTCATACTACTCTCTTCCTCACACTCCTCTGCAGCAACAAATAATCTGGGTAAAAAGCAAAGAGCAGGGGAAAGGTAGGCAACAGTTTACTCTGTAATAATAATATTTCAATCATGAACACTAGCTGTACAGAATAAGGAATTTTATTTGAAAAAATTTAGATTAATACCTGGTTCAGGAGTATTTACCATGGAACGTCAAAAATTAATGAAGGTATTAACTCTTAAAAAAAAAAAAAAATCAGGTAATGAATCATCCCAGAAAATGACACAAAGGCAAACAGACAAAACTTTGCACACAATTTCTGGAATCCCATGGACCCCCTTAAAGCCCATTCATGAAGCCTTACCTAAGAAAACAGCAATATTCGAAAGAAAGAGAATGGTGACAGTGATAAATACATACAGCAATGCTTAGCTGAAACAAAAAATGAGGACTGCCAAGTTATTAGACTTTTGAATAGTGTTTTTGTTTTCTTCCGATCACAGCAGATTCCTTGATGACCTACCCCTACAACCAGAGACCTATGTAAACTTAACCTTAACCACAATTCTAGAGTCTTGTAAAACTTCCAAGCTTTTCCACAACTTGTCTCAGTCCTTTCCTTACATTTTTCACTGCTTCTGCACAACTGAATCCTCAGAAACTGCCTCACTTCTGTCCTACATTATTCTGGACCCCAAAGATAGTCAAATCACCAATTCTTAACAAACAAACAAAATTCAACTCTCAACTCGATTTTACTAGAGAAAAATAACTTTACTAAAGATTTTGGTGAGGGAAGACAGAGTCAAGTCACAAAGTATGGCATTCTGCCACTCTGCTGCCTCCATTCCATTTATTTCTTTCTTCTACAACCAGAACTGCTCAGCATTTCAACTTGTACCTCAAGTACCTTCCCAAATAAATATAGTTCCCTTCCTAAAAGGAATGCTAGTGAATAAAATTTTCTGCAATTTATAACACATATATTAATCACAGAAAATTTTAATACTATATTTTAAAGAATAAAATATAAAACCACTAGTAATTCTGCACCCAGAGATAATAAACATCAAAATCTTGGTACTTCTCCTTTTAGTTTTTTATACTCTCTAGGGTCAACAATAATTTTTAAAGGAATCATCACTTCTATCCCAATTCCCATTTCAAGATATCAAAATATAGATGAGAGGTCTCAGTATGTTCTGTAAAATGTATTTTTAAAAAAATTTTAAAAAGCAAAGAAGGCAGAAAATGGACAAATTTCTAGAAACACACTACTTACCTAAACTAACACAAACCAAGGCAGAAAAACTAAATAAACCCATAACAAAGGAAGGGATTGAAGAGGCAATTAAAAAACTCCCAACAACAACAACAAAAAAGCCCTGGCCCAGATGGCTTTATTGGAGAATACTACCAAAATTTCAGAGAAGAGTTAACACCAGTACTACTAAAGGTATTTCAGAGCATAGGAAAAGGATGGAATATTTCCAAACTCATTCTATGAAGCCAGCATAATTCTGATAACAAAGCCAGGCAAAGACACCACAAAAAAAGAAAATTACAGACCAATATCCCTCATGAACATAGGCACAAAAATCCTCAACAAAATTCTAGCCAACAGAACTCAACAGCATATCAAAAAAATAATACATCATGACCAAGTGGGATTCATACCAGGTACGCAGGGATGGTTCAACATTAGAAAATCAATCAACGTAATCCATCACATAAATAAAACAAAAGAAAAGAATCACATGAACTTAACGATCGATGCAGAAAAGGTATCTGACAAAGTCCAACACCCACTCATGATAAAAACTCTCAGGAAAATAGGAATAAAAGGGAAATTCCTCAGCATAATAAAGGGCATTTATACAAAGCCAACAGCCAATATCATCCTAAGAGAGAGACTGAAAGCATTCCCCTTGAGAACAGGAACCAGACAAGGATGCCCTTTATCACCACTCTTATTCAACACTGTGCTGGAAGTCCTAGCCAGAGCAATAAGGCAAGAAAAAGAAATAAAGGGCATCCAAACCCTTAAAAAAGAAGTAAAAGTATCCCTATTCTCAGATGATATGATTTTATACACAGAAAACCCCAAGGAATCCACAAAAAAACTACTGCAACTAATAGATTTCAGAAAAGTAGCAGGATACAAGATAAACACACAAACATCA
Organism: Trichechus manatus latirostris; assembly: GCF_000243295.1. NCBI lineage: Eukaryota > Metazoa > Chordata > Mammalia > Sirenia > Trichechidae > Trichechus > Trichechus manatus. Next base: position 5,879,760 of record NW_004444033.1, on the reverse strand, counting down.
GTTGGATTCCTCTACATGAACAAAGAGAACTTCCAAACGAAATCACCAAATCAATACCATTTACAATAGCCCCCAAGAAGATAAAGTACTTAGGAATAAACCTAACCAGAGACATAAAACACCTATACAAAGAAAACTACAAAACCCTACTGCAAAAAACCAAGAGACCTATATAAGTAGAAGAACATACTATGCTCACGGATAGGAAGACTCAACAGTTTGAAAATGTCAATTCTACCCAAATCAATCTACAGATACAATGCAATCCCGATCCAAATTCCAATGGCATTTTTTAACGAGGAGAAAAAAATTACCAACTTCATATGGAAAGTGAAGAGGGCCCAGATAAGTAAAGCATTACTGAAGAAGAAGAACAAATGGGAGGCCTCACACTACCTGATTGTAGAACCTATTATACCACCATGATAGTCAAAACAGCCTGGTACTGGTACAAAAACAGATACACAGACCAATGGAACAGAATTGAGAACCCAGATGTAAATCCACCCACCTATGAGCAGCTGATATTTGACAAAGGCCCAAAGTCCGCTAAATGGGGAAAAGACTGTCTCTTTAACAAATGGTGCTGGCATAACTGGATATCTATCTGTAAAAAAAATGAAACAGGACCCATACCTCACTCCATACACAAAAACTAACTCAAAATGGATCAAAGACCTAAATATAAAATCTAAAACAATAAAGATTATGGGAGAAAAGATAGGCACAACGCTAAGGGCCCTAATAATGGCATAAACAGTATATAAACCATAACTAACAATGCACGAACACCAGAAGCGAAACTAGATAATTGCGAGCTCCTAAAAATCAAACACTAATGCTTATCCAAAGACTTCCCCAAAAGAATAAAAAGAGAATCTACAGTTTGGGAAAAAAAAATTTGGCTATGACGTAAAAAATTTGGTCTAATCTCTAAAATCTATAAGATACTGCAACACCTGAACAATAAAAAAAGAAATAATCCAATTAAAAAATGTGCAAAGGATATGAACAGACACTTCATCAAAGAAGACATTCCAGTGGCTAACAGACACAGGAGGAAATGCTCACAATCATCAGCTATCAGAGAAATGCAAATCAAAACTATAATGAGATACAATCTCATGTCAGCAAGGTTGGCACTAATCCAAAAAACAGAAAATAACAAATGTTGGTAAGGTTGTGGGGAGATGGGAACTCTTACACACCGCTGGTGGGAATCTAAAACGGTACAACCACTTTGGAAAATGATATGGCACTTCCTTAAAATGCTGGAAATAAAAATACCATACGATCCAGCAATCCCACTTCTAGGAGTATATCCTAGAGAAATAAGAGCTGTCACACAAATAGATACATGCACACCCATGTTCACTGCAGCACTATTCACAATAGCAAAAAGATGGAAACAACCTACATGCCCATCAACAAATGAACGGATAAACAAATCATGTTCATACACACAATGTAATACTATGCAATGATGAAGAACAATGATGAATCCACAAAACATCTCACAACATGGATGAATCTGGAGGGCATTATGCTGAGTGAAGTAAGTCAGTCACAAAGGGACAAATACTGTATGAGACCACTATTAGAAGAACTCGAGAAAAGGTTTAAACACAGAAAAAAGCATTCTTTGCTGGTTACAAGGGTGGGGAGGGAGAAGGAGGGAAAATCACTAACTAGATAGTAGACAAGGGTCAACTTCAGTGAAGGACAACACACAATACAGGGGAAGTTAGCACAACTGGACCAAAGCAAAAGCCAAGAAGTTTCCTAGACACATCGAAACACTTTGAGGGACAGAGTAGCTGGGGCTAGGGCCTAGGGACCATAGTTTCAGGGAACATCTAGGTCAACTGGCATAACACAGTTCATACTCACTTTGGTGAGTAGCGTCTAGGGTCTTAAAACCTTGCGAGTGGCCATCTAAGATACGTTTATTGGTCCCATCCTACCCGGAGCAAAAGAGAATGAAGAAAACTAAAAACACAAGGAAAATACTAGCCCAAATGACTAAAGGACCAAATAAGCGAGGGACTCAACCAGCCTGAGACCTGAAGAACCAGATGGTGCCTGGCTACCACCAATGACCACCCTGACAGGGAACACAACAGAGTCCTAGACAGAGCAGGAGAAAAACGTAGAACAGAACTCAAATTCATGTAAAAAGACCAGAATTAATGGTCTGACAGAGACTGGAGGAATCCCCAAAACTGTGGCCCCCAGATGCTCTGTTAACCCAGAAATGAAACCATTCCCAAAGCCCACTCTTAAGACAAAGATTAGACAGGACTATAAAACAAAAAATAATACACTTCAGGAACGTGCTTCTTAGTTCAATCAGATAATATGGGAACAAATGGGCAGCTCCTGTCCAAAAGCAGGATAAGAAGGCAGGAAGGGACAGGAACTGGTCAGATGGATACAGGGAACCTGGGGTGGAAAAGGGGAGTGTGCTGTCACATTGTGGGGATTGTAACTAATGTCACAAAACAATACGTGTATAAATTTTTTAATGAGAAATTAACTTGAGCTGTAAACTTTCACCTAAAGCACAATTAAAAAAAAAAAGGAAGAACTCCACACCAAAATGTTTTACATGCCATCTCTATTACTCACTAGAATGTGGTTCAACCTTTTCAATCTCAACGTTCACCTATAGTTAGTAAGGCTTCCTTACCGTAAGAAGTAATGGTAACACTGAAAATCAGGCCCATCTATATTAATTGATTATTCAGCTATACCATACTTTCGGTTTTCAGTTCCTTTTTAAGGCTAAATATCTAGTTTTATCACCGCCTATGGGCCCAAATAAAGAATGACCCAGCATCCAGAAAGTTAAAAACAATAGAGCATTGAAACAGATATAAAATGGTTCTTTAAAAAGTCCTCCACTAATACAATAGTCCCTAAACTTTGTATGGTAGAAATATGGCTTAAAATATATTTCTAAAGTACTTCTATACCCACACCTCACTTATTAACATGGTTAGGTTCCAAAGACCAGATCATTAAGAGAAAATCAGCGTTGTGCAAGAGTTGGGACCATGTCCTTTCTTTGGCACTGGTCCCTACCCCCCCAACTCCTTCCCTGTCACTCACTACCCGCTGGGTGCCCTGGCATGTCTTGGGATGTGTGTGGTGTGTGAGCCCACCTTCCCCACCACCAAGGAGCCAGCAGGGTTTGGGGGGTAGCGGTGGTAGTCGGGGATTGCCCGAAGCCTCTGGAACAGCAGAGGCCTACTATCACCTGACCCCACTCCAGGACTCCACACAGACTACTGCGCCTCGTTTCTTCACCTTTCCACTCCACCGGCCTCACCCCGGAGATAGGCCTTGGCAGTGGGCCTCTCCAGGGCCTGCGGGCAGGTGAGGCCTGGCCACCTGGGCCCGGTGGAAGCTGCGGAAGTAGCAGACAGGCCTCTTTGGAAGGAGACTTCCAGGCCCCCCACCCGACTCCTGTGACTCCCACCGTCTCCTTGCAGCCTGCCTACCCCACTCACCACAGCTGGCCCAGCTGGCTCCACCTGACCTGGGTAATACTAACCGCAGGCCCGGGTGGCCTCGCTCTCTTTCACAAACCTTGCCCTACTTCTCCTCTCATCTCAGCTCATTAATGCAAAACACAATCGTAAATGCAAAATGTAGGATAATGAAATAGTTGGTAAGTGAAGAGTAGGTGTACTACATTCTATAAAATAGTGCCAATACTAGAAGTGCTGATACAAGCCAATTTTTCTTTGTAGATGCAGTATTAACCTATAATATACCCTCAGAGGCTATCAAAAAGAGATTACTCCTTTAAAGATCCCATCTGGAGTAATATCCCATGACTATAATTATTCTTACTATGCTTTCTTATAATTATTGTTTTGAAAGTAAATCAAATAAATATTTCACTGAAACAACTACTCTCCTTGAAATATTTCTTAAAGGACATGGGGGAAAGAGCCTTTACCACCAACAGTATACTGAAATCCTGCCTCTAATGCATAAAACAAAATATGTGGACCTTTATCATTCTAAGTATTTCAGTTGAAGGCTCTGATCTGAAAAGTTAGCTTTTAATCCTCAATAGCTTTGCTCACACTAATCTCTGCGGTGAGATATGTTATCATTTGAATCCTTTTAATTTTCCACTTTCAAATTTCATGGGTTATAAAAAAGGAGAAAACAATTTTTTTTCTCTTTTCTTACACATGTACTTTACCTATTGCATATGGCTCATTTCCCATCATAATTAACACAGTTGTTATTAGCTGCTGTCAAGTCGGCCCCCAACTCATGGTGACCCCATGCACAATGGGGTCAGACCATTGTGATCCATAGGGTTTTTACTGGCAGATTTTCAGAAACAGATCACCAGGCCTTTCTTCCTAGTCTGTCTTAGTCTGTCAGCTCCACTGAAACCTGTTCAGCCTCACAGCAACACATAGTAAATTCTATGAAAATTCCTTCTGCCCCCAGATAAAGTAAGCTTTAGATGTTAAAGTAAACTGCCAGAGATTTCACATTTAAGGAAAGTATGACTCAATGGCACACAACAACAGCATTTTGCTTAGAAAATTAAAGGAGCTATTCAAGTACTCTATTATATTATTAGCAAAAAAATTTTTTTAACGGTTTAATATTTTCATTATGGGACTGAGGAAGAAAATTTCACTGTTCAAAAGAGGGAAAAGGCTTCTATCATCTAAACTCAAATTTTCATCTCTAGTTCCGCAGTTTTTAATTTTTATGGATTTTGAAAAAATCTGTATATAAATCTGGTTCTTTAAGAAATAAGCACAGGTAAATTTATTGGACTCTCATGCAGAAAAAAGCGCTGAAGACCCTATAGCTGATTTAAACCTACTCTTATAGGGGGAAAGGGCCCTAGGGGGAGGGACCAAGATTAGAAAAGCAAATTCCTACGCTTTGAAACGAACCTTTTTTTTAAAGAGACCCTAATAATACTTCCACGCCAGCTCAAAGGTAACTACAAATGTAGTGGTTAATTTTAAATAGAATATTACAATTTCTTTTCTCACTACTTACAAAAAATTATGAAAAGATATTAATGCTAAGAAGATTTGGTATCCACACTGTAATAATTTTTATTCTTAATTATTTAATAATGCGAATCTACAAAAACAATATTTTTATTCCCAAAGCACTATGAGTCAGCATAACACAATAACAGAACTGAGAATTGGAAAAAGTAAAATATTACTTGGGTGGATATATAGGCCCTCTATGCAGTAAAATTTTCTAAAATCAAGTAATAAAATAAAATTATCTTAAATTCTTGGTATTATTTGCTCTTCAGGCAGTAATTTGAAACCTATTACAATATTGCCATCGACCTATAAATATAATGGTATTTAGGCTTCCCTAACTAAAATAGGCTATAAAAATCTAAGAAAAATTTTTAGTACCAAGCTTCACAGTAACATTTAAACGACATCAGAGAAGTAGAAGCTAAGACAAATTATTTACAGGCTTGTGAACAGTGTCTAGCAATTAATGGACCTACCAACACTTATCTACCTAATTTGACATTCTTTCCTCTAAAATATATCTTAGTTCTCTTTTATCGCAAGAATTGCCATATTACTGAACTAAAATTTAAAGGCACTGAAAATCTAGAATTACACGAGTGTTTTCCATGAAAATCCAACACCTATAAACTCAACACACATTCACACACAGTAACAGGCTACACACTGCATTTCTTTTATGCTATCTAATTTCACCTGTACTGTAGCCTTCCCTCCCTCATTTGCCACTCTTGGTTTAGGTTAAGCTGGTGGTCAATGCTTATTTCCTTTGCTGCTTGGTTATAGCCAAGAACACTGGACTTTTGTAATGAATGGAAGGAAGTGTATTTAGTTTACCTAATGTTAAACAAAATTTTTTTTTAAAGATTTTGCTTTGCATTGCAAGTGTTACCTGTCTGAACATCGATGACCATTTGATGGCCTCCTCGCATTCCTGGTCGGTTATCTTCTCCATCACCTAAATGAGAAAAAATGCTTTCTTTTAAAGGGACAACAAAGAAGAACTACAAATCCAGAAAAAGTTCATTCATAAGCCTATAATGAGTAGCAAAAATAAACTATACTTATTCTTTCAAAATATTAAGAACAAGTAAAATGACTAATAAAAGAAGGAATGTGACTTAAAGCTATGTTTTAATATTTATCTTGCTCTTTTTCCTAATGCTCTCAGGTTATTAATGTACTCAGAGGCTATTTTCAATTTATTTATGATCAATGCCATAAATGAGCAAAGACAGGATATTCTACAAAAACATAAGACAAGCTGAAGGTAGCAAAAATTACAGAATTAAATCTCAGGTCTATATTTCAGGTATAGTATATATTAGTATAATGAGCAGCTTTAAAGTTCATAAAACTAGCTACTGAAAGCTAAGATGTTATCAAGTTTCATAACAATGATAATTTCCTTACTGTATTAATTTTGTGCCAATATTTCAGAAGTTAGTTCCTGCAGAATTTATCAACTATTTTATCTGAGTAGTGAGAGAGACAAATGTAAGATCTGTTTCACTTTAGTTCTTATTTCTATCACAGAGCTTAATGGGCAGGTTTAAATATAGGCAGTGAAACTTTCAAACTTCTCAAGGAGAAAACTATTGTTCAATTTCTATCTAATCTTATATAACTTCATTTCAATGATTCAAAAGGTTGTAGGATTCTAACGTATTACTTGATATAAGCCAGAAAGTGTAAAGTTTTATTTCTAACTCCCCCATTAATTAAAATATATTAAGTCTAATACATAATATAATGAAGTATAAGGTTTCCCTTATCTGTTTTTTCCTATGTAAAATAGGGAACATTTCATTTCTAATTTCACACAAGTACTATGAAAAACACTGAAATGTCAGTTCTGTTATACAGAACATAAGATACAAAGTTGCAGCTTTTCATTATTACTTTATTCAAGGGCTAATCATTCAGAAATTTATTGCAAATTCTTCCTCCTTTCTAATAATTAAGTAGCCTTTTAGATTTTGCAGTTCATTATCATTGAGGCTTTGTCCTTTCTTCCTGTCTCCCTCCAGTCAGTCCTGCCACTCTCAAGAGATCCATTAAGAAAACACTAAAATAAATTTATTTTCAGTATATTTGCATTTTATATACTTAATCCACTAGTTTGCTGATAAAAAATCACAGTATGTTCTGATACAACATGGTTTCTTTGAAGACAATTACCTTATGCATGACTGATGAATAGAATGATGTTGGTTTAATACAGAAATCATACAGGTTCATAAAAGTTTTTTCCAGTCTATCAATGTTTTAAAGCTATCAGGAAAAGCTTTCTCACAATTAGAGAGAAGATCTTAGCAATATATGAACAGCATAAGGAAAAAAAGCTAAACATCCACTACCCCCCTTTAATGCAAATAGTTACATTAAAGAATTGCTATACTTTCCACCCTGATAACTATCTGGCAAAGCAGCTAGTGCAAATGAAGAGTGACAAAAAGTCCCTCCGTATGAAAACAAAGGATTAGTGAAGAAGACTACACACCCTGGATCACATGTTAAGTTTTGATGAAAACAAGTTTTATGAGAAGCAAATGCCTTGTAGGATCTACATCTCAAAGAAGGAAGCATGAGCCCTGGCGCTTAAGGCTCCAATCTTACAGTGATGCTCAATGCAAATGCCTATAAAGATTTAACTGTGCTAGCATTTATTTTTACTAGGGTTATTACAGTAGTTTTTATTAGCATCTGGTTATGGTCTTCCCCATTTCTATTTTTCTTATAAGGTCTCTTAGGCTTAGTAAGCAATTCCGCATAACTGAAGGTTTTTCAAGAATGCACATATTTTATTACAACACAATTGCCTATAGTTCTACATAATTTTCTCTATGAAAGCAGTTTATGATGTATTCTGTGTAAAAACTGCCCAACTTTCTATTATGGCAGTAAAACAATACAGTTTCAAAGAAAATTCTTATAAACTAACTTTGCCATCTAGCTAAGGAAACTATGTCTTCTTTTAAACATCTGCTTTTTGTTAAAGACAGTATTATGAGACATGAAGTATCTTAGGAAAACTGAAGACATTAAAGCAAAAGTACCCACAACCTGGAAGGGTTGGATTACCTTTGGTGCTTTTTGGAATGATCTGACTCCATCGTGGCTTATATTCCTGTTGACTGATATACTGATTGAACAAGCCATCTGCAAATATCAAAGAATGAGAGAAAATCACACCCTAAGCAGCTTACACTTTTTATTAAAGATAAAAAATTTTAGAAACCTACATTAATAGAAATTACTAATATGTCAGCTAATACAATCATTTTCATAAAATATGCTTCACTTCAGCTTTCATGCTACCCCAAATAAAGTTATTATGAGTTAACACAGCCATGTATACAATTTGCTTTAGTAGCAGCTCATATTGAACTTATTATGTTTCCCATCATTATTGTACCTATCAGATACCACTGCACTCAACTGTCAAGTATGTGACAATAACAAAGAGTTTCAATAGAGACCTCGAAAGGAGAGTCATCTGAGAGAAAAGAAAGACAGGACAGTTTAAGGCTGCAGAGCAAAAGCAACAGAAAACAAAATAAGATACAACTATAAATCTATTTTACTGAAACACAGACTTGTGTATCTTTTTAAAATCATTTTTGGCATTATGTAAACACAAATGAGAAGAAGAAACGATAATTACAGGTTGGGAGAATCATATTTAATTCCCTTCTGTGATCTCCTATCACTTGTCTTTATTTCAACTACCAAATTTTTAATCTTTACATCCTGTAATGAAATGGATGCACTGTGCTCCAATCTCTTCTTATCAAAAGTGTTTTGTGCCAAAACATTTGTCACTAGTATACAAGAGAACTACAGAAGGAAATAAGGGCTTCCACAACTGTGGTCTAGGCCCTTATAGCATATCTTCAGGGGGAAAAAATAAAAATAAAAAAACTAACTCTTTAAAGTATAAAATTCTATTATTACATAGAGATAAAAATGCCAATAGCAGTAATAGCACTAGTAATAGCTATCATTTAATATTTTCCAAATGCCACACTCCATGCTAAGTGTCTTACCTCATTTAATTCTAAAAACAACCCTATGAACTAGGCATTATCATCTTTATTTACAAGTGGGGAAAAGTATATTCAGATAAATTAAGAACTTAAAGTTAAACAGTTCTTAAGTGGTGGGGCTGGGATTCAAATTCCACTTGCTTTATTTTTTCCTGAGTCTGTTTGATCAATAAATTCCTAGTCTGCTTTTAAAAGGTGTTGCTTCTCTAGTTACTATAATGGTCATGGAGACTGAACTACACACACATATTCATTCTTCCCCAAATGATTATTAAGCCCTAATCCCATGCCCCTCAATGAAGATTAGTTTAAGAATGGTATGGAACCCAATTCTGGCTAATGAAACATGAGCAGTCTCCTGCAGGACTTCTAGGAAATGTATCCTTATCTCTAAGCATACATACAGAGAAGAAAAATCTAATTTTATTGCTCTAAACATTTTCTTATCTGTATGCTATAACCAATTTGGAAACCCTGGTGGCGTAGTGGTTAACTGCTACAGCTGCTAATCAAAAAAGGTCAGCAGTTCGAATCCACCAGGCGCCCCTTGGAAACTCTATGAGGCAGTTCTACTCTGTCCTATGGGGTCGCTATGAGTCGGAATTGACTCGACAGCAATGCGTTTGGTTTTATTATTTTTTTTTAATAGACAATTTATAAAGGTATTAGAATGAAGTCAAGTATACAATGATGACAAGAGGAAAAAGTGGATCCACAATTTATTTTAATGAACAGTGTTTCCTATCATATAATCCACACCCCATAGACTTTTCTGATGATTCTTGCCCCACCCATCCTCCTTTGGCCAATACTCTTCTCCCATTATAAGAATTGGAAATCCTTTTTCAGATAAAAAGTTGTGCGGCTCTTATTAATAGCAACGATATGATGATAGTAAAAACATTTATAGTAAATTTAGAATTACATAGAAATAAGGCAGCGAACTATCCAGCTTAAAAAAAGGCACACAAAAGTCAAAGAATACTTAAAAAAAAATTAAACAGAGAATATAAAATTATTCAATAAGGACAATGATTTTTAAAATATACATTAATTCCATATAATGGCTAACTGAAGAAGAGGAGAAAGAGGAAAAGATGGGAATATATACAAATGAACAGAAAATTGAGGGAGATAAGAGAGCTGCAGACATGAAAAATACAAAGCAAAAACAGAGAAAATTAGGAAAGTAATAAATATCACATTTTTTAATAGTAACCAATTGCCATATGACCTAAGTCTTCATACTAATTAGTTACTTGACTTTTCATAAGTCAAGTTTCTTATCTGTAAAACTGGAGTTTATGAACTAGGTGGGGTCTGTGGTTCCTTCCCAAGCTGTGGATGCTAGGATTCCACCACTGTTAGAACCAGTATATTTAGTTAACTGTGTATATCTGGCTGATTCCACCTCATGCTCATCTTAGAAAAATCTCCATCTCTCTTCCCTTAAGTCTTCTGTGACTGTTTTGAAAGAAAAATCACAAACCCACTGGGGGAAATTCTTCCAAGGGCTCCTAAGGCAGTTATCATAGCAACAGTTCCAATGAGATGAAGGATCCTAACCTTTAAGTCATTCCGAACATTGCAAGTAAAATTAAATTCTCTACTTGCTTCTTCAACTGAGCCTTCTATCTTCACTCTTCATAACCTAGAAAGCTTCCAAATACCCTACCCAGCAAGATCTTCATGCCATTTCTCTTCTAGCAAACAAAACTGTCCTATAAAAAATATTACTGACCTAAGAAAATGCTGTTTCCAAGTCAAAAAAGCAAATTCTCAAACATAATATACATAATTCTTGTAACATAATTTTGTAAAAGCATACACACACACACACACACACACACACACACACACAAAGAGATGGGAAAAAATTACAACACTGACATACATCAAAAAGTTAAAAGTGATTTTCTTTGGTTGGCAGAATTAGGATGATTTGTGTTTGGCTTTCTTTTTTCTTTGCGCTTTTTTGTTTTCCCAATTTTTTTTGCATGGAACACTGTAATTACCAGAAGAAAAACCACAAAACAACTAAATATGTGGAACTATTTTCTAAACTTTGGGAGAACTTTGTAACATATTGTTACTACCAACATAAGCCATTTTCATATCCCTTCTCACCCGAGATGTCTCTTCTTTACAGATCACTAGACATATCCACCTTTCTACAAGCAGCGCTTTGTACACTGACGTTAGCTTGTTTTAACAAGGATAAAGAGAGCCAAATATGCCAAAAGGTATTTACAGTCAGGCTTGCAGAGGATAAAACTTCCAAATTTTAAAAGATTAAATATTCCAAACTTAAAATAGTAGATATTATGATGAAAGTTAAGTGACCTTTGTGTAAAATAATCCTAACCTTCTCCTGAATAATGATAGTTGATAGCACAGCATCAGAGATAGTATGTGCTCACTATGCAATAAATGCTTACATAGAAAAAAGGGAGGCCTTTCCTGGCAACATGGTTAACATCTCCTTTGAGTCATCTTATTGTTACTAAGTTTCTTACAACATTAAAATAAACTACTCATAAAACCCTACTTCCAATAAAGCATATTTGTAGGACATAACGGAGCCTTGACAAGTCACATCATTTTGCACAGAGCAGTCAAGTGAACAAAGAAAAAAAATTGCTTTGGGAACTCTTTAATGTGCTTCTTTAGCTCCCTAATAAATTATTTTCGTCTTCACCAGTCTAAAAGTCACACAATTCTCCTTGATGCTTCTTACTCTTTTGTGGAGACCACTCGAAAACCTGAAGAAAATTATTTATATGTAGCATTATCAAATCTGGATTTTTTTTTTTTTCTTAAAAGATCCTAGTAAAGAAGAAAGGATTCACTGGTATAGAGTATGTACTGTGAGGCAAGACACCATATTGGTTAACTCATTTACTCCTTTAAAAAAACCCATGCAATGGTCATTATTAACAATTGCACAGATTAGAAAACCTAAGTTCAGAGAAGCTAAATAACATGTCCAAGGACTCAAAACAAAAAGGTATGAAGCCCAATTCTAAAGTCCATATTCTTTTCATCTCTTCACAGACTGCATAATATACATATAGGTACACAAATAACACCGAGTGGTTTCTTAAATTACAACCTGAGATAAAACACTGTACTAATAGACATGGCAAAATTTACCTATTCAATAACACATGAAAAAGAACAAGACTTTGTGAAACAAAATTCACCATACTCGGCCATTCCTCTACAATATTAAAACAACTCCAATATAATAAAACAGGAACAAAAGTAAAAAGAGGAAATATACTATTTATGATTTGAAGAAAGGAATGCAATCCATCACTTAATAAACACTTCCTGGCTACTGTGGGTGAAGTTTCTCTTTGTTTCCTTTCTTTTCTGGAACACTGGTTTGCTACTACTCCAGATCCCTTACCAGAAACAATTCTGTCAGCTGGAAGTTGTTCCATATGGGCAAGGTCTAGTTTAAGAAACTGGCTGTTCTATCAAAAACCAACAACAACAAACACCAAAACAAAAAGCTGCTTCTTTTGGAGAAACCATTGCTCAACATAAGACACACAAAAAAAAACCTGTTGCTGTTGAGTCGTTTATGACTTAATAGCGACCCTATAGGACAGAACAGAACTGCCCCACAGGGTTTCCATGCAGTGGCTGGTGGATTTCAACTGCTGACCTTTTGGTGAGCAGCCGAGCTCTTAACCACTGCGCCACTACCAGGGCTCCAACATAAGACTAAGAACTAGAAATTTATAAATTTCAGCCCTCTCATCCCCCGCCCTGTCACCAATACACACCTCTCCCCTCAACTGCCTAACTCTGTTACTACCTCTTGATACTCATTTTATAACATTAAATCACATAACCACTCCTAACAAAAAGTACTGCAAAGAGTTGTTAAAAAAAACTATGTTGCACTTGGCAGAGAAAATATGCTAAATTAAAGGTTACCCCATTTAATCTATTCTACTACATATTACTGCCTCCTGCCAGGGAAACTGGGTTAATCAAATAACTCAATAAATAGTCAACAATATGAAGATTGAATTTGTAGCAGCTTACAGTTAGTTGCTATTCTCAGTGAAATAACATACTTAAGAATTTTCCTTTAAGCATTCAAAAGGAAAAGTAGTAATACGAATGTTTACTAAGGGTTTGGTAAATGGTAAATTGTTTCAAAGCAGTATGAGGCATGCTAAGAAAATTAAATTTTTTAAATAAAAAGTTTAATTTTTCAAAATCAAACAGTCATAATCTTAAGATCCCTTGAGGCACTCGATAAAAATGCTGCAACCTTTAAAGTGAGGTAAAGATTTTTTTAAATACACTGCTTTCAATACCTCATTTTAATGTAAAAAAACTCTCTATGACTTTCAAGATCTAAAAACAAATGAAAAGTTGACACTTCTACATCCCAAAAAATCTCACGATCTTCTCTATATTTCTAATTCTTGAAAAGTCTTACTAAAGCCTTTGGTTTGGGTAGGCCTGTCTGTGGATATTTTACATGATGCAGTGAAGGAACTCAGGCCCTCTGTTGTTAGTGCCATTAAGTCAGTTCTGACTCATAGCGACCCCTGAAAACAGAATGAGAAACAGAACAAAACACTGCCCGGTCCTGTGCCATCCTCACAATCATTGTTATGCTTGAGCCCACTGTTGCAGCCACTGTGACAATCCATCTCTTCGAGGGTGTTCCTCTTTTTTGCTGACCCTCAACTGAAACCTTAATGACATAATCATCTACAAAATATGACAACACCCATTACATTGTTTTGAAAATTCTCAGAAACAAATTTAAGAAAGAAGCATTTAAACATACCTGTGAACCACTCAAGTTAAAAAAATAACTTCCATGTTCTAAGAGGAAGTTAGACAGTTGCTAATATTTCCATATGTCTATTTTTGAGAAAAATTCTAATAAAGCAGGAAATCAAAAGAGTCTAATAAAACTATTAAAATATGACTTAGGAGAAAGCACGGTAAGACCAAGTGGTTAACAATTTTCAAGCTATTTAACAAAAATCTCCAGATCTAATATCACCTCGTTTTTTTCCTACAATTATGATTGCAAAAAATAAACACATTTCAGACAGTCCTAACTCAGTACAAGCTGTTCTTGTCTCCAACAGTGAATACTCTTTTAAAAAGTCCATGATTAAAAATGAAACTTAGGTATTACATAAAGCTTTTACAAAAGAAAATGTCTTATGTTCATCTAGGATCCCTGCTTACAGCACTGTTGTCTATACCCAAACTTCTGGCACACAGACTACAGTACGGTTGTCTACATTCAAACTTCTAGCACACTGATTTCTCACTCAAACACTGATTATATTCAAACGAAACCATTAAAAATGCACTTATAGACAAATATCTTGTAGCGTATAAGAGCCTTTTTCATAATCCAGAAATGATAATGGCTGGATCACAACAGACTTTTTAAAAAATCTGAATTGTAGCAGGTTATACTAAAATATAACTAACAAACTACAATATGCAGATGACACAACCTTGCTTGCTGAAAGTGAAGAGGACTTGAAGCACTTACAGGTAAAGATCAAAGACCACAGCCCTCAGTACGGATTACACCTCAACATAAAGAAAAGAAAAATCCTCATAACTGGACCAATAAGCAACATCATGATAAATGGAGAAAAGATTGCAGTTGTCAAGGATTTCATTTTACTTGGATCCACAATCAAAGCTGATGGAAGCAGCAGTCAAGCAATGAAACGGCACACAGCATTGGGCAAATATGCCGCAAAAGACTTCTTTGAAGTGTTAAAATGCAAAGATATCAGTTTGAGGACTAAGGTACGCCTGACCCAAGCCATGGTATTTTCAATCGCTCATATGCATGTGAAAGCTGGACAATGCACAAGGAAGACCCAAGAAGAATTGATGCCTTTGAATAATGGTGTTGGCAAAGAATACTGAATATACCACGGACTGCCAAAAAAACGAACAAATTCGTCTTGGAAGAAGTACAGCCAGAATGCTCCTCAGAAGCAAGGATAATGAGACTTCTTCTCATGTACTTTGGATATGTTATCAGGAGGGACCAGTTCTTGGAAAAGGACACCATGCTTGGTAAAGTGGAGGGTCAGTGAAAAATAGGCAGACCCTCAACAAGATGGACTGACACAGTGGCTGCAACAATGGGCTCAAGCATAACAACGATTATGAGGATAGTGCAAGACTGGACAGTGTTTCGTTCTGTTGTACATAGGTTCACTATGATTCGGAACTGACTCGATGGCACCTAACAACAACAACATACAACAATAATCAATATTGAGAAACTAAACTAGTTAAGTATTTACTAGGACAGTAAAGTATAATGGTAAAGAGTATGGATACTAGAAGTAGACTACCAAAGTTCGTATCTTAGATCTGTCACTCTCTAGCTATGCTGACTTAGGCAAATTATTTAATCATTCTCATTTATTAAATGGGGATAATAATAATACTTACCCTAGGAGGTATGTATGAGAATGAAATAAGTTAATTCATATAAAAGGCTTAAAGGAGTAGATGGCACGTTGTAAAGCACTCAAATACATGTTGTTATAATGATGATAATGATGTAGAATTTGGAACTCCACTTGGCAGGAAGCTAACAATCTTTAACACACTGAGTGAGAAATATAACTTATCAAAACTGACACAAACAAAACAACCCTGAACAGTCCTAAAATGTTTAAAGAAATTGAATCAACAGGTAAAAATATACACGGGGCAAAGAGTCATTCTCTTATACATAAGGTTGCCATGAGTTGGCACCAACTCAAGAGCAATCAGAAACAACAAAGCAAACTCCAAATACAGACAGCTTCACTGGTAAATTCTCTTAAACATGCAAGAAAGAAACAATTCAAATCTTACACGTATTCAGAGAAGAGGAATGAAAGGTTAACTCTTCAACCCATTACTAACCAGTAACATCAGCATAACGCTGGTACTAAACATGAAGAAAAAAATAAAAGAATGAAAAACTACAAGAATAATCCTACTAACAAAAGTAGGGGAAGAATCCTAACAAAATATTATTAGTCAATCTAAATCCAAGATATACAAAAAGATTATGAAAAAGTATATCTGAGAAAAGCAAAGTTGCTTTAACATTAGAAAATCAATCACCGTGATTCCATGCATTAATAATTAAACTAGGAAAAAAATCATAATCTCAAAATGCAGAGAAAAAGTGATACAATTCAATTTCCATGTATGTCATCTAGGGATCTGAGACAGGCATTTCCAAAAACACTAGGTCAAAAATTGCATTTAACAATGAAATGTTGTTAAGCATTCCTTTTGAGATCATGATCTACACAAGCCATTTTATAAATTTCAATATCAACTCCTCACGGTAGCTAAGACAAAGGGCATTCTCAATCAAAATCTCAACAAGATTTGAAAACTACTCAAAAAACTTCTAAGGAGAGACTCTACCGTATGATTAACAACTACTGCATAAACCACAAGGAGAAAGGGGGGAGAAAAAGAAGGGAAAGGACAGAGAAAAAAGAAAGAAAGGGGAAGACGAAGAGAAGCAGGGAGGGGAGAAACGGACAGCCAAGAAGGAAGATGAGAGCTCTCGAACTGAAATGGCAGGACCTCCCTTTTTATCACAAAAGCACATTTTCATTTCTATAGCAAATAAGATAAATTCCGTAATGCAAGGTTTTCAGAACAAACTTTTACCTCTTTGAGTAAAAGTTTCCTGTTCTTAGGTGAGTATTTTCATCCATCATCATGGGATTCTATCTTTTTTTCCCTGGCAGTGTCAGACAGGGAATAGCAATCATTGGTTCAGGAATCACCTCTACTGAAATTAAGGATAAACGGGGGGATTTATCTAGGCAAACAGAAAGCCTATTACAAAATAAATATAGCCTGACACTTTCTTAAAATATAGACCATACTTAAAGACCATACTAATACACTAAAATTGTTTTTGCTTCCTCCTTTATAAGAAGCTTGATAGAATACACTTCTGATTCCCTAAACTTTCCTACTTCGCAGGCAGGAACTACTTGCCCTTCTCTGCTATGTTTTTAGTGGAGCAGAAGCCAAATGACTGCACTGTTTACTTCCTTATTTGTCCAACAAATCATCATCAGTGAAGTCAGCGGCAAACTGAACAACCCTGGAAGGAATGTTTATTAACTAAGCGGTGTTCCAAGCCAGTTGTGGAGAGCCTAGAGCAGTACAAAAAAATATGACTTGGCTCTACATCTCAGAAGTAGATTTACTACTAATTTTCCCTAAACTTGGTTCCCTTCTAGAGCCAGAGGATAAGTCAGTTGGCTGTAGTAATCAGAGCTGTACATGACTTTAAAAGCTTTTCCCAACCACGTATACTACTAAACAGTTTTAAAACATGATGGTTTTTAGCCTAATAATTATGTAAATAGGAAGATCAAAGAAGAATTGACATCTTTGAATTGCAGTGTTGGTGAAGAATACTGAATATACCATGGACTGCCAAAAGAATGAACAAATCTGTCTTGGAAGAAGTACAACCAGAATGCTCCTTAGAAGCAAGGATGGCAAGACCAAGTCTCACATACTTTGGACATGTTATCAGGAGGAATCAGTCCCTAGAGAAGGACCTCGTGCTTGGTAAAGTAGAGGGTCAGCGAAAAAGAGGAAGACTCTCAATGAGATGGATTGACACAGCGGCTGCAACAATGGGCTGAAGCGTAACAACGATCGTGAGGATGGCGCAGGAGCAGGCAGTGTTCCGTTCTGTTGTGCACAGAGTCGCTGTGGATCTGACCCAATGACGCCTAACAACAACAACAAATTACATAAAGTTGGTTTTTCGTTTAATTTTCCCTTAAAATGATTTCAAATACCTCAAAGATAAAGATTTAAAACAAAACATAAAATTATGGTGCCTTCCTCATCCTATGATGTTAAAAAATATACAGAATTCACTCTCAGAAATGGCATGCATACATACATACTTTCACTGGTGGCATCTAATTTTTTGGTAAGAGATTATCATATTTGTTCTATCTTTTATACTCCGAAGTATACTCTATTTCAAACATACCAATCATTTATTCGTAAGCATCATCATCAATTAAATAAGCAGCAACAATGTACAAGGCTAAGAGGTAGATATGTCATTATATTTAATGCAGTAGAGCTGGAAGCAATTCATTTAAGCTAGTGTTAAATTTATAAACTCCAAGAAGGCAGTACTGTTTCTGTTTTCTTTAGTTGTAAAATACCCAGCCCAGTATCTGATAAATATGAGGACTTAATAATAGTGGATGATAATAACAGCGATAATATTAAAATATATGAGAGCAGAGCTCTGAGAGTCTATTGTTCTATTAATATCACTGTTGTTGTTAGGTGCTGTTGAGTCGATTCTGACTCATAGCGACCTTATGTACAACAGAACGAAACACTGCCCAGTCCTGCGCCATCCTCATGATCATTGTTATGCTTGAGCCCATTGTTGCAGCCACTGTGTCAATCCATCTTGTTAAGGGTCTTTCTCTTTTTCGCTGACCCTCTACTTTACCAAGCATGATGTCCTTCCCCAGGGACTGATCCCTCCTGATAACATGTCCAAAGTATGTGAGCCATAGTCTTGCCATCTTTGCTTCTAAGGAGCATTCTGGTTGTACTTCTTCCAAGACAGATTTGTTCGTTCTTTTGGCAGTCCACAGTATAGTCAATACTCTTCACCAACGCTGTAATTCAAAGGTGTCAATTCTTCTTAGGTCTTCCTTATTCATCATCCAGCTTTCCCATGCGTATGAGGCAGTTGAAAACACCATGGCTTGGGTCAGGCTCACTTTAGTCTTCACGGTGACATCTTTGCTTTTCAACACCTTAAAGAGGTCTTCTGCAGCAGATTTGCCCAATGCAAGTTAATTAATAATTAATTAATAACACTACTACTAATATAATAATAGTCTATATTCCCTTCCCTTTAAACCCATTGCTGTTGAGTCAATTCGAACTCATAGCAACCCTACAGGACAGAGTAGAACTGCCCTATAGGGTTTCCAAGGAGCGGCTAGTGGATTCGAACTGCCAACCTTTTGGTTAGCAGCCAAGCTCTTAACCAGTGTGCCACCAGGGCTCCTTTCTATAAAAAGACAGACCAAATTCATTTCCACAAGTTTTATATTTTGTACCTATTCTGTTGTCACTATGAAAGTTACTGTGGGAGATTCAAAGAAAAAACTAGGATGCCATTCTATAAGCAACAACTGTGTTCTTTTTTTAATAGAAATAACAAAACATACTATACCATAAATATCCAAAAGGGTGTTACCTTCCAAAGCAGTTATCTTGGACGATTATTTACATCTTTAAATACTTACATTTCTTTCAAAGCCAGTTACAGGCTACCCAAGAAAATCAGCAATTATGTAGCATTCATACTACACAGAACCTGTTTTCAATAACAAATCTCTTAATTCATTATAATTGCCTGCTTATAACATTTTTTGGCTATCCAACCCCCTAAAAACTATACCATTAGAAAATAAAGATCTGCTATCAACAAAAGTACTTAAAGGAATAGGCCCAGACCCTGATCATAAAGTTGACATCAAAAGACTATTTTTAACACTGCTTACTACTAGTCAATGTTAGCATTACTAAGTGCAGCAGGGTTTCTCAAGATGACAACTTTATCTTACATATGTGAGTTCAAGTATATTTCATGTTTTTCAAGTTCCATTACATTATGGACCATCTCACATGAAAGAAGTCCCTAATACAAGTAGCTAATGATCTTCACAGAATAAAAAGAAACAACACAAATACAAACAGTAATAATTGGCATAAACCTAGATTCTTTTTGAAAAACCATTTCCTGTACGTAGTTGAAATCACTCTAATAACCAAACTAAGTTTATGTGTTGATAACATACCATTTACAGCTTTCTCAATCAATTCTTCGCAAGCATCAAAATCACCCTTCAGAACCAGTTTGTCATGCAGATCTGTTAACATGGGATGTTCCAGGGCAATCTTGGTTTTCTTCTGCAGTGATTCAAAGGCCTCTGTATAATTGTGCTGTCGGAAGTGTTTTAGGCAAAGGCGAATGGCTTCCTGTTCACGGTACTACTAGAACACAGGAGAAAGTATGAAGAGAAGAGATTTGCTTAGTTGTTACTGTAGGAAATAGTAACAATAGCGATAACTAACCTAAACAGAGCATTTACTATGTGCCAAGTACACACTAACCCTATTTGTTAGGTATCATATTATTTCTAAATTATTTCTAAAAACAGAAGCTTAGCCAATTGTAATAACGTGCACAAGGTCACACGGTATGTAGCAGAGAGATGAAACCACATCTAATTCCAGAGCCTGAACTTTGGAAAGCAAACTGGCTTTTAGCAAAGCCTGCTTAAGATTCTAAAAATTATAACTCTCATGGCATCCATTAATCAGATTACAATGCTGGTACTGAAAGCATAGAAACTGTCAAACAAAATAGATTGTTTTCTGTTCTTGGTTCTCAGAAATAAGATATTATTTAAATGACAAATATTTCAAATATTTACATATTTCAAATTCACAAACAGGTTTGATGACCCAAAAATCTTCAGAAAGAGACTATTTAAATTTTATAATTTTCTTCCAAGCCTGGGTTGCCACATTTATCAAACAGCTATAAACATCTCAATTAACTAGAATCCAAAAAGTGGGAAGCTCAATTAACTGATATCTCCGCTAATGGGATGAATGCCAAAAATATAAGCTCATACAGATTTAAAAAAGCAAAACCAAAAAAAAAAAACCATTAACTTCAAGAATATATCTGGGATCCAACTGAGATAAAAAGATCATATAGAATACTATGAAAAACTGTACTCCAACAAATTTGAAGAGGAAATGGAAAAATTTCTAGAAACACACTACCTACCTAAACTAACACAATCTGATATAGAAAATCTGAACAGAACCATAACAAACGAAGAGACTGCAGAGGTAATAAAAAAAAAACTCCCAACAACAACAAAAAGCCCTGGCGTGGATAGCTTCATGGGAGAATTCTACCAAATACTCAGAGAAGAGCTCACACCAATACTACTCAAATTATTTCAGAGCATATAAAAGGAAAGAATACTCCCAAATTAATTCTATGAAGCCAGGATAATCCTGATACCAAAGCCAGGCAAAGACTCCACAAAAAAAGAAAATTATAGACCAATATCCCTGACGAACATAGATGCAAAATTCTCAACAAAATTCTAGCCAGTATAATTCAACAGCGTATCAGAGAAATAATATATCATGACCAAGTGGGATTCATACCAGGCATGCACAGACAGTTCAACATTAGAAAATCAGTCAAAATAATCCACCACACAAATAAAACAAAAGAATCACATGCTCTTCTCAGTCAATGCAGAAAGGGCATTTGATAAAGTCCAACACCCATTCCTGTTAAAAACTCTCAGCAAAATAGGAAGAGAAGGAAAATTCTTCAATATAATAAAGGGCATTTATACAAAACCAACAGCCAACATTATTCTCAATGGAGGGAGACTGAAAGCACTCCCCTTCAGAATGGGAACCAGACAAGGGTGCCCTTTATCACCACTCTTGTTCAACATTGTACTGGAAGTCCTAGCTAGAGTGATAAGGCAAGAAAAGGAAATAAAGAGCATACAAATTGGTAAGAAGAAGTAAAACTACCCCTATTCACAGACAATATGATCCTACACATAGAAAATCCCAACAATTCCACAAGAAAGCTACTGTAACTAATAGAAGAATTCAGCAAAGTAGCAGGATACAAGATCAACACACAAAAATCAGCTGGATTCCTATACAACAACAAAGAAAACTTCAAAAAGGAAATCAGGAAAGAAATATCATATACAATAGCCCCTGTAAGATAAAATACTTAGGAATAAATTTAACCAGGGACATAAAAGACCTATACAAAGAAAACTACAAAATACTACTACAAGAAACCAAAAGAGACCCACATAAATGGAAAAACATATCATGCTCATGGACAGGAAGACTCAACATTGTGACAATGTCAATACTACCCAAAGTGATCTACAGATATAATGCAATCCCAATCCAAATTCCAGCAACATTCTATACCAAGACAGAAAAACTAATCACCAACTTTACACGGAAAGGAAAGACACCTCAGACAGTAAAGCAGCATTGCAGAAGAACAAAGCAGGAGGCCTCATACTGCCTGATCTCAGAACATACCATATAGCCATGGTAGTCACAAGAGCCTGGTACTGGTACAACAACAAGACACATAGACCAATGCAACAGAATCAAGAACCTAGACATAAATTCATCCACCTATAGGGTCGCTATGAGTCGGAATCAACTCAACGTCAACAGGTATATGGGTATGGTCAGCTGATCTTTGACAAAGGACCAAAGTCTATAAAATGGATAAAAGATAGTCTCTGTAACAAATGGTGCTGGCAAAACTGGATGTCCAACTGTAAAAAAAATGGAACAGGACCCATACCTTTACAGCATACACAAAAACTAACTCAAAATGGATCAAATACCTAAAAAAAACCTAAAATGATACAGATCATGGAAGACGCTAGGGGCCTAATCCAAAACTTGTTGCCATCAAGTCGATTCTGACTCATAGTGACCCTGTAGGGCAGAGTAGAACTGTCCCATAGGGTTTCCAAGGAGTGGCTGGTGGATTCGAACTGCCTATCTTTCGGTTAGTAGCCTGAGCTCTTAACCTCTGTGCCACCAGGACTTCAGGGGCCCTAATACATGGCATGAATTAAATACAAACCATAACTAACAATACACAAACACTAAACACTTTTGTTCATCAAAAGAGTAAAAAGAGATCCTACAGAACTGGGAAAAATCTGGAGCTACGAAATATTTGATAAGCGACTACTCTAAAATTTATAGAAAACTTCAACATTTCAACAATAAAAAGACAAACAATCCAATTAAAAAATGGGCAAAAGATATGAATAGACACTTCATCAAAGAAGACATTCAGGTGGCTAACAAACATATGAAGTGTTTACACTCATTAGCTATTAGAGAGATGCAAATCAAAACTACAATGAGATACCATCTCATCCCGACATTACTGGCACTAATCAAAAAACCAGAAAATACCAAACGTTGGTGAGGTTGTGGCGGGACTGAAACTCTTGTACACTGCTGGTGGGAATGTAAAATGACACACAACCACTTTGGAAAACAGTATGGCACTTCCTCAAAAAGCCAGAAACAGAAGTACCATATGATCTAGCAATTCACTCTTAGGTATATACCCTAAAGAAATAAGAGTCGTGACACGAATAAACAGATGTACACCATGTTCACTGCAGCATTAGTCACAATAGATAGAAGATAGAAACAACCTAAGTGTCCATCAGTGGATGAAAGGATTAACAAACTGTGGTACATACACACAATGGAATACTATGCAACAATAAAGAATAATGATGTATCCCCAAAACATCTCACAACATGGATGAATTTGGTGGACATTATGCTGAGTGAAATAAGCCAATCACAAACGGACAAATTTTGTATAAGACCACTACTATAAAATAACAACAAAAGGTTTACACACAGGAAAAAAAGAAAAAAATTTCTTTGATGGTTACCAGGGATAGGAGGGAGATGGAGGGAAAATCACCGATCAGCTAGAAGACATGAGTTAATACTGGTGAAGGGAAAGACAATACATTATATGGGGGAAGTACAACATGACCAAGGCAAGAGAGGACTTGGAGAGGAACATAAGAATAAAGGGCAACTACAGTAACTACCATAGCTTAGACAATCCTGCAGCAATAGTGATGACAAACAATAATTTACAAATGGTCAAGTAGGTAGATAGACAGTCAAGAGGTGTGGGAGGATGTTAGGGAACACACTCACCAGCAGCTACAGGTTTTGTGGTAGATATTTCTAGATACATGATTGTCGGTTCGGCTCATATAGAACACACAAAGGGGTAAAGTCAGGGAAACCTCTTAGACATAACCAAATACGTCACAGGATGAAGCTCCTAGGCTAGAAGACAAAGGACCATAGACTGGAGGGACATCTACATCAATTGGCACTAACACAGTATATAAAGTTAATGTTCTGCATTCTCCTTTGTTGCATAGTGTCTCGGGTTTTAAAAGCTTGTGAGCAGACATCTAAGACACAACTACGGGTCTCTTCCCATGCGGAGTGAGGGAGAGTTAAAGAAACCAAAGACCCAAGGGAGCAGGTAGTCCAAAGGACTAACCAACCACATGAACCACAGCCTACACTATCCCAAGTCCAGAAGAACTAGATAGTGCCCGGCTACCACTACCAACTGCTCTGACTGGGATTACAACAGAGGGTCCTGGACAGAACAGGAGAAAATTGTAAAACTAACAGAAAAAAGAAACTCACAAAAAAGATGGGGCTTCCTGGTCTGACAGGGACTGGGGGAATCCCCATGACTATGGGCCTAAGACACCCTTCTGACCTGGAAATGAAGCCATTCCTGGAGACCACCTCCCAGCCAAACAACAGACAAGCACATAAGATAAACAGTAACACCTGAGAGGGACATACTCCTTAGAACAATCAATTATAAGATGAGAAGGCTAGAAGGGGTAGATAATCAAGGCAAAAGAAAATGGGGAAAGAGGGCAGAAATGCGGAGGGTGCTGACACATTGTGGGGAATGAAATTAAGGTCATGAAACACTGTATGTACAAACTATCAAATGGGAAACTAATTTTCTCCGTAAACTTTCACCTAAAGCACGCACACGAAAAGAGTATCTCTGGGATTAGCTCAAATTTTCTAAGAATACCACTGTAAAATAAGAATTAACAAAACAAACTGACGACACAAAGCACTACGTGATAATCACACAACAAGTAATGATTTACTTATAAGCATTACTCTTTAATAAAGCAAGAAAATAAAGTAGTATCTTTTAGGAAGATTACAAGACTTAAAACACAAACGGATTTAATGTTAGCTGTATTTTTGACTAATAAAAGGTTATCAAAGCAACTATTTCTTAAGCACTATAATTACCTAAGATTTAACCTCATCAAGTAACCAAAGAATGATTCTCTATCCAAACTAACTTTATAGTTTCTTACCCTTGGCCTCTGAATAAAGATTCAGCATAGCTATGGATACATAGTAGGAGAGGAGTTATGCAATAACTGAATTTTAATGCTTCAAAAAAAGACTCAAAATCAAAGAGGGCAAAGACTTTATCTAATTTTAGAGGTCCATAATAAATACAGGAAGCCCTGGTGGCACAGTGGTTAAGCTCTTGGCTACTAACCAAAAGGTCAGCAGTTCGAATCCACCAGCTGCTTCTTGGAAACCCTTTCAGGCAATTCTACTCTGTCCTATAGGGTTACTATGAGTCAGAATCGACTAGACGGCAATGGGTTTGTTTGGTTTTTAGTAAATACAGAGAAGGTCAAAGGTGAAAGGAGTGAACAAGTTCTCAAATATAATCTCTCCACAATGTTGGGGAAAAGAGGTGAAACTTGCAACTTCCCACAATATCAAGAAATAATTGTGAGTGTATTAACGAAAGCATACACAGACGTCATAAACTAGAGGGGAAATTTTATTCAAGTACTACAGAAGTTTAATCATTAATTTTATTAAAGGCGCAGTAGAAGTTAGAAGATTTTAAGTATAAATTAAGCATCTGGTATGTGTGTAACACTATAAAGGTGATCTTTAAAAATCTACAATATTATAAGAAAAACAAGAAATAATGAAACTGAAAATACTGAGTCACATCTAATTATTTTAAATTAAATATAACAAAATGCCAGAATTAAATGAATCAAACATAAAGTTCCTTAATTAAGCTGATCAGAAGAGAGCTTCAGAAAAGCAGCTCAGAAAAGTTATATTGCTTCCCAATCTCCTATGAGTATATTGGTTCGCTCTATTTGCAAGTAAATCAGGATGTGGTGTTTCAACTAAAGCTATATTACCCCCTCGACAAGGAAGGGGCCCCCCAAAACAAAAACATAAATAAAGTCAAAAGCAAGAGTCAAATAAATATATATCACAAACCAAAAAAGTTTTCAAAATCATCCCAAAAACTATTGATCAACAACTTAAACACATTTTTCAGGCTGTATCTACTGAATAAAATGACCTATAAATAAAATTATTAAATATCATTTTTATACCTCCTATAGACACAAAAATGTCTATTTCAAAGCCTAGATCTTTACAGGGAAAAATAAATATTCTTATTTTACTAAACATACACACACAGTGGAGGAATGTATTATAAAAGCAATTTAGAACTAAAACTGTCCCACTAAAAACTATGTTAAAGTATTTATATCAATAAAGGTTAAAAATAAAGTTTATGGTGAGATGGTTATAATATTACAGTGGCAGACTCTGGAGCCAGACTGCCTGAGTTCTTAATAGCTTGAGCACTTTATAACTGTGTGACCTTGGATAAAATACTTAACCTCTCTGTGCTCCATTTCCTCAACTGTAAAATAGGGTAATAACCGTACCTATGTCATAATGTGGTAACAATTAAATGAGTTATAAAGATTGCTTAGAAGCTAGCAGACTCTAAATTTTTAATAAATATTAGTTATCTTATTGTTAAAATATTATTAATATTCTCCATATCTTTAATTATTTCCAATGAAGACAAGAGATTGATGTAATTCTCCCTTTATAGGCATTAGAAACATAAAATCCAGATTTTAAAATACAGTCCTACCTTGCTATACCAGTTGAGACAGGGTTGTACTACATCAGGATCATCAATGCCACTAAGTTCAACATACCAGATGCTAAAGTTAAAGCTGGGTCCCCAGGACAAGAGTGGAACTTGGAGGAGAAAGGGGGAAAAAGGAAGAAAAAAATTAACATATATAGTCCAAATAAAACTTTAGCAAACTAAAATCACTATTCAAGCCTATCATAATTCACTCAACAGGTTTTCTGAGCCCTTTCTATACGCCTCACACTGTGTTAAGTGCTGGAACTACAGAAGCAAAAAGGAACATATGACTCACGCCATCATGATGTTTCTATAGCGAGAACGTAAGACAAATCAAAGTGGTTACATATCTACCCCTCCCCCAAAACATGACCAGGACTTTACCAAACCTACATGAAAAAGATAATTACTATATAATTTAAACTAAATCAGAGCACGGAAAGAGAACTGAAAGTTCAATTACTTATCAAAGTGGCATAACCCTGAAAACCAGAAGATAAAGGATTTAAGGCCAATCTAGCTATGAATACATACTCAGAATTCCAGGGGAAAAAAAAAAATAATTATCAGGTTTTCACTGTGACCAAAGAGAGCTCACCCCAAGAATGGAAGGACAGTTAGATAATAGGAAATATATTAATGTAATTCACCACCTTAACTGAGTAAAAAAGAAAACCTATTTGCATTTGATTTTATCAGCAGACGCTAAAAATAAATTAATAAAATATACTTTCTATTCATTGAAGAAACAGAAGACAGAGGTCTCTGTCCCCAGGGATTTCAGCTGAGGAAACAATACTTACATACATCACATATAAAAGAACTCAACTTCTGGAAGTAGATAGGCTCACGTTTATATCCCATCTCTACTTTTTACTACCTGCATGATCTTGGGCAAGTCATTTAACCTCTAATCTGCAGCTTCCTAATCTGTAAAGTGAGTGTAATAATGCCTATCTCACAGAATGTTATGGGAATTTAACAAGATAATATGTTTTAAATGCCCAGCTTAGTGCCAGGCAAACAGCAGCTGCTTTTATACATAGTACCTATTGTTATTATTACTTTAAAACAAGTACATAGCCAAATGTGTTACGCATATACCAACTGCTATGTCCCTAATTCATCACTTACTAGTTATGCAGCCAGGAAGAAGTCATTAGACTCCTATCCTCAGTTTCCTCAACTAAAAAGAGAAAGGTTTTATCTGCTACTATGCAGCATAAATGAGATAGCACATGAGAAAGCACTCACAAAACTATCAAAAACTGTAAAAAGATAATAGAACTACTATGTTATCCGGAAGGTAAGTTCTAAATAATGATTAGTAAAATAACATGATGATTCAAATTTTATTTTTGCATATTTTTTTCTCTAGTACCTAAAAACCTACATGTTAAGAAGGCATGTAAACAAGGGCTTTATGAAAAAAATAGTAAGTACAAAAATACTTATTTCAAAACCTAACCCCTATATAATTTTGCAACAACAACCAAAAAATACATGTGTGGCTACATATCTATGTATGTATGCATATATGTGTACAGGTATGTATGTGTATACACATACACATATATACATGTAGCTATATGTATATACCTTTGTTTATACGAATGTATGTTCATATATATAATAAAGCACATGTGGGCACAGTTAACAAATACTTCTTAGACATAACCAAACACTTTGCAGGATTGTTTTTCTGGGTTTGAAGGCTGAGGACCATAGTCTCATGGGACAACTCAGTCAACTGGCAGAACACAGTTCACGAAGTTTATGCTCTACATCCTAGTTTGGTGAGTAGCATCTGGGGTCTTAAAAGTTTGTGAGTGGCCATTTAAGATACAACTACCAGTGTCTTTTAGTCCAGACCGAAAAAGAAAGAAGGAAACCAAAGACTCAGTAAAGAAACTAGTCTATAGGGCTAACAGTCTATACCAGCCACGGCCACATCTACCCTGAGGCCAGAAGTAGGTGGTGCTCAGCTATCACTAAAGGCCATTCCGATCAGGGCCACAATAGATCAACCCTGACAGAAGGTGAGAAAAATGTGGAACAGAATTTAAGTTCTTAAAAGATTCAGACTTACTAGACTGGTTGAAACTAGAGGACTCCTGGAGACTATCACCTTGAGATACCCCATAAACTTTGAACCGAAACCACCCCTTGATATCACCTTTTAGCTAAGTAATAGATTGGCTCATAAAATAGAGAACATTACCAGTGAGTGTGGAGCTCTGGTAGCATAGTGGTTAAGAGCTATGGCTGCTAACCAAAAGGTCAGCAGTTCAAATCCACTAGCTGCTCCTTGGAAACGCTTCAAACACAGCACTGTAGAATATAAATGTGGAGTGTTCAAATACATTTTTTCCTTTTAAGAATTCGAACAATGTATTCTAACCAGGTGAACAAATATCTATGCTAGATCACCAGTTCTACCCTGTCCTATAGGGTTTCTATGAGTTGGAATCAACTGGAGAGCAGTGGGTTTTTTTTTTTTTTTTTGGTTACCAGTGAGTACTGCACACCTTTAAAAAATCATCTATATGAGACCACATGGTCAACATTACTCTAAAAGCAAAGAAGAAAGGGTAAGGGGACAGGGAAACTAGATGACTGGAAGTGAAACATCCAGAGGGAATTAATGAGAATGTTAACACATTGTGAAAAATTAAACCAATGTACCTGAACAATCTGTGTAGTAATCGTTAAAATGGGAATTTAATTTGCTGTATAAACTTTCACTGAAAACACATTTTTTTTTTTGGGTTTATTTTCCCTGTTAACCATTTGTGGTAAAACTTACCGTAATTTGGCTTAAACAAAAATTTAACGAATAGACTACATCTACTAAAAGATTATTATATCTAGATGTCAATGCAGGATATGGGAATTATCTGCCATGCTTCTGTTCCCCTCCATTACTGTGGATAACTGATGTCTGAAGAGATTGAAAAATTGTGTTGAGGATAAAATTGTTTTTCAACAGAGCATCTTTCAAACACAGCACTGTAGAATATAAATGTGGAGTGTTCAAATACATTTTTTCCTTTTAAGAATTTGAACAATGTATTCTAACCAGGTGAACAAATATCTATGCTAGATCACCACAAGAAAGAGCTAGATATTACAGAGACTAAGACTCAAGTCCTTTTATCAGAATGATTCCTTTTAGAAAGTTACGGTGATTAACTAAAAATACTAACCTAAAAACAAAGCAGCATTAGTAATACACAGAATTTATTTTCACATTTTCCTTATATTATCTCAAAGAACACTTCTCAAGAGAATGTTGAAAAAGGGTTGGAAAGCAAATACACCGCAGACCAGTATTAACATCTGTTAACAGAAAAGTGAGAAATATGAAGTTATCTAAATATAAAGTATCCTCAATATCAAATGGATTAATAAGTGTTTACAACTATTTGGAAAGCTCCAATTAACATTTTGCCTGAATACCTACCATAAAATTAACCCAGGGTCAAGTAAAAGACACATCAGTATGCCCTGTAATTAAAAGCTGAGAGAAATAAAATACAAGAAGGACTAGAAAGAGGTCTAATTTCCTGTCTTCTGGCAGCTGAATGTCTAATTGATTCATAAAAGATCCCTGTTCTATACTCATAAATTTTCAAAGAAAGAAACTATGTAACTTCCCTAAACAGATCTTTATTCATATTTCTTCCAATGAATATTACTAGAAGAATAAGAACTTTAGAGGGACTTAGACTAGATCTTTTCCTTCTTTTAGGAAACTAAATTTGAATAAATCCTTGCAGACACTGTACAATCTAAAGTTATTATATGAAAATGTAAGGTATTTTGACTATTTACATATATGAAATATAACATCATGGAATTGTTAAAGTTATGCAAAGGTCTTTAGGAATTAGGTGGTCTAAACACTGAAAAAAGATTTACTCACTAATATAAAAGTATAACCAAGAGTTAAATTTATCAAAACATTTGCTTATTCACAAAATCTCACAAGGAACTAGGACACAGATTTTTATTTACAATTATCGATAACAACAGACATTGCAGTTACAAAAGCAAATAAAATACTGGACAGCCCAACTATTCAAAAAATAGGTTTTCCTCTGTAAGTAGTCTTTACTAAGACTTTAGATACTCCTTTTGCCCAATAGAACTATTTGGCTCAATGAAATGAACAGGCCAATTCATGGTAGATGGGCAAACAATGACTATGAAGAACACTGCTTGTTCCAAAACAGAAATTTTTCTTCCAAATAAAAATATATGATTCTGGCTTTTATTATTATTCTTTGAGGGATCTAATTCACTTTCACGGGAGAAAAGATCTGGTGATCTGCTCCAGTAAAGATTATAGCCTAGGAAACCCTATGGGGCAGTTCTACTCTGTCCTATAGGGTTGCTATGAGTCAGAATCGACTCGAGGGCACACAACAACAACAATTCATTTTAATCCTGACTTTAACATATATTTTCAAAGGTATGCAATATAAATGAAAACTAAAAGATTCAATTCCTCAACTTTCCTACCTTCTAAATAATAAATCCAAAAGTAAAACAAAATAACCCCCAAAATACTAATTTTGAGGAGGCATTACAAATACTTTCCTAAGTTAAAACACTTGCTAAATTAATACACACCTGCAGATAATATTTTTCAAACAGTGAATTTGCAACATATTAGTGGATCATGAAATCAGTGTAAAGAGTTTGACCAGCATTTAACTAAGAAATGAAACAGAAAAGAACAGAATAAAAAATAACAATAATTCACCCCATGTAGTAAGGGTAGGTACTGTTCCATAAAACTTTTGTTACGGTTGTGTGTATGTGGTATGTGTGTACACACTGTGTTGTGATGTAAAACGTTTATGTTATTTTACTAGGGGTCACAATCAAAAAAAGCTTGATATACATTGCCTTAAGGGATTCATCAGTATTTGGTTTTAAAATGTTACAGCTTTAGAACTGATAAACCTTCCATAAAACTATCCTGGCAATCGAATCACCACACCCCGTAAAATCTTCTAAGAACTTTCAAATGAGAAATATTCGGAAAAAGTTGAAGTACTTGTCATTTAGTAGTAAAAAATAGTTGTCATTTAGTAATAGTTTTATAAAGCAGGGCTCAACAAACTTTTCTGTTAACAGGCCAAACAGTAAATATATTGGGTTTTGTGGGCCATGCAGTCTCTGTTGCAACCACATACTCAACTCTACTAAAACAGATATAGACAATATGTAAATAAGTGGGTGCGGCTGTGTTCAAATAAAATATTATTTATAAAAACAGGCAGCCACATAGAACTACCATTATGATCCAGCAATTCCAATTCTAGGTATATATACCCGAAAAGACCTGAAGGCAGTGATGAGAACAGACATGTACATCAGTGTTCACTGCAGCACTACTCACAATAGCCAAGAGGTGGAAACAACCAAAATGCCCACCGACTGACAAATGACTACGCAAAATGTGGCATATACATACAATGGATTATTACTCAGCTATAAAGAAGAATGTGGTCCTGATGCATGCCACAACATGGATAAATCTAGAAGACATTATGCTGAGTGAAATAAGTCAGTCACGAAAGGACAAATACCATATGATATCACTTATATGAAATAAGCAAATATATAGAAACCAAAAGTAATCAGTGGTTATCAGGGGCGGGAGGGAGAGAGAAACAGTGGGCTTATGCTTAGAGCACACTGAATGTATATTAATGGTGGTGGGATAATTTGGAAAAAGAGGGAAAACAGCTGCACAACTTAAATAATGTAATCAATGTTACTGATGCATACATGTAGAAATTGATGAAATATTTTTTGTGTTCTTATATTTCACTATTTAAAAAAAAAAAAAAAGAACAGGCAGCCTACAGGATTTGGTCCACGAGCTGCAGTTTGCTGACTGCTAGTATAAAAAATCTGTTTCTACTGCAGAATGCTAAACCCCTTACCTATTTTAATGAATCGACAAGGGAACATCTGTTCATCAATTTTATGCTTCAAGGTGAATGTTTCCTTGTTATAATCATTCTTTAAGCCACTGTGAGGAATAATAATAATAAGGTTAGCAAATCTGACTCCATAATATAGTAAACACACTGAAACATAGATTAATGTCATACTCACATTTTAAATTTAAACCTATGTTCAAAATAAATGACTAAAACTATATAAATGAATAGTTAAAACATAAGAATATCGGTCAGGAATTGTACATTCTAATCAACTGTATTATAACTGTATTCTCTTAGTTATATAAGGGCTAATAGTAAATGCTCAGCATAAAATGTTCAATATAAACTACAGAGTATAGAAATGTGTGACAGAACCTATTTTCCTTAAATGTATAACTGAATATAACACAAAATTTCAAGCAGGAAAAACAACACACACTCATATCTCACACTTACAGAATTAAATATTAGAATTTTTCAAAAAATTAAATTATTCAATTTTGATTGAGATGCCAGTGTTCGTTATAGTTCAAATTTTCATTGATAACTTTACTTTGTTGCTTTAAATCCCTCTTTAAATAAAAAATAAATCACCTCTCTACCTAAACAATTAGGATGGAAGCAAGGCTCCATAGGGAAGTTGTAACTTCAGGTTGCCTTATGTCCTGAAATACTTTCATGACTTAAATCAAATGCATTCAGAACTAATAATTACTTACAGAAAGTAACATGTAAGTGGGACATACCATGTCACAAATACATTCTAAATATTCACGGTTTTATTTGCCCATTGCATTGGCTAGTCATTATCAGGGGGAGGAGGGGTATAAAAATTAACACCTTCATTCTTGGTGGTTTAGGTTTTTAAAACTCATATTTACTGAACTCCTTCCAAGTGGCAGGCACTGTACTTGCTAGGTGCAGTCACATATTTTTCATTTACAGAACCTTCCTCTTTTTATCCTCTAGGTTAAAGTAACTCCCAGAATATTACTTCTGATTTAGGACAATCAATTGTCATTTTTTTGACAGAGCCTATTTTTTTAATAACAAATATTTTGTTTAAAGCTGAAACAATTTCTGAAGTCATAAACAGTTCAAAAATAAGACTAAAAGAGAAGTAGGAAATTTTTTTTTGATTCTTTCTTACTTAGTAATTTATTTCACCAGAAGGTGAAATAAAGACATTTTCAGAAATTTAAAGGCTGAAAGGATTTATCACCAGAAAACCCACACTATAAGAAATGTTAAAGGAATACCTTCGGGCAGAGGCAACCAACATAGAGCTAGGTTCCAAGAGACCAAGACTGCAGTTGGTTTAGACAGACGATAACACTTTCTTCCCCATAATCATAACTCACCTAGACAACAATTCTGTCATATTTTCTTCATTCATTCCACCAAAGACTTTAAATTTCTTCAAATTGCAGACATGAGTTTTCTCATATTTTCCAAATGTGATATTCTGGACTATAGCAGGCCTTTCAAGCTTCAGAATCAAGTACTAAAAAATACAAACAAATGACATTATCCTCTGTTACAAAAATATACTTAAAATACTTCGAGAATTGAAACTTTTGACAGTTAACAAGAATATACAAGGTCCAGTCTGCCCATCCTGTGCTGGCAGGTTTTTTTTTGTTTTTGTTTGTTTGTTTTATGCTAAAGAATAGTAAGCAACAGCCTTGTATAGGCCACCACTTTTTACTCCAGTAGATTCTGGGAAAATATATCATCCTAAACACTGTAAAAAAAGGAAAAGGCTAGTGAGATAACTTCCAATCAAGGAACAATAAGCAATAAAAAATATAACCAGATTATGAATAACCAAATATAACAAGATATGAATGCAAAAGTAATAATTACACTTTTCCATGGACTACATTTCAAGAGCGAAATCAATGTTTGCTACCAGTGATTAACATTTTAGATCTAGCAGCTAAAGAATCAGCTCTGCTAACTTTACAAGTGAGAAAATGCAGACCTACTATTGATCTTGCTAATGTAGCTTAAGTTTTCCTATCACAAACTAGATAAAATAGGATTAGTTAGTCAGGGAACACATTTTACATTATACTGACTGTTTTCAATTATAAAAATTAAGGAGGAAACTACCACTGATTGAATAAATGGAAAGAAAACCTATTCAGAATAATGTTTTGTCTGAGTGGCTTCATGTGTTATGATAATGGGTAACACAGGTGATAAGAATGAAGCTGGTGGTCCAATCTCACACCATATACAAAAATTAAACCAAAACGGATAAAAGAACTAAATCTAAGAGCGAACTATAAAACTAACAAGAAAACATAGCAGTAAACCTTCATCAACTTGGACTTCGCAATGGATTCTTTGATATGATACCAAAAGCACAAGCAACAAAAGAAGAAATAGATAAACTGGACTTCATCAAAATTAAAAACTTTTGAGCTTTAAAGAACATAACAGAACTGTTAGACAACCTACAGAATGGGAGATAATATTTGCAAATAATGTATCTGATAATAGTCTAGTACAAAGAACTCTCACAACTCAACAACAAAAAGACAAATAACCCAATTAAAAAATGGGCAAAGGATCTGAATAGATATTTCTCAAAAGAAGACACATAAAAGGCTATCAAGAACATGGAAAGATGCTCAATATCATTAGTCATTAAGGAAATGCAAATCAAAACCACAATGAGATACCATTTCACACCCACTAGAATGGCTATAATTAAAGAAACAAAAACAAAACAAGTGTGGACAAGGATATGGAGAAATTGGAACCCTCATACATTCTGGTGGTGGAAAAGTGGGACAGTTCCTCATAAAGTTAAACACAGAATTACCAT
Organism: Trichechus manatus latirostris; assembly: GCF_000243295.1. Classification (NCBI taxonomy): domain Eukaryota; kingdom Metazoa; phylum Chordata; class Mammalia; order Sirenia; family Trichechidae; genus Trichechus; species Trichechus manatus. The sequence continues at coordinate 5,844,124 of NW_004444033.1, read as the reverse complement.
ATAACCCATTAAGTATAGATGCCACCTCTCCCTCTGTCTCTTTCCTATTTGAAAAGTTACAGCTGCAACAAGCATTGTGCAATAATGAAAAGGTCAAGAGAACCTCAGAGGTAACAGCTATCTGTATGTAAGCCACTGAATATTCACCAGCAGCTGCCCACCTCCAATTTTCTTATTGGGGAATGCAGAGGGGGAGGGACAGAGAAGTTGGACAATAACAACAACAGCAAAAATCCACCTATTTGTTTCAGCCACTGTTGTAGGATTTTCTATTATTTGGAGCTAAAAGCATTCCTACTAAGTCACTGACCCAAGCTAATGCTTTAACCACTACCATTTACATTCTAACTAGCTATTTAAATTTCTTCATTATAAAAATTGCCACAGGAAAACTGAGATTGATATTCTCTAGTCATTAGTGCGGAGCCCTGGTGGCGCAGTAGTTAAGTGCTCAGCTGTGAACCAAAAGGTCTGCAGCTTGAATTCACCAGCTGCTCCTTGGAAAGCCTATGGGGCAGTTCCACTCTGTCCTATAGGGTCACTGTGAGTTGCAATTGACTCATTGGCAGCAGGTCTGGTTTGGTTGGTTAGTCATTAGTCCTCTTTATCATCATCAAACAAACAGGTGTGGTAATGTAATTTTTTTGTCATTCTAAGTTTCTTAAGAATACAGCTGTATAACAGAAGAGAACAGATTATACAGACAGATAAGGAAATAGTCCCATTTCATTAACTCAGAGTCCCTCATATCCCCTTTGTCCTTTTTCCTCTCACTCTTTGTTATTGTTGTTGTCAGATGTCTTCAAGTGATTCTGACTCATGGCAACCCCATGTGTGCACAGTAGAACTGCTCCAAGGTTTTCAAGGCTATGACCTTTTGGAAGCAGATTGCCAGGCCTGTCTTCCTAGGTGCCTCTGGACAGGTTCAAACTGCCAATCTTCTGGTCAAGCGCTTAACCATTTGTACCACCCAGGGACTCCTTCTCATTCTCTAGTTATCCTTTAAAGTTTAGGTTTAGATGTCAGCTTTCCCTGACAATTGGTTAGGTATACTGTTGTAACTAGTTAAAATGGGCCCTCATGCAATCTGTTGTACACCATCCACCACCCTATATACTACAGCCCTACATCTAATAAAAAGCATTCATTCATATACATATAATTTTATTAATAATCAAGTAGGATTTTTGTTATTAAAAAGTTACACCTGTTATTTTCCATTTTGTTTTTGTTTTCTATCATCACCATTCTAGTGGGGGTGAGGTGGTATCTCACTGTGGTTTTGATTTGCATCTCCCTAATGATTCCTGATGTACAGCATCTTTTCATGTGCTTGTTGGTCATTTGTATATCCTCTTTGGGGAAATATCTACTCAAGTCCTTTGACTATTTTTCAACTGGGTTGTTTGTTCGTTTTTTGTTGTTAAGCTGTACGAGTTCTCTATATAGTCTGAATATTAAACCCTTATCAGATACATGGTTTCCCAAAATTTTCTCCCAATTTGTAGGATGTCTCTTCATTTTGTTGATAAAGTCTTTTGATGAACAAAAGCTTTAAATTTGTGAGCTCCCATTTATCTATTTTGTCTTTTGCTGCTCCTGCTTTTGGTGTCAGACATATCTAAGAATTCATTATTAAAAACTAAGTCCCAAGGCATTATCCTATGTGTTCTTCTAAGACTTTTATGGTTTTCGTTCTCACTGTAGGTCTTTGATCCATTTTGAATTTGTTTCTGTACATGGTGTGAGGTCTGGATTCAGCTTCATTCTTTTGCATGTGGAAATCCAGTTTTTGAAGCACCAATTATTAAAGAAATTCTTCCTTCCCAACTGAATGGACTTAGCACCCTTGTTGAAAATCAACTGACCATAGATGTATGGGTTTATTTCTTGACTCAGTTCTACTCCATTGGTATACATGTCCATCATTATACCACTACCAGGCTGTTTTGATTATTGTAGCTTTATGTTTTGAAATCAGGAAGTTTGAGTCCTCCTACTTTATTCTTCTTTTTCAAGATTGCTTTGGCTAGTCAGGGCCCCCCTGCTGTTCCATACAAATTCAAGGACTGCCGTTTCCACTTCTGCGAAGAAGGTTGTTGAAATTTTGATGGGAATTGCATTGAACTTACAGATTGTTTTGGGTCATATCGACATCTTAACAATATTAAGCCTTCTAATTCATGAACACAAAATGTTTTTCCATTTATTTAGGTCTTCTTTAATTTCTTTTAGTAATGTTTTATAGTTTTCAGATGGTTCTTTTTTATAGTTTTCAGCTGGTTCTTTTTAATAGTTTTCAGTTCTCTGACAAAATTTTCAATATTAATTTTTATCTCCTTTTTTCCTTTAATATAGCAAGAACACACTTTAAAATCTGTATCTAAAACTCCATTATCACCCTGGACACTCTTTTAACTCAATACTGAAGTTACTCCTGAAGTTCACCCTTCAGCCAAAGATTAGACAGGCCTATAAAACAAACAATAACACACATAGTTCAACCACGTATATGAGACCAGCCCAAAAGCAAAGACAAGAAGACAGGAAGGGACAGGAAAACTTGACCAATGGAAATAAGGAAACTGAGGTCGAGAAGGGGAGAATGTCAGGAATGACAACCAATGTCACAAAACAATCTGTGTATTAATTGTTTAATGAGAAACTAACTTGCTCTATTAACTTTCACCTAAAGTACAATAAATAAATAAAACTCCATTATCTGGAAAACCTGCTATTTTTGGTAGACACCAAATACAAAAAAACTAAAAACTAGATGTCTAGGATATTAGCTTCCTCCAGAGAAGTATATCTACTTCAGGTAGACTGCTAGGGACACTAACAATTCTGGATTATTTTCATTCAATCTCATGGACTAAGATAATATCAAACTGGGCTGCAGTTCCTGGGGGGACCAGAATATTTCTGGTTTACCTGCAGCCCTCAGACACAGACCTTCAGGGTCCTAACCTTAAGTTGGAAAGTCTATTACCCACCACATCCCAGACTCTGGCTTCCAAATCTTTATCACCCTGGCCCCAAGAGGTTGTCAGAGGGGCTGTTCAGCTTCTCAATCTCTTAGCCCCTCTTTAGGTATCAACAGATATCCAGTAGAAAAATGGCCCCAAAAGTTGCTCCTCTCTGAGTTTCCACATTCTTCAGAATTTTGACTCCATCATTCTTTCCTACCTTCAAAAATAGTTTTTTGTTTCTATTTCATCCAGCTTTTCTATCTGTCCCTAGTGGGAGGAATGGTCAAATTAACTTTGGTTACTATATTTCTCATTTATAGAAGTTCTATTTGGTTCTTTTTAAACTCTGCTAGGTCACTTGTTATAAAAGTTTGCTATTCGTTGCAGATACATTTTATTTCTTTAAACATGGTAAGAATTGTTTTAATTCCAGTATCTTTTAGTTCTTTGAATTCCATTAGCTAAAATTTCTGCAGTTTCTACTATCTATTTTTTTTGGCTAAATCTTACTTATGGTGCTTCGTTTCCTGGTGTGCTTGGTTAGCTTTGATGAGGTACTGCTCATTTTCCTCGAAAAATTACATGTAGAGATTACCCGAGGCCTACAGGTTAAAGTAATTATCTCCAGAAAGGATCTGTATTTGCTTCTGATGGGAACCTTTAGGGCACCACTAGATCATGGTCTTGACACTATCTAAGTATACTATTTCAGTAGCATAACAATATTTTTATTGTTTATTTTTCCCTAAAAGACAGTCATTGAGTCACTGAGCAAAAGTTCGATCTACTCACATTTCCTTAAACATTTACAGAAGGACTTGCATGGAAGTATTGTAGAGGTCACAACCTCTGCTCAGATCAGAACAGTAACAGCATCCTAACCACTTCTTAGTTAACATTTTCCTCAAATGATATTAAGAAATTTACTTCTGCATTATTAGTAATTCATAAAAAATACAAATCAGATTTTAAATGTTCCTGTATGCCGAAGTAAAAAGTCTGTAGTTCATCAAATCCCACAATGCATTTGCCTATGAAATAAAAATTCTTCCAAATTTAAATTAAGGAAATAAAAATTTACCTCACAATCTCAAAGGCTGAATAAATTATTAATGGATTCCAGATAAACGATATCAAGAGATGACAGATAGACACTCATATTGATTAAGTGGCTATTTGAATATTTGCTTCTAAATGGCATCTAAGGGCTACATGTAATCTTACCTGGGGAGGATAGTTGCTCTCTGAAGACCATCTTGAAGATTGGTCATTTGGTTTATCCACTAAAATGTTTCTAAAATAAAGAAAAGGAAATTGTAGCAATGAATTTTAATAGTAAGAATAAGTGAGTACAAATAGGCAAAAAGAATAATCTATCATATGATTAAATTATCATTAAGTCACATGATGTTTAGAACCTGAACAGGAAGAGAAAATGAAACAGAACAAGCACCACAGAAAGTCTCTAGTATATGTAATATTTTAAAATATAATAAAGGCGACATTTCAAACAGTGAAGAAAACTCAAGAGTTTTCATAAAGCAACTTAAAAAAAAGGACGGAGTTCTACTTCACACTAACTGTCAAAATAAACTGTAGATGTGTTTACGGGTAAGAATGGTTGCACAACTCAAAGAATGTAATCAGTGTCAATGAATTGTATACGCAGAAACAGTTGAACTGGTGTATATTTTGCTGTATATATTCTCAACAACAATAACAAAATAAAATTAAAAAAAAAACAAACAAAAAACATAATGATACCAAGATCCTAGGAAATATGGATGGGCACTGACCACACCAGCATGGTAGATTGTTGTTGTTATATTCTACTTCTGTAAAAACAAACACGTAAGCCCTATGCTATAATAGGAAGAAAAAAAAAGAACATAACCAATGGCACTGAACAATATGTGTAGAAATGGTTAAATGGAAACATGTATTGCTGTGTACACTTTCACCAAAAAATATAATATTATCTGAAAAAAGAGTTAAAGGTAAAAACAAAATAATAAAATACCTAACAATAAATAAAATACTACATTATGTATTATATATTATACATTATATTATTACATTACATATAATTATGTTGTTATATTAATGTGATACATGTTTGTGTATGTTATACATGTTTATATACAATAGATTATATATGTGTATAATACACATATATAATCAATCTTCAGATCAAGAAGAACTTTTAAGCATAGCATCAAACCCACAACTCTGGCGAGAAAGGAGCTAATGTAAGTAACTTTGGAAGATGGTACTTAAAACTGTAAGGTTAAACAGACAAATAGAACTATACATAAAGGCTGTATTTTATTTGGTAAAGTTATCTTTCATAGGGATATGGGTTAATTCTGAAATACTTTACATGTATACTGGGGTTGAACAACTAAGTAAATGGATGATAGATGGTAGTAGCCAGGTTTCTCACTTTGGGAATGGGAAGTTACATATAAGCAAGGGAGTAAGGATAGAATGAACCCTGCGATACTGCAGTAGCGTCAGAAACATCAGAATGAACTTATGATAAACTTAATACAGATACAGATGGACAGATACAGAAATAATTATAGGTATACATATACATATAAAAGCCAGTGGCCATCAGGTCAATTCTGGCTCATGGTGACCTCATGAGTTTCAGAATATAACTGTGTTCCATAGGGTTTTCAATGGTTAAATTAGATACCTGCCATTCTAAAACGTATTTAAAATGCAATTAATAACTTAGAGCTGGTAAGAACTGAGAAGGGAGATGGGCTGAAGACCAAAGTGGTTTCCTATTTTCATCAGGGTTAATTTAATTTTAAAATATACATTTTCATTCCAACCAATACGGAATGAAAAACTGAAGGTAATAAAAATGAGTTAACATTTTAAGTCTCTTATCTATAGATTGGAGCCCCAGCAGCACAGTCGTTAAGAGCTCGGCTGCTAACCAAAAGGTCAGCAGTTCAAATCCACCTTAGAAACCCTATGGGGCAGTTCCACTCTGTCTTATGGGGTTGCTACAAGTCAGAATCGACTGAAGGCAACAGGTTTTTGTTTGGTTTATATGTAGACACAATACATTTAAAAATATGCAAAAAATGAGACTTGGAACTTGGAAAAAGTTAACATTGCATTACATTTTCCAGTTGCCCATATATGTTTGACTATAAATCTTTATAATCCTAATAGAAGAATTTAATTACTCATAGTCTTTCCTTCGTAGTCTATATACAAAAACCAAGTCAAACCCATTGCCGTCGAGTCAATTCCGACTCATAGCAACCCTATAGGACAGAGTAGAATGGCCCCACCAGGTTTCCAAGGAGCAGCTGCTGGATTCAAACTGCCCACCTTTCAGTTAGCAGCCATAGCTCTCAAACCACTGTGCCACCAGGGCTCCCTGTACCTACATATACTACCGATTAAAGGTCTGGGACAAAGTACTAAAATTTATCATGGAAAGATAATTTACCGGACATTTAAGTCAGCAAATAAACAAGCCTTCTTGATTAAATATGCTCAAACCCTAAATCTGCTTAGCAATACTTTTCAAATCACTGTTCTTCATATTTTTAAAAACATAAATGCCAGCACCTAGCCAAAAGAGAGACCATTTCACATTTTGTCTGTTAATGGCTGCTCAGGATATTTATCATATCAGTAAATCCAGTCAATTTTAAATTTAGAGTTCTGCATACTCAAAAGCCACCTCTTTATTTCTGATGTAAAGAAAAGTGAGTGTAGCAGAGTATTTAAAAGGTGTAGTAAGATTCAATTCTGGAATGTTTTTCTTTTGATAGTTCAAAAACGTCTTCCTAAAACCTGTGCCCTTTTGCTGAAAGATGTGGTAAAGTGGATTAGAAGAAATCACCTTCAACGAGGAATCATAAAACCTTAGAGTTTGGCCACTAATTGGTTGGATAATCTTAAACACATCACATAATCTCTCAGGCCCTTAATTTCCTTTATCTGTATGATAATGAAACATGCAAAGACCGGGAGATAGAAAACCAAAAGGGAAGAACATGCTCAGCATTTCTCAAGCTGCAAGAACTAAAGAAAAACTTCAAGCCTCGAGTTGCAATACTGAAGGATTCTATGGAGAATAAACTAAGCAACACAGGAAGCATCAAAAGAAGATGGAAGGAAGACACGGCTTCAAAGTACCAAAAAGAATTGGTTGATATTCAACCATTTCAAGAGGCAGCATATGATCAAGAACTGATGGTAGTGAAGAAAGAGATCCAAGCTGCACTGAAAGCAATGGCGAAAAACAAGGCTCCAGGAATTGATGGAATATCAGTTGAGATGTTTCAACAAATGCAGCGCTGGAAGTGCTCACTGTATATGCCAAGAAATCTGTTAGACAGCTACCTGGCCAACCAACTGGAAAAGATCCATATTTGCACTCATTCCAAAGAAGGGTGATCCAACTGAATGCAGAAATTATTGAACAATATCATTAATATCACACACAAGTAAAATTTTGCTGAAGACCATTCAAAAGCAGCTGCAGCAGTGTATCAACAGGGAAATGTCAGAAATTGAAGCCAGATTCAGAAGAGGACGTGGAACAAGGGATATCACTGCTGATGTCAGATGGATCCTGGCTGAAAGCAAATACCAGAAAGATGTTTACCTGTGTTTTATTGACTATGCAAAGGCATTTGACTGTATAGATGATAGCAAATTATGGATAACATTACAAAGAATGGGAATCCCAGAATACTTAATTGTGCTCATGAGGAACCTGTATATAGATCAAGAAGTAGTAGATCAAACAGAACAAGGGGATACCGTGTGGTTTAAAGTCAGGAAAGGTGTGCGTCAGGGTTGTATCCTTTCACCATACTTATTCAATCTGTATGCTGAGCAAATAATTTGAGAAACTGGACTATATGAAGAAGAACGCAGCATCAAGACTGGAGGAAGACTCATTAATAACCTGCATTATGCAGATGACACAACCTCGCTTGCCGAAAGTGAAGAGGACTTGAAGCACTTACAGATAAAGATCAAAGACCACAGCCTTCAGTATGGATTACACCTCAACATAAGGAAAACAAAAATCCTCACAAGTGGACCAAAAAGCAACATCATGATAAACAGAGAAAATACTGAAATTGTCAAGGATTTCATTTTACTTGGATCCACAATCAATGCCTATGGAAGTAGCAGTCAGGAAATCAAACAACACATTGCATTGGGCAAATCTGCTGCAAAAGATCTCTTTAAAGTGCTAAAAAGCAAAGGTGTCACTTTAAGGACTAAGGTGTGCCTGACTCAAGCCATGGTATTTTCAGTGGCCTCCTAGGTATGCCAAAGCCAGACAATGAATAAGAAGATGGGAGAATTGATGCCTTTGAACTATGGTGCTGGAGAAGAATACTGAATATACCATGGACTGCCAGAAGAACGAACAAATCTGTCTTGGAAGAAGTACAGCCAGAATGCTCATTAGAAGTGAGGATGACGAGACTTTGTCTAATCTACTTTGGACATGTTATCAGGAGGGACCAGTCCCTGGAGAAGGACATCATGATTGGCAGAACAGAGGGTCGGCGAAAAAGAGGAAGACCCTGAGTGAGATGGATTGACATAGTGGCTGCAACAACGGGCTCAAGTATAACTATGACTGTAAGGATGGCGCAGGACCAGGCAGTGTTTCGTTCTGTTGCACACAGGGTCTCTATGAGTCAGAAGCAACTCAACGGCACCTAATACACGTAGTGTTAAGTGAAACATTGAATTCCTTGGTCTCAAGTTTCTTCCAGCTCTAATCAGGGAAGTTGCATTGTACAATTCTAGGAAACACCATTTACGAGGCCATGCTAACATTATACAGTTCTATGAAAAGCCCTAACATCCTCCATTCAAGGTGTCATGTATAATCCTCCTCTTACTCAGCAGCCAACAGTAACACGCAATCAATTATAACAGAGCTACCATTATGTGTGAACGCACGGCTAGGGTAACAACGTATCAGTACAAGAATCAGTATCTGTCATTAAGGAGGTTATAATTTATTTTTAATAGATAATAAATGTGCATATAGCATAAAATTCAGGAGACATAAAAATGTATAAGATAAAAACTATAATTCAAAATACAAAACAGTATCAACTCTTAAATCAATTTTAGTACCTACAGCCATAGAGAGTTAAAGAATATACTATAAAAATCATAGATTTTTAAAAAATCACACTTATTGCTAGAGGTTTAGACTCCTAAACACAGGAGGATAACAGTCGGGGTGGCCAGCGGGGGCGGCGCGGGGCACCCTAGCATAAGGTGGAGCTATTTTTTCAACAAAATCTTTACTGAGTGCCTATTATATACCAGATATTGTGCAAGCGAGTTCTTTGGGGCAGTTAGGAAAAAAATCTCTCTGAAAAAATGCTAATTAACCTGGATAGAAGGCAGCACTTACATAAAAATAAGGGAAAAGTAAATTGTTCACAAAGGAACCAACAAGTTCAAAATCCTAGCAAGAGGAAAATACCAGAACTGGGTGAAGTGGGACATGTGCTCACAGGCTCCAAGACGTAAGTAAATGCAAAGAAGGCTGGAAATCTTTAAGAAGGCCAGAGAACATTTAAAAAGTGCTGCCTCTGGACTCTTAAGAGTATTTCAGAACTATCCTACAAATATTCTCTTTCTTTTGGAATGACAGAGATCCACCCAGAAGAGAAACTGCAGGGGACAGAAAACAAACTAAGCAAAGGGAAGATTGTTGCTGCTGTTGTTGTTAGGTGCCATCTAGTCGGTTCCGACTCACAGCATCCCTATGTACGACAGAATGAAACAATGCCCGGTCCTGTGCCATCCTCACAGTTGTTGTTATGCTTGAGCCCGTTGTGGCAGTAACTGTGTCAATACATCTCACTGAGGCTCCTCTTCTTTTTCGCTGACACTCTACCAAGCATAATGGCCTTACTCAGGGACGGATCCCTCCTGATAACAGGTCCAAAGTAGGTGAGATGAAGTCTCGCCACTCTTGCTTCTAATGAGCATTCTGGGTGTACTTCTTCCAAATTAGATTTGTTTGTTCTTCTGGTAGTTGATGGTATATTCAATTATTCTTCACCAATACCATAATCCAAAGGCATCAATTCTTCTTCCCTCTTCCTTATTCACTGTCCACCTTTTGCACGCATATGAGGCGACTGAAAACACCATGGCTTGGGTCAGGCGCACCTTAGTCTTCAAGGAGACACCTTTGCTTTTTAACATTTTAAAGAGGTCTTTTGCAGCAGATTTGCCCAATGCAATGTGTCATTTGATTTCCTGACTGCTGCTTCCATGGGCACTGATAGTGGATCCAAGTAAAATGAAATCCTTGACAACTTCAATCTTTTCTCCATTTATCATGATATTGTTTATTGGTCCAGTTGTGAGAATTGCTTTTTTCTTTATGTTGAGGTGTAATCTATACTGAAGGTTGTAGTCTTTGATTTTCATCAGTAAGTGCTTCAAGTCCTCTTCATCTTCAGCAAGCAAGGTTGTGTCATACGCATAACGCAGGTTGTTAATGAATCTTCCTCCAATCCTGATGCCACGTTTTTCTTCATATAGTCCAGCTTCTCAGATTACTTGTTCAGCATACAGACTGAATAAGTATGGTGAAAGGGTACAACCCTGATACACACCTTTCCTGACGTTAAACCATGCAGTATCCTCTTGTTCTGTTCAAATGACTGCCTCTTGATCTAAGAACAAGTTCCTCATGAACACAATTAAGTGTTCTGGAATTCCCACTCTTCTCAATGTGATCCATAATTCATTATGATCTACACAGTCGAATGCCTTTGCATAGTCAATAAAACACAGGTAAACATCTTTCTGGTATCTCTCCACTTTCAGTCAGGATCCATCTCACATCAGCAATGATACTCCTTGTTCCAAGTCCTCTGCTGAATCTGGCTTGAATTTCTGGCAGTTCTCTATCGATATACTGCTGCAGCCACTTTTGAACGGTCTTGAGCAAAATTTTACTTGCATGTGATATTAATGATACTGTGCAATAATTTCCGCATTTGGTTGGATCACTTTTCTTTGGAATAGGCATAATATGGATCTTTTCCAGCTGGTTGGCCAGTTAGCTGTCTTCTAAATTTCTTCGCATAGATGAGTGAGCACTTCCAGCACTTCATCCGTTTGCTGAAACATCTCAATTGGTATTCCATTAATTCCTGGAGTCTTGTTTTTCGCCAATGCCTTCTGTGCAGCTTGGACTTCTTCCTTCAGTACCATCAGTTCCTGATCACGTTACCTCCTGAAATGTTTGAACACCGACCAATTCCTTTTGATATAGTGACTCTGTATATTCCTTCCATCTTCTTTTGATGCTTCCTGCATCATTTAATATTTTCCTGTAGAATCCCCCCACGTGTCTGTCAGTGTGTGTGTGTGCTACTGTGATGCTGGAAGCTATGCCACTGGTATTCAAATATCAGCAGGGCCACCCATGGCGAACAGGTTTTAGCTGAAGTTCCAGACTAAGACAGACTAAGAAGCACCTGGCAGTCTACTTCTGAAAAGAATCAGCTAGTGAAAACCTTATGAATAGCAGCGGAACACTGTCTGATACAGTGCCAGAAGATGAGCCCCTCACATTGGAGGGCACTCAAAATATGACTGGGGGAGAGCTGCCTCCTCAAGGTAGAGTTGACTTTAATGATGTGGTTGGAGTCAAGCTTTCGGGACCATCATTTGCTGACGTGGCAAGACTCAAAATGGGAAGAAACAGCTGCAAACATCCATTAATAATTGGAATGTGGAATGTACAAAGTATGAATCTAGGAAAACTGGAAATCATCAAAAATTAAATGGAACACATAAATAAAATATCTTAGGCATTAGTGAGCTGAAATAGACTGGTATTGGCCATTTTGAATCGGACAATCATATGGTCTACGATGCTGGGAATGACAACCTGAAGAGGAATAGTGTTGCATTCATCATCAAAAAGAACATTTCAAGATCTATCCTTACGTACAACACTGTCAGTGATAGTATAATATCCAAATGCCTACAAGGAAGATCAGTTAATATAACTATTATTCAAGTTTACACACCAACCACTAAGGCCAAAGATGAAGAAATTGAAGATTTTTACCAACTTCTGCAGTCTGAAATTGATTGAACATGCAACCAGGATGCACTGATAATAACTGGTGACTGGAACACCAAAGTTGGAAACAAAGAAGAAGGATCAATAGTTGGAAAATATGGTCTTGGTGATAGAAACGATGCTGGAGAGTGCATGACACAATTCTGCAAGACCAACAACCTCTTCGTTGCAAATACCTTTTTTCACCAACATGAAACAGCGACTATACACGTGGAACTCGCCAGATGGAATACACAGGAATCAAACTGACTACACCTGTGGAAAGAGATGATGGAAAAGCTCAATATCATCAGTCAGAAGAAGACCAGGGGCGACTGCAGAACAGATTATCAATTGCTCATATGCAAGTTCAAGCTGAAGCTGAAGAAAATTAGAACAAGCCCACAAGAGCCAAAATACAACCTTGAGTATATCCCACCTGAATTCAGAGAGCATCTCAAGAATAGATTTGATGCGCTGAACACTAATGACCAAAGACCAGAGGAGTTGTGGAATGACATCAAGGACATCACACATGAAGAAAGCAAAAGGTCATTAAAAAGAAAGGAAAGACCAAAATGGATGTCAGAAGAGACTCTGAAACTTGCTCTTGAACGTTGAGTAGCTAAAGCAAATGGAAAAAATGATAAAGTAAAAGAGCTGAACAGAAGATTTCAAAGGGCAGCTCCAGAAGACAAAGTATTATAATGACATGTGCAAAGACCTGGAGTTAGAAAACCAAAAGGCAAGGAAGGAGAGATTAGATTCATATACTATCATATCCATATACTAAGAGGTCCAGAAGACAGAGACCTTAAAAAAAAACCGTAACAAAAAAATACATGTTAACAGTTCCTCTTTTGCTCTGACCAGGATCACAACAGAGGGTTTGGACAGAGCTGGAGAAGGATGTAGAACAAAATTCTAACTCACAAAAAAAAAGACCAGCTTTACTGGCCTAAAGGAAACTGAAGAAAACGCGAGAGTATGGCCCCCAGACACACTTTTAGCTCAGTGGTGAAGTCACTTCCAAGGTTTACCATTCAGCTGGGGAATGGACAGCCCCATAAAACCAAATGGGACAGGACTAGAAGGCAGAAGGGGACAGGAAAGCTGGTGATAGGCAACCCAAGGTTGAGTAAGGATAATGTTGATGTGTTGTGAGGTTGTTAACATTGTCATAGGGCAACGTGTGTACTAACTGTTTAATCAGAAACTATTTTGTTCTGTAAACCTTCATCTAAAGTGAGAATAGCAGCATAATTGGAAGAGTGTAGTCGATGTCACTGAACTGAGCATGTAGAAATTTTTGAAATGGTGCATCTTTGGCTATGTATATTTTCACCAAAAAAAAAAAAAGTTGAGAAGGGAGAGGGTTGACATGTCGTGGGGTTGTTAACCAATGTCATAAAACAATATGTTTCATGAGAAACTATTTGTTCTGTAAACCTTCACTTGAAGTACAATAAAAAAAAAAAAATTAAAAAAAGTTTCCTCTTTAAAAAACAGAGGATCTCAAAAAAAAAAAAAAAAAAAAAAGGCAAAAAGTTTCACTGCATTTCAAAAGTATACATTTAAAAAATACTTCACAGAGGAGAGAAGCCTTGAGCCACAAAGCTCAAAAACTGCACTGATCCATTCCTGCCCCCTACAGAATTTCTCCCTTCTAAAACTACAGTTTTACAGCAAAATCAAAGTCAAACATGCCCATTATCACAACTATTAACCTTATAATGAAATTATTAGCCAAGCAAGTTAAAAACAGAAAGCAGGGAGACTTCTGAACTCAGCTCCAGCATGTAGAGACTGGAAGTCTTCACTCCTATCCTGACAAAAACAAAGCTGAGCAAACTGGAAAACAATCACTTTTCTTAGATTCATCAGAGAGCTGAGGTGACAGGGCAAACTGCCACCCCAAAATCTGGAGAAACAAGCAAATACAGAGACTCACCACTGAGATCAGTTTACCTAAAGCAGAAGCCACTGAGGCCAGTGAACAATGGTAATTTTGATGAATTGCTGAAGGCTGAGTGTAGGCTAGCTTGACAGTTAAAAACTCCTGGTGTTCTTAGTCTTTTCTGAGTCTTACCATTAGGAGACTCACCAGGTTCTCAAGGTGAAGATCAGAGAAAAACCCCCTCTTGTTTCAGGCAGGAAGAGGGAAAAAATAAACATTTTCAAATACCCCCAGAGTATTCTCCAAAACAAAGGGCTCCCCTTTAAAGGAAACTACTTTACCAAAGTCTTATCTTACTGGAAGGTCCCTAGGTGGTGCAAAGGGTTTGCGCTTGACTACTAACTGGAAGGTTGGCAGTTCAAACTCACCCAGTGGCTCCGTGGAAGAAAGGCCTGACAATCTCCTTCCATAAAGACTACAGCCAAGAAAACCCTATGGAGCAGTTCCACTCAGCAACATATAGGGTCATCATGAATCAGAAGTGACTCGACAGCAGCAGGTATGGTTTTGGTTTTATCTTACTGAGGAAGGGCAATTAGCCAACTCTAGTCCTTTATCACAGGGGAAAAACAAATGAGAAAAGGAGGAAAAAAAAAAAACAAAAAACCACTTCTGAAGATCACGGTCCAGAGACTCAGGGCTACTACAAACTAAGATTTAAACATAAGGTTAGAGAACACTTCCACTCCCTCATACCTTACCCCTACAAAAGGGCTCCAATAAAGTAACAGTCGATTGCAATGAGAGAACTACAATACACAGATTCTGTTTAAGAAGGAGTTCTAAGGGAAATTCAAAGACAACAAGGAAGAGAAAAACAAGGACATTAGGGGAAATTGAAGCCTTTGACATCTACAACTACAACAAACATTAAACGCAGCCTCACACTAAAGGCCTATTACCTGATACACCATGTCTGGCTTTCAACAAAAAATCATAAGGCAGGCTAAAACTCAAAGGGAAAAAAAAATATGAAAAGACAAAGCATCACAACCAGATTCAGATATGATACAGATTTTAGAATTATCACATGCCCACTGCCGCCGAGTCAATTCTGACTCATAACGACCCTACAGGACAGAGTAGAACTGCCCCACAGGGTTCCCAAGACTGTAATCTTTACAGAAGCAGGCTGCCAGATCTTTTTCTCACGGAGCGGATTGAACCGCTGACCTTTCACTTAGCAGCTGAGCACTTACCCACTGCATCATCAGGGCTCTTTGAATTATCACATAGGGAATTTAAAATAACTATGATAAATAAAATAAATACACTAAAGGCTCTAGTGGAAAAAAAAGGCAACAGCAAGAACAGATGAGTAACGTAAGCAGAGAGATAAAAACTAAGAAAGAATCAAAAGGAAAGCTAGCAATCAAAAACACTGTAACAGCATTGAAGAATGCCTATGGGCTCAACAGTAGACTGGACATAGTCAAGAAAGAATTAGTTAGACTTAAGATATGCCAATAGAAACTTCCCAAACTGAAATGCAAAGAGAAAAAAAAAAGAGGAAGAAAATACCCAAAAACCATGAAAAAATTGTAAAAGGTATATTAAAAACATCCATTGCCATCAAGTTGATTCTGACTCATAGCAAGCCTATAGGACAGAGTAGAACTGCCCCATACAGTTTCCAAAGAGTGGCTAGTGGATTCGAACAGCCGACCTTTTGGTTAGTAGTCGAGCTCTTAACCACTGTGCCACCAGGGCTCCATAAAAGGTATAACATACACATAATGAGAATACTAGAATGAGAAAAGAGCAGAGGAAATATCCGAATTAACAAGGGCTAAGAATTTTCTAAAATTAATGAGAAACACCAAACCACATAACCAGGAAGCTCAAAAAAACATCAAGCAGAATAAACAGCAAAAAAGCTACACCTAGGCATATTAAATTCAAACTGCAGAAAATCATAGACGAAGAAAAAAATTTGAAAGAAGTCAGAGGGGGAAAACACCTAACCTTTAAAGGAATGAGGATACGAACTACACTGAACTTCTTGTCAGATCCATACAAGCAAGAGTGGAGTGAAAAAGTACAGAAAGGAAAAAAAAAAAAATTCAACTTAAAATTCTGAATCCAGTGAAATTATCCTTCAAAAGTTAAGGAGAAACACTTTCTCAAACAAAAACTGAGGGAATTTCTCACCGGTGAATCTTGCAAGAAATGTTAAAAGTTTTTCAAAGAGAAAGAAAATTATACAGGTCAGAAATATGAATCTATATAAGGAGTGTCAGAGAAATACAAATGAAGGTAAAAAATTACCTCAGTTAAGGTCTGCCCAAACTCCTGACCCTCAGAAACTGCGATGGTGTGTATGTTTTAAGTCGCTAAGTTTGTGATAATTAGTTATGGAGCATAGACAACTAACACAATGTTCTCTTCTTGATGTATACTGAAGTATTTAGAAATGAAATAACATAACTGCTATTTCCTTTAAAATACACCAGAGGAAAGAAACATAGGTGGGTACAAATAGATACACATATATGTTTAAGTGAGGCAAAATATTAACAGTTCTTGGAGCTGGGAACACTGGTATTCATTTTTCTGTATTCTGGGTATACTTACAAAAAGTTCATTAAAAAGTTTTTTAAAAGAATGGCTGAAGTACTGGTAACAGCAAATACACACAGCTCTTGAGAGTTTAGCTGTGCAAGGAAGCAGATAAATGAGGGATGTGAAGTTAAGGCAAAGTTTTTTAAAGACTAGTAAAGGTTGAAAGGCATTAATAGGGGAAGGGGGAAGAACCTAGTGTTGATAATGTAGTACAGAAGGGATAACTGAAGGAACAAAATCGGAGTAGGATCCAAATTATAAGCGGAAGAACTGATCTACAATGATTTCTTCCATTCTAAAAGACAAAACATGAAGAAATTAAATGCAAAT
This sequence comes from Trichechus manatus latirostris, assembly GCF_000243295.1. Lineage (NCBI taxonomy): Eukaryota > Metazoa > Chordata > Mammalia > Sirenia > Trichechidae > Trichechus > Trichechus manatus. The sequence continues at coordinate 5,827,188 of NW_004444033.1, read as the reverse complement.
AAATTTTATAATGCTTAAGTGCATCTTAGACATATAATGATATCATTTTCACTGAAAAAAATAATATTAAATCTAAATGATATCTAAAATTGTTTCACACGGTTAATATACTCTAATCATGGAGAAAGCATGACTGATTTCATAAAGATGTAGATTCTAAACTCAGCTCTAATATTTACTTTGGAAATAACCTTGATGAAGATATCCTATTATAGGACTCAATTTCTGCATCTGTAAATTAATACCCACACCTTGAAGATTTGTTGTTGAGAACTACATTTAAATGATCTAATGGATATCAATGGCCCAGTGCAGAGCCTAGCACACAGTTGTGCTGTTATTAGGTGCCACTGAGTTGATTCTCAACTCCTGGTGACCCCATGTGACAGAGTGGAACTGCCCTATAGGGTTTTCTACACTGTAATCTTTACGAGAGCAGATTGCCAGGTCTTCCTGGTGAGAAGTCACTGCAGCACATAGTGTTGTGGTTATTGTCAGGAGCTGTCGAGTCAGTTCGACTCATAGTCACCCTACGTACAAATGCCAGTCCTGCGCCATCCTCACAATCATTGTTATGTTCGAGCCCATTGTTGTAGTCACTGTGTCAATCCATCTTGTTGAGGGTCTTCCTCTTTTTCGAGGTACTGCTGCAACCATTTTTGAATTATCTTTTGCAAGTGAGCACCTTCAGGGCTGCATCTGTTTGTTGAAACATCTCAGTTGGTATTCCATCAATTCCTGCAGGCTTATTTTTTGCCAGTGCCTGCAGTGCACCTTGGACTTCTTCCTTTGATATCAGATAGTAGTAGCGCATAGTAGGCCACTCTATCTGCTTACTAATCATCCAGAGCAAAATTCAAGCTTATTATTAAAAGCATTGAAAAATGTTTGAGCCAGTAGCAGTTATCTCTAAGGACTCAAGGCACTTTGGGAACACATACCTACATACACACTCCAAACAAATGAAAACCAGCAACCACTAGCCAAAAATCAAACTGGAAAGCTAAAGAATGTGGTTTGGTGTCTTCAGAGTTCCAAAACACCAGAAAAACTGGCTGAGAAATTCATATAAAAATAGTCCTCATTTGCTGATTATCTCAGAAGGCTTGAATCATCAATCTTTTCAGAAATTAAACTACTGGTCCTTTAGAGTATATTTTGAAACTAAGGATTACCCCTTTCTACCTAAGGGTAAAAATTTGGACATGATATGGGGAAGGATTACTGATGTTTAGTCTACACATTCTTCAAACTTCAGACAAAACAACAATATATCCACAGAGAGATTAGAAAGGTTTAAGAGACCAAACTGTTTCCAAGTACCCTCAAAGGCTTCATTTATATGTAAATAGTTTTACTGAAATAATCACTGTCATCTTCTGATTAAATTAAGCTCTCAAAATACCTTTACTAGGCAACAATATGGGAAAGGGAAAGGTATATTTCTTTTTAAAAGTACTCTGTAATACTTTACTATTACAGTGCCAAAAACATCTTAGGCATCTAATCCCTTCATTTCGTATGAGAAAATAAAAAGCTAGAGAAACTAAATGAATGATCCAAAATCACCAATTAATTGGGGAAGAACTGGGATTAGAGCCCAAGTCTCCTGCCCTTGTTCAGTGTTCTCTTTACACTACACTGTCTCAATTCTTCCATGTTTTCCTTTGCATTGAATCTAATTTTTCTTTTCAGTTTAAGGCAGTAATTTAAATTGTACCAATGGAGACAGGTCAAACCAATACCAGTTCATCCAAATCTGTTTATTTTGTGAGAACTCTCATACCACCCCCATTACAGGTATCTTTGACTAAGGCCTTGAGTCCTATGAAATAGCATTCTTAACATTCTGTTTCTCAAGGATACTCCAGAGGACCTACAAACATTAAAACATATATATTTAACTATTCTTAAAACTATTAAAAAATTCAGAAGTATTATGGACCAAATATATTACCACAGTGGATACCATCTCCATAAAATCTTACTGGTTTTCGTACTAGCTTTGGCGTAAAATATGTCCTGTCATCTTTGTATCTATGTGAACTTTTTCTAAATGCGTCACTGAGTAATACAGTTGTAATTGTTTGCTGACCTTTTAAAAATTAAATTCTACATACGTCTATTTGTGTAAAATTCACAAAGAAATTGACAATTATAACATTCAATTCATAGTCGGACAAGGCTCAGGAACGTTTGGTTTTAATGCTCTCCTCACAGATTAATAAGAAATATATGACAAGTCACACTACAGATCATTTTAGCACTGAATAAAAATTTGGAGTGTTTTTCTGACTTTTTAAATTATTATATGGAAGGTGATCAATTTAGTAATACAACTTTTGAAATCATTTATTACAGGTGATAATCAACTTTCTTCATTCAACTTTTACACAACTCTAAACACTTACATATCTTAAAGAGCTCCAATCTTTCCTTTTGTCAAATTCAGAATGTTCATAGCTGATAAATTGATAATTCAAGCTATTAAACCATGGTAGCCTCACATGCCAGTCAATATTGCAGTTTCAAAACCAGTGCCATCTTTATAGTTCAGTGTCCATTTTTACAATTTTAAAAATATTTTACTGCTTCTTCCCTATTATTTTATAAGAACAAATGGAAAATAATTTTAAAAAGAGTCTACCAGTAATATAAATTCAACTAAAAAAAAAGAAAGGGTTATCAGTAGGTGATCCAAAAGAAGAAAACTTCAATCGGACATTAAGTACACTTAACCAGTTTAAATATAAATGAAATGCTGAGAAAACAGTTAAAGATCACATCAAAAGCCAAAGTACAGATGTGCCCATTATTGATTTATTGACTGCCAGCTCTAAATTCATCCTTTTTGCCTAATCTGTGAAAACGAGTTTGGGCCCTTTAAGTATTTTTCTTTTGAGAGCTAGCATAATGTTATGCTTTGTCAGTAGAGAATCATTCCAGAAAGAAAGGGTTTTGCCTCCCAGTTAAGGTATGCTTGACCCGCAGACTCCAACAGCATACACAGCTTCTCCAGCATCTGGCTCCTGCAGCGTATGCAGCTTCCCCAACACCGAGCTTCTGCTGGGTGAGCAGCTTCTCTGGCACCAGGCTCCTACAGCCTAACAGCTTCTCCAGAGCCCAGTACATGACAGTCAGCAGCCCCAGAGGTCAGCAGCTTCCCCCAGCACCCTCCTGAGGTGGTTTTATAGCACGGTGCCTCCTGGTGAGACATCTCCCTGTGAACAGCTTACCCAGCACCCTAAAAAATAGATTTCCAGCAAGTTCCACAGGGCAGATTTCCAACAAATTCCACCAATGTGGCACCACAGTGATGGAAGACACCACATGCTCTTCTCCAACAAGGACTAGATCTCAGCCAGGGGGCTGGGGTGAGGCGTTTCCTTGGGCACTCCATCTCGGCCCTAAGGTAGTGAGGTATTGCTGTTCCTTAGATCAGCTAGTCCACTAGCCTTCAGAATTATTGTTACTTCTTACTAGCCAATACTTCATCATCCCAATCTCCTGTTATAATTAGTAATGTTTATGTTAAACTTTCCCTGTTCAAATTACTGTATGGTTTCCCTCTCATGGTTGGACCCGGACTGAAACATCCTCACACTTGATTTATATTTTGGCTGGGTGGGTATAAGCCTGTACAGAAGTCTGTAGCCAATTTGATTCTCTTTCATTTTAAGTAGCCCATCTGCTTTTCTTGAGAAATTTTTAAGACTTATTATACTAAGATTTCTAAAATTTGATCAGAATGTATACTAGTTATGATTTTTTTTTTTAACTCATTCTCTTGATGTTTAGGTGTTTTCCAACTAATGACTTGAACCTTTCTTGAGCTCAGAAATTTTCCTCTACTTTTTAAAATTTATTCCTTCTCTATTTTTTTCTGACATCTTTCTAGCCCTGCTATTAGGTAGAAAGTGCAGGACTGCTCTATAGGGTTGTACAGGTTGTATTTTGCACAAGAAGTCCCACTGAGGAGTGAGTTAAAGTTGAAATCCAGCCTGTGTCTCACTCACCAAGCCCTGCATCCTAATAAACGGTATCATCTGTTCACTAAGCCATGTGCCGGTGCAGACGAGAAGGTGCACTTTCTGGGTCTAGGCTAGCCTCCCTGTGTCAACGTTTCACTAATATTTTCTGGATCTTTTCTCTCTGTTTTAGATTCCAGGTTTTTTTTTTTTTTTTTCCTTTTTTTAAATTGTACTTTGGGTGAAGGTTTACAGAACAAATAGTTTCTCATTAAACAGTCAGTACACATATTGTTTCATGACGTTGGTTAACAACCCCACAACATGTCCACACTCTCCCTTCTTGACATTTTGTTTTTTTTGGGGAAAATATACATAGCCAAAGATACACCATTTCAAAAATTCCTACATGCACAATTCAGTGACATCAATTACATTCTTCCAGTTGTGCTGCTATTCTCACTTTAGATGAAGGTTTACAGAACAAAATAGTTTCTCATTAAACAGTTGGTACACATGTTGCCCTATGACAATAGTTAACAACCCCACTACATGTCAACACTGTCCTTACTCAACCTTGGGTCCCCTTTTCCTGTCCTCTTCTGCCTTCTAGTCCTTGTCCCTGTACTACTGTGCCTCATTAGTCCTGTTTTGTTTTACGGGGCTGTCCAATCCCTAGCTGAACGGTGAACCTCGGAAGTGACTTCACCACTGAGCTAAAAAGGGTGCCTGGGGGCCATACTCTCTTTCAGGCCAGTAAATCTGGCCTTTTTTGTCTGTGTTAGAATTTTGCTCTACATCCTTCTCCAGCTCTGTTCAGAACCCTCTGTTGTGATCCCGGTCAGGGCTGTCAGTGACCATCTAGCTGTACTGGACTCAGTCTGGTGGAGGCCTTGGTAGCTGTGGTCCATTAGTCCTTTGGACTAATCTTTTCCTTCTATCCTGTTCTCTTCATTCTCCCTTGTTCCCAAAGGGGTGAGACCAGTGGAGTATCTCAGATGGCTGCTCATAGGCTTTTAAGACCCCAGGCGCGCTACTCACCAAGGTAGAATGTAGACCATTGTCTTTATAAACCATGTTATGCCAACTGAGCTAGATGTTCCCCGAGACCGTGGTCCCCACAGCCCTCCACCCAGCAATTCAGTCCCTCAGGGAGTTTGGATGTGTCTATGGAGCTTCCATGACCTTTCCTTGTACAAGCTGTGCTGGCTTCCCCAGTACTGCGTACTGTCTCACCCTTCACCAAAGATACCACTTATCTATTACCTATTTAGTATTCCCCCCCCACCCCTCCCATCCCTGGTAACCAACAAAGATTGTTACTTTTTGTGTCCTCTTTGTTTTTATGAGTATGTTTGTTAACTTTCTTTGTGGTTACTGTGAAATTTACCCTTATCTTTCTAAGTTTGAAGCAGTCTATTATTACTTGGTATCACCTTGCCTTCCTCTCCATTAGAAGGTTCTATATCTACACCGTTTATTCCCTCTTTTATTGTTCTGATGTTGTTGTCATTTACAGATTAACTGCTCTGATTCCCTGTTTTATTTCTTTTGGTTTTAGATAGTCCTTGAGAGTTCATTTCCTAGACTGGTATCTGGCTGGCATGATCCTGCATCCTAGATTCAGCCTGTGAGCTGAAGTTGTTTGTTCTCAGATGGAACAACTCCCTTTAATAATTCTTATAAGTTTGGTTTGGTTTTTACATATTCCCTTAATTTCTGTTTATCTGGAAATGTCCTAACTTCACCATCATATTTGAACGAGAGTTTTGCAGGATATATTATTCTTGGCTGGCAATTTTTTTCTTTCAAGGTTTTATATATGTCATCCCATTGCCTTCTTGCCTGCACGGTTTCTGCTGAATAATCTGAGCTTAGTCTTATTGTTTCTCCTCTGTATGTGACTTCTTGTTTTTCACGAGCTGCTCTCAGGATTCTTTGTCTTTGGTTTTAGCGAGTGTGATTATGATATGCCTTGGTGATTTTCTTTTGGGGTCTATCCTATATGGGGTTCGTTGAGCTTCTTGGTTGGCCAGCTTTTCATCTTTCATGATACTGGGAAAGTTTTCTGTCAGCAATTCTTCAATGATATTCTGTGTTTTCTGTTTTCTCCCCGTTCTGGAACTCTGATCACTCTCAAATTTTTGCTTTTGATTGTATCCCACATAATTCTCAGGGTATCTTCATTTTTCTTCATTCTTTTTTCTGAGTTTTCCTCAAACAGAGTTGTATCCAAGTGTTTGTCTTCAATTCCGCTGATCCTGTCTTCCACCGTTTCAAATCTGCTCCTCAGCCCTTCTATGACACTGCCCATTTCTGAAATCTTGTTGTTTATCTTTTGGATTTCTAATTGTTGTTTTTGTGTAATTTCTAGTTGTGAATTTATTTTGGCAGTTTGTTCCTGCATTATTTTCCTGAATTCTTCCATTTTCTTGTCTGTATTTTCCATGAATTTATCTGCCTTTTCTGTGAATTTGTCTATTTTTTCCTCATTTTTGTTTGATTTTTGCTTCAACTCTTGGATAATTCTGTGTATTAGAGATTTGAATTCCCTATCAGGTGTTCTAGAGCCTTTTCTTCTACTGGAAAGTCATCCGGTATTTTATTTTGGATGCCTACTGGAACCATCCTGTCCTGTTTTTGTAAATGTTTTGATATTCTCTGCTGTCTTTGGGGCACTCAGTAGTTATTTTTCTCGTTTACTGATTGTAGATTTGTTTGTTTCGTCCTTTTTTGTTTTTAATTCAGCTATGTCTGAGTAGGCAGGCTGTATGTTCTTTGTTGTTTGCTCGTCTGTGGGCACGATACTTTTCGGCTCCTTCTCTAACTGGCAGGGTCAGTTGCTCTGATATGGCACAGCAAGGCAGATCTAGCTGAAGAGGAGTCGCTGGGATGGGTTGTTTGTGGCACTTACTACAGGCACCAGGGCGGGCCGGTAATCAGTGTAGGGCAGGTTCCAATAAGGTGTGCCTGTACTGCTTGGTGGTGTGATGTTAAGTGCATGGTGCAGGTAGGCAGCATGGAGGGGGGAGACTCTGATGTGTGGAGCTAAGATGGGTATGGGAGAGAGGAGAGAGGAACAGGAGCCAAAAACATACAAACAAAAAAGAGGGGAGCTTGCTGTTGGAGTGGAGAGATGAGAGACTATGAAATGGAGAAAACAAAAAGGGGAAGAAGAAGAAAAAAAAGAATAGAAAAGGATGAATAAATAAAAATTAGAAAGAAAGAAGAAAAGCAAAGCTCCCAGGGATCCCACCAGTGCGGCTACGAGGTCTGGGGAAGTTGTTCCCAGGTGTTGCAAGTACAGACTGGCTAGAAGGCGTAGAGGCATCACTCAGCGTCAGGTATTCAGCGGACAGGAAGAGAAGGAAGGTATAGACAGATAAGAAACTGATTAATGAAGAAAGACAAAAAGGGAAAAAGAGGGAAAAGAAAACAAATTTAAAAAAAAGAATACGTAAAAAACCCCAAAAGCAGGAAAAAAAAAAAAAAAACCCATGAAAAAAGAAATGCACTCAGGGATCCCTCTGCGCGTCTGCACAAGCTGAGGGGGTAGGTCCCAAGCCGCACAGTACTGCCTGGTAGAACAGGCTCCCGATTCAAGAAAAGAAAAAGAAAACAAACAAACAAACAAAAAAGCCCTGGGATCCCACCAGCGTGGCAGCACGGACTGAGAAGCAGTTTCACATTCAAGGGGAGTTTCACAGCCTTTCAAGAAGAAGCAAAGATGGTGCACGGAGCCAAGTATTTGAGTGTAAGGAGGGGGAGGCAGTGAGAGGGTAAGGAAGAAATCAAAAGAAGCAGAAAAAAGCAACACCAGCAGCCAACAAATGGCACTCAGGGAGTCGGCCAGCGGGGGCGGGTGGAATCCAAGCAGCCAGTGCTTCCTGGCCAAGAGACTGTGGCTGCAGGAAGCAGAGGATGCCGAGTGGGGGTGAAGAAGGGTGGGGGGTGGGAAAGTGTATATCATTTGTTACTGGTTATCCTGTCTCCTGCTGGAAGCTCTGTGAAGCTGCTTTCTCACACCCCCTGTTCACGGGTCTCTGATAGGAGTCCAAGATGGTGGATCTGTGCTGCGTTAGCTGATAGGGGACCTCTGCATGTATGTCTCCTCGCTCTCTGTTCTCTATCCGTTTCTTATTCCATTCAGTGCTTGGCTGAGTTCTTTATCTCTTCATTTGATGCTTAGGGTTTCAGGATTGCTGTTTTCTCTGTTTGGCTTAGTTTTTCGGATCTTTGCTGTGGAGGGACAGCGTGGTGCTTCTGCCTAGAGCGTCATGTTGCCGGAAGTCCAGATCTTTTTCTATGTGTATGTATGTAACTACAGAAAAACATCATTTTGTGAGAGTTGAATCATAGTCTAGTATTTTGGGCCTAGGCCCAAAAGAATAGATAATTTTCCAGCCTCGGCATCGGAATTCTTGAAAGCTCTGCAAGTAACTGAAATGTGCAAACAAGACTGAGATCTAATGCTGTCAGTTAATGGTGCTCAAGCTTTTTTTTGCTCAAACATTCCCTAAAAAGATTTTGAAAACCTATGCACACCCTCACCATTTTTAAATTGGCAAGCAAAATTTTTCATAACTTACAATGGTTGCAAAGGTTGTAATTTCCAGCGTACTTTAAATATTGCCATTTTTAATAAAGCTCTTATATTTGCTCTTTTAAAAGGTTTCAACAGAATAAAAATACCATCACATCTATTCTAAAAAAACACAGTCTATTTATTTTAACCTAATATAATATATTCTCATGCTGGAGGGTATTTTATTGATCAGTCTTACCTGACTTCTCTGGGGAAAAAAAGAATATAAATATTTAATTTTTTTATTTTTAATTTTCTGTGATCACAAGATATTAAGTGCTTAGAAATTTTTCTTCTGGATACTATTACCAATATTAAAGTAAACTATTGGTCTCTATAGGGTTGCTATGAGTTGGAATCAACTCGATGGCAATGGTTTTTTTTTTTTTTTTTTAATTGGTCTCTATGAGTCTGAATTGACTTGATGGCAACAGGTTTGGTTTTTTGGTTTTATTGACCAAAACAATATACACATTTTAAAACTATTCACAGATAACAATTAAATACAAAATAAAATGATACTAGAAATTATTCTCAAAGGTAGAGCTTTTTGTAAACAATTATTTCATGTATATATGGATGAATATCATTTACTGCTAGAATAAAATGGAATTCTATAGCTACTCAGTTAAATGCTTTCATACCAAGAGGTACCTTTCTGATATACTGCATTACAGTTTGTAATTAGGCATTTATCTGTATGATTTTTGATTATCTTGCTGAATAATCAATAATTTATGCGAGCACTGAATATCTTGCTCACATAAATAAATACATGGAAACAGATGGAATTTCTATTAGTACTGTCACTTAATTTTTTTACCTCCTGAATTACATGCCCAAAATCACATAATGAGCTATCATTAAAAATTATTTTTATGATCTATCAACTAACAAGTTGATTACAGGCTCCTTTAATTTTGCTGAAAAGAAAGAACTGGGAACCACCTATTTTTCAAGAGGATTTTTTTTTTTTAGTCATTTACTTTCTCAATGTCAACACCAATATTTAGAACTGTCCCTTTGTTTAGCACCCTGGAGGTTTTTACACTCCATAGCAATAGGTGATGTTGTTGTCACCTGCATTGAGTCCATTCTGACTCATAGCAACCCTACAGGACAGAGGAGAACTGCCTCATAGGTTTCCTAGGCTAAAATCTTTACAGGAGCAGATCTTCCGTGGAGCAACTGGTGGGTTCAAACCGCCGACCTTTCGGTTAGCTGCCAAGCGCTTAACCATTGCTCCACCAGGGCTGACAGGTACCCTAAAATTAATCAAACTATTAGTAATATACTGTAAGCTATTAAATGTGATTAGGCAAATCTGATTCTATAATAAACTGAGCTTTTAAGTTCCCAAGGTCTCATCTGAAACACTGTCTATAAGAATTATAAATAATCTGATAATATAAGCTTTTTAAAACTTCAGGTAAGAAGCTTTCCATTGTTCCAAGTCCTTCTAAATAAAACACCCTCTAGAGATAACCAATCTCACTCAAAATACTCTCAGAAATTTCTAAAACAAGCAAAAAAAAAAAAAAATGCAAATTTACAATATGGATTTAAAATTTACTCATTATTTGGTATTTTGTACATAGTCAAGATATGACTTTCTCTAGACCCAGACCAAAATTGCATTAAAAAGAAAAATGTAGCTAATTCACTCAATCATTCATTTAATAAATATTACACTGGAACTACCTGGGGAAAATTTAAACTTCACCGTCCCTGACCCTATGGAGCTTGTGGCATAGTTGGGGAGACACCATTAATCAAAAATCATACAGATAAATGCCTAATTACAAACTGTAATGCAGCATCTCAGAAAGGTACCTCTTGCTATGAAAGCATTTAACTGAAGGGTAGGGGAAGGGGTGCTAGCCTCATGGTGGGGGGGATTGAGAGGGTTTCCTGAGATAATGACATTTTAGTTGATAACTGAGTTAGATACATCCCTGTTTTATGGCTCTTCTGTTGGAATTACTTAAATCCTAAGGGGAAACGGAAGAAAGAGTACAATGAGAGGAAGCGGAAAAGGGATATATCCAAGATTGCTTAAAATAATTTAGCATTTCTATTTATACAAGATGACATACCTTGACAACAAGATGTCGTTGACTATAATAAATATCTGCCATATTAAATGATAAAAGAAAGTATTAATAGCAATATTTACAAACCAAAAAATTAACGCTAGACCCAAGTATATTCCTTCTAAACATACAGTCTTAACATAAATTTAACAGTCCCATGAAAAGTTCTAAGAAAATGTAGTGTCTTAGTCATCTAGTGCTGCTATAACAGAAATACCAAAAGTGGATGGCTTTAACGAAGAGAAATTTATTTCCTCACAGTAAAGTAGGCTAGAAGTCCAAATTCAGGGTGTCAGCTCCAGGGGAAGGCCTTCTCTTTCTGTTGGCCTTCTCATCAATCTTTCCCTGGACTAGCAGCTTCTCCATGCAGGAACCTGGGGTCCAAAGGACACACTCTGCTCCTGGCACTGTTTTCTTGGTGGTATGAGGTCCCCCTGTCTCTCTGCTCACTGCTCTCTTTTATATCTCAAGAAATTGCCTCAAGACACAATCCAATCTTGTAGATTGAGTCCTGCCTCACAAACACTGATGGTGTAGTGGTTAAGTGCTACAGCTGCTATCCAAAAGGTCAGCAGTCGAATCCACCAGGACCTCCTTGGAAACTCTATGGGGCTGTTCTACTCTGTCCTATAGGGTCGCTATGAGTTGGAATCGACTCATCAGCAATGGGTTTGGTTTGGTTTGGTTTTCACTAACACAACTGCCGCCCATCCTCCCTTATTAACATCAGAGAGGCAAGATTTACAACATATATCAAAATCACACAATACCGGGAATCATGGCCCAGCCACACTGACACATACATTTTTTGGGGGACATAATTCAATCCATGACAGGCAGGTAATATAAAAATCCCATTGTCCAAGAGGGGAAAATAACTATGTATTTATGGCAAAGGCTAAACTCTCAATTTTGGGGCTTAATAAACAAGTAAGTCTCAAAAGAGATTTACAAATCATCAGCAAAACCAAAAATAAAATCTTATTGTAACTGCAGAGTCCTGGTGGCTCAGCAGTTAAGCGCTTGACTGCTAAACAAAAGGTGAGCAGTTCAAGTCCACCAGCCACTACTTGGAAATCCCATAGGGCAATTCTCCTCTGTCCTATAGGGTGGCTATGGGGCAGAATTGACTCCACAGCAATGGGTTTTGGTTTTAACTGCAGTCAATAAGTATTTAAAAGAATTTTCTAACAAACGTTAATTATGTTCCACAATTCTTCCCATCAGATATTAAGAACAAACAGTGAAGGTGTGGAAAGGCAAAACAAAGCAAAACACTGAGCAAGTTACAAAAAAAAAAAAACAAAAAAAACTGGGGCTTAAATCCTAGGTAATAAAAAAGGCAAATATAAGCCCAAGGAACTCAGGCCTACAAAATACAACAGTCTATTCTTTAACTAAGCACAGAGAGATTTCTGTTTCTGGGACCAACACTCCCTTTTAGAACAACTAAAAAAGTTGAATAAAATAAAAAAAATTTTTTTTTTTTTTTTTTTTTTTTAAGGCATCAGAGACGTTCTGAGGCAGCTAGGACTTGAGTTGCCAAGATCCCAGAAATAAGGGACCTCACTGAAGTGTGCCCCACATTTTGTGCAGCTTTCCCTCTCAGGACATTCATCTATTTCTTCAACAGCACAGGGCAAAAGGCTGAGAAGCCAGTAAAGAACAGCCACTAAGAGGCAGAGAAGTCAACAGAGCTTGTGGCAATTTCATGGCGCTAGGGAGACATGAAGCCCTGGTGGCGTAGTGGTTGAGAGCTCGGCTGCTAACCAAAAGGTTGGCAGTTTGAATCTACCAGTTGCTCCTTAGAAACCCTATAGGGCAGTTCTACTCTGACCTATAGAGCTGCTATGAGTCAGAATCGACCCGATGGCAACAGGTATGGGTAAAGGTAGGGAGATACTAGTTAGGTCTTACCATGACACCGAAGACTTGAGAAATCAAGAACCCATGGTGAAGGCAGGCACAGGAAAAAAAAAAAAAAAAAAAACCAACCCTGACACTCTGTACTAATTTCCTCTTTAGGCGTTTGTTGATTCTTAAACTGTACAGGGCAAGAGGCTAAAATGCCAACCAGAAAGCAACTAAAAAGCAAGAAGCTTTTCGGAATCCCATGCTGCAGGGGAGACAAAAAGCAGGAGAGGCCTTAGAAACACCCAGGCTCTCAGCTGAGGCCCCTGAAGGGCTAACAGGTCAGGGTGAGCTAGAAGTAGATTAAGCTTTATAAAGCCTAAAACAGCCTCAAGTCAACTCAGTTCTTGACTGTTGGGGTGATATGTCTCTACTCTAGCTGCAGCCAGAAGATAGGATGAATCCTCTCAAGAGAAACATTGCATAGATACATAATTTGTAATTGTATCTAAAATTTTGCTTACAACGTCTGACATTTAATTGAAAGTTACCTTAAAAATTTCTTTTTCGTACCAGGTGTAACAAAATATAGAACCACAAGGAAAAAGACAATGGAAACAGAGCCACAGGTGATCTGGATATTGGAGTTTTTCAGACACAGACATTAAAATCACTTAATATGTTTAATAAAACATGATAATATGGATTTTTCAACAGAAAATTAAAATCTATTAAAAAGAGAAACAAAAATTCTAGAAATAAAAAATACTGTAACATTAAGAAAACAACAGATGGGGTTAAAAGCAAATTGGACATAGCTGAATAGAGACTTAGTTACCTGGAACACAGGCAAGTAAAACCTATCCAGAATGAAAGAGTGAAAAAAAAGAATGTTAGAAAATACAGAAAAAAGCATAAGAGATATATAGGACATGACAAAAGGTATAATATACATTTCACTGGAGTCACAGAGGGAATGAGAAAAAGAATGGGGCAGAAACAATATTTGAAGAAATGTCAAAATATTTCCAGAACTGATGAAAGACTTGTGCCACAGATTCACAAGATACCAGGAACCCAAACAAGGTAAATATACAGAAAATAGTTCTTAGGTATATCATTGAAAAGCTGCTGAAAAACAAAGATAAAATCTTAAAGGCAGTTGAACAAGAAAATCACATTATCTTCAAAGAAGTAACCGTAAGCCTGACAACTGATTCCTCAACAAAAGCTACAGAAGCCAGAAGACAATGGACTATTATCTTTAAAGTGCTTTAAGAAAATAACTGACATTAACATAAAATTCTATAGCCAGTTAAAATATCCTTCAAATGTGAAAAATAAAGATATTTCAGACAAACAAAAACTGAGAGAATTCAGCACCAGTAAACACACGCTAAGAGAAATACTAAAGAGAGTTCTTCATTAGAGGAAAACTAATCCCAGATGGAAACATGAAAATGTAAAAAGAAATGAACGATGGAAAGGGTAAATCTAAATAAATATTAACGTGTAAAATAAAGGCTGCATGGTTTAAATGAATGTAGAATTAAAATGCATGGCAATGACAACACAAAATGCAGGAGGGTAGTTAAGTGTTAGTGAAGTGTTATAGGGTTCTATCACTGCCTGCAATATGGTTAAAAAAAAATACTAAGGTATATTAGACTCTCCAATGCGTCTTGTCAGTTTGTTGTACTGTGGTGGCTTACATGTAGCTGTGATGCTAGAAGTTTTGCCACAGGTATTTCAGATACCATAGGGCTACCCATGGTGGACAGGTTTCATCAGAACTTCCAGACTAAGACAGACTAGGAGGAAGAACCTGGCCGTCTACTTCTAAAAAAACTGGTCAGTGAAAACCTTATGCATAGCTGTGGAACACTGTCGGAAATAGTGTCAGAAGATAAGCCCCTCAGGTATGAAATCGCCCCCCCCAAAAAAACCAAACCCATTGCCGTTGAGTCAATTCCGACTCATAGCGACCGAACAGGACAGAGTAGAACTGCCCCATAAAGTTTCCAAAAAGCACCTGGTGGATTCGAACTGCCAACCTCTTGGTTAGCAGCCATAGCACTTAACCACTGCACCAGCAGGTTTGAAGGCGCTCCAGATATGACTGGGGAAGAGCTGTCTCCTGAAAGTAGAGTCAATTTTAATGATGTGGATGGAGTTAAGCTTTTGGGACATTCATTTGCTGATGTAGCACGACTCAAAATGAGAAGAAACAGCTGCAAACATCCACTAATAATCAGAACATGGAATGTACAAAGTATGAATCTAGGAAAATTGGAACTCATCAAAAATGAAATGGAAGGCATAAACATCGATATCCTAGGCATTAGTGAGCTAAAACGGACATGTGTTAGCTATTTTAAACTGGATAATCATATGGTCTACTAAGCCGGAAATGACAAACTAAAGAGCAGTGGTGTCACATTCGTTGTCAAAAAGAACCTTTCAAGAGCTATCCTGAGGTACAGCAATGTCAGTGACAGTATAACATTCATACGCCAAATCTAAGGAAGACCAGTTAATACGACTATTATTGAAATTTACATACCAACCACTAAGGCCAAATATGAGTGAACTGAAGGTTTTTTTACCAACTTCAGCAGTCTGAAATTGATCAAACATGCAATCAAGATGTATTGATAATTACTGATGATTGGAATACAAAACTTGGAAACAAAAACAAGGGTCAGTAGTTAGAAAATATGGCCTTGGTGATAGAAATGATGCTGGAGAGATCACTATGACAGAATTTTGCAAGACCAGAGATTTACTCATTGCAAATACCTTTTTTCGACAACATAAACGGCAACTATACACATGGACCTCGCCAGATGGAATACACAGGAATCAAACTGACTACGTCTGTGGAAAGAGATGATGGAAAAGCTCAATATCATCAGTCAGAGCAAGGCCAGGACCAACTGCAGAACAAACCATCAACTGCTCATATGCAAGTTCAAGTTGAAGCTGAAGAAAATTAGAGCAAGTCTATGAGAGCCAAAATACGACCCTGAGTACATCCCACCTGAATTTAAAGACCATCTCAAGAACAGATTTGATGCACTGAACACTAATGACCGAAGACCAGACGAGTTGTGGAATGACATCAAGGACAAGCAAAAGGTCGTTAAAAAGACAGGAAAGAAAGAAAAGACCAAAATGGATGTCAGGAGAGGCTCTGAAACTTGCTCTCGAACATAGAGTAGCTAAAGCAAAAGGAAGAAATGATAAAGTAAAAGAGCTAAACAAGATTTTAAGAGGCAGCTCAAGAAGACAAAGTAAAGTATAATAATGAAATGTGCAAAGACCCGGAGTTAGAAAACCAAAAGGAAAGAACATGCTTGGCATTTCTCAAGCTAAAAGAACCGAATTAAAAATTCAAGCCTCGAGTTGCAGTGTTGAAGGATTCTACAAGGAAAATATTGAACAACGCAGGAAGCATCAAAAGCTGATGGAAGGAATACACAGAGTCTCTGTAGCAAAAAGAATTGGTTGACGTTAAACCATTTCAGGAGGTAGCATATCATCAAGAACCAATGGTAGTGAACGAAGAAGTCCAAGCTGCACTGAAGGGAATGGCGAAAAACAAAGCTCCAGGAATTGATGGAATAGCAACTGAGATGTTTCAACACATGGATTCAGCGCTGGAGGTGCTCACTCATCTATGTCAAGAAATTTGGAAGGCAGCTACCTAGCCAATCGACCGGAAGAGATCCACATTTGTGCCCATTCCAAAGAAAGGTGATCCAACAGAATGCAGAAATTATTGAACAATATCATTAATTACAGAGAGAAGTAAAATTTTGCTGACGATCACTCAAAAGCAGTTGCATCAACAACCGACAAAAGCAGTACATCAACAGGGAACTGCCAGAAATTCAAGCTGGATTCAGAAAACCACATGGAATGAGGAACATCACTGCTTATGTCACATGAATCTTGGCTGATAGCAAAGTGGATCATAACAAATTATGGATAACATTGTGAAGAATGGGAATTCCAGAACATGGTAATTGTGCCCATGAGGAATCTGTACAAAGACCAAGAGGCAGTTGTTCAAACAGAACAAGAGGATACTTAAAAAAAAAAAAAATTCCATAGCCGTCGAGTTGAATCTGACTCATAGTGAACCTATAGGACAGAGTAGACCCTCCCCATAAGGTTCCCAAGGAGCACCTGGTGGATTCGAACTGCTGACTTTTTGGTTAGTAGCCGAACTGTTAACCACTATGCCACCAGGGGATACCGAGTAGTTTAAAATCAGGAATGGTGTGCGTCAGGGTTGTATTCTTTCACTATACTTATTCAGTCTGTATGCTGAGCAAATAATCTGAGAAGCTGGACTATATGAAGAAGAATGTGACATCAGGATTGAAGGAAGACTTATTAACAACCTGCACTATGCAGATGACACAACCTTGTTTGCTGAAGGTAAAGAGGACTTAAAGCACTTACTGATGAAAATCAAAGACTACAGCCTTCAGTATGGATTACATCTCAACATAAAGAAAACAAAAATCCTCACAACTGGACCAACAAGTGACATCACGATAAATGGAGAAAATATTGAAGTTGTCACGGATTTCATTTTACTTGGATCCACAATCAACGCCTGTGGAAGCAGCAAGCAGTCAAGAAATCAAACGACATGTTGCACTGGGCAAATCTGCTGCAAAAGACCTCTTTAAAGTGTTAAAAAGCAAAGATGTAACTTTGCGGACTAAGGTACGCCTGACCCAAGCCATGGTATTTTCAATTGCCTCCTATGCATGTGAAAGCTGGGCAATGAATAAGGAAGACCGAAGAATTGATGTCTTTGAATTATTGTGTTGGTGAAGAACATTGAATATATCATGGACTGCCAGAAGAACGAACAAATCTGTCTTGGAAGAAGTATAGCCAGAATGCTCCTTAGAAGTGAGGATGGCGAGACTTCCTCTCACATACTTTGGACACGTTATCAGGAGGGAGCAGTCCCTGGAGAAGGAGCTCATGCTTGGTAAAGTAGAAAACTCACTGCCATCGAGTTGATTCTGACTCATAGCGACCCTACAGGACAGAGTAGAACTACCCCATAGAGTTCCCAAGAAGCGGCTGGTGGATTCGAACTGCCAACCTTTTGGTTAGCAGTTGAGCTCTTAACCACTTTGCTCCCAGGGCTCCTGGTAAAGTAGTGGGTCAGGGAAAAAGAAGAAGACCCCTCAACGAGAGGGACTGACACAGTGGCTGCAACAATGAGCTCAAGCATAACAACAATTGTGAGAATGGTGCAGGACTAGGCAGTGTTCGGTTCTTTCGTACATTGCTATGAGCTGGAACGGACTCAACGGCGCCTAACGGCAACAATAATATATTAGACTGTGATTACCACAAGGGTGCTTAATCTAGGGTAACTACCCAAAGAATAGGAAAAGAATGTATGGCTAACAAGTTAATAGAAGGGAAAAAACGGAATATTATTAAAAACACTTGATTAAGAGAAGACAAGAATGGAGAGAAAATAAACACAGAACGAGTAGGAAAAATAGAAAACACAGAACAAAATGGTAGATATAGATCTAAATTTATCAATAATTACTATGAAATGTTAATGAACTAAATACTTCAAATAAAAACCAAAGATTTTCAGCTTTAATTAAAAACAAACAAAAAATCTGTATGTTGTATACAAGAGATGGACCTTAAATATAAAGATACAGGAACATTAAAAGGAAAAGGAAAAGTAAAGTTATACCATGTAAACACTGGCCAAAACAAAGCTAGTGTAGCTATGCCAAGTAAATTATAAGGCAAGTAGCAAGCATTACTAGAGATGAAAAGGGACATGTCCTAATGATAAAAGGGCCAATTTGCTTGTAAGATGTAGCAATTCTAAATGTGTATGCACCTAGACCATGACTTCAAAATACATAAAGCAAAGCTTGACAGAACTAAAAGGAGAAATATACAAGTCCATAGTCATAGTGGGAGACTTTTAATACTTAACCTTAACACAACCTCTCTCTATAATGGATAGAAAAAAAGTAGAGAAAAAATTCACTAAGGATGTAGAAGATTTACACAACACAATCCAAACTTAACCTCATTAACATGGAACATTCACTAAAATGCTAAGCCATAAAGCAAGTCTCACCAACAGTTTTAAAACAGAGTATATTCTCTACTCATAGTGGAATTAAGAAATCAATAGCAAAAAGATTAACTAGACAATCCCTCAAATGTTCAGAAGTTAAGCAATACACTTCTAAATAACCCAGAGTTTAAAGAATACATCACAATGAAATTTAGAAGATATTTTTAATTGAATGATAATGAACATATATGACATACCAACACTCGTGGGGTACAGTTAAAACTGTGCTCAGAGTGAAATTGACGGTCTTATACGCATTAGGAGCCCTGGTGGTGTAACGGTTACAGTGCTTGGCTGCTAACCAAAAGGTGGGCGGCTTGAACCCACCAACCACTCTGCAGAATGATGTGGCAGTCTGCTTCCATAAAGATTTATAGCCTTGGAAACCCTCTGGGGTCGCTATAAGTCGGAACCAACTTGACAGCGGCAGGTTTGGTTTCAGGTTTTATATGCATATATTTAAACTAAACACAGCCTAATTTTCCAATTCCCATTATTATATCCTGCCAATTCAGGATATAAGTTAGAGTATTTCACTCTACTTAGCTGCCATTCAATGACATTTTTAAGGACAGATTTATATTGGACTACTTAAATTATTACTATATGAAGACTATAGATGACTATAGTTTCTTTCTCATTCCACATATTTTTTAAATGTGGATGAATCTTAATGGATAGCATTTATTTCAGTATAAGCAAAAACCCACTAAATAAATGGTCTCCTTCTATATTTATATTATTTATATATATAGGAGCCTAGAGAATGTTACTTGGACTTCATGGAGTTTTCAAACAAACAAAAAACCTTTCTGGAAGGACAAGATCTTCTCAAAGCGCAAAATGTTAAAAGATATTACTTTTTTTTAAAAAAAAGCCCCTAAATTAACAGAGTCTTACACTGTTGTACTTCTCGGGGTCTTATCTTACTAAAGAACCCCTTAATGAGCAACAATCTCAGGAACTAGTCTTTCACAGAGTATGCTTTGAGAAACCCTGTGGTTAAAAACATCAGTATCAACTATCCTAAGATTTAACCTATAAAGACTTAGCAATTTAATAAATTCTCTGCTCATAAGTTATCATAGATTTTGACAACTGATACTATAAATAATCAGAGAAAAAATTCATTCTTTTTATGGAAATTAAAATGTCCATATAACATATATCTCTAAAATTAAAATCTAGATAATCTCTCATATTTCCAAAGATGATTTCTGAATGACATACAAAACAAAGTCAGATTGCCACAAACAGCTGAAATGTATCTTATCTACATGTAAATCATCATGAAGTCCCTGTATCCTGCCCAAAAATCATTTACGAAAAACTCAGTATATTTAACTAAAACCAAAACCTGTTGCTGTTTAGTTGGTTCCGACTCATAGTGACCCTATAGGGCAGAGGAGAACTGCTCCACATGGTTTCCAAGGAGCGCCTGGTGGATTCGAACTGCCAATCTTTCAGTTAGCAGCCGTAGCTCTTAACCACTACGCTACCAGGGTTTCCATATTCAACTAAAAGTTAATGCAAATAATAGAGCCATTTGCCCACCTGCCTCCCAAAATTTATGTAATATAAAACCTCCCAGCGTTTGATCAAGATAAAAAGTAATTCTACATAAGAGGAAACTGATGCTCTGAGAAGAATCTTAACCTGCCAAAAGTCACAAAACTAGTAACAGATTCCACTCTAGAAGCCAGCTCTGCAGGCTCAAACTCTAGTCTCCAGTTCATCTCATGACACTTTTCCTCCATTCGAGGTATCTTTATTTTTTCAAAGTTCTAAGACCCCCCCAGACTGAAAACACCAGGACTTTCAGTGGCCAGTAAGGTCCCAAGCAATGTCAAATTCTAATCTCAGTTTTAGGGAAAGGAGTGCATGATAGTCTACAGTCTCCAGGGAGGTGAATGCCTCCAAACTAGTGTTTGACAACCTGTGGGTTGCAGGAGTGCATGGCATTCTTGTAATGAGTTCTCAAATCAATATGTACAACAATCATTGTCTGTAGACCAAATACATAATTATCCCAAATGTGTTCTATTTTTCATATGCATATTATTAATAAAATAAAATTCAATTAAAAGTTAAAATAAAGGGAGGGGGTAGGAAGGAAGAGAAAACATTGGGAGCAATGTCACTTTTCAAGTATGTAAACATTCTTTAGACATCTCTAAAGACCTGTCTCTGACCAAGACCACATTCTTAATCTCAAATGACTAAGGACAACACCAAAATAAACCAGAGTATATGAAAACAGAAACTCTCCTACACAGATGTAGGAAAATAAACATCGAGGAACTCATCATGAACGAGTTCAAAAATTTTTCTGTAAGGCAAACTATCTTATTACTCCTAATGGCCTAAAAACAGCACAAACAAACCAAAATCAGAAAGTCTAAATGTCCCATAACAGGGGGCCAATTAAATAAGGTGCCATAACATCATTACATGGAATATAACATGTCTATAACAACAATGCAGAAGAATACTTACTAACAAGGGAAAGCGTTTATTACATACTAAGGAGAAAAAAGAGAATACAGAACAGCAAAGAGAGGACAATACGATTTGATGAAAAATACATATTGGCACAGAAAAAGATCTGGGGTGACGTATGCCAAAAGGATAATTAGTTATTTCTGGGTGGTGGGATTAAAGGTAATTTTTACCTTGTTTCTGTGTGTCTGTATTTTGAAAATATTCCATAATAAACTGAGAGTATATTTTTTTGCAATTAGAAATAATTGAATAAATATAGATATTCTTTTTTAAACGTTAAGTTTTAAAATTAATTTTTAAAATAGATTCCTGGGTCCCTAGGTGGCACGGTCTGCTCTCGGCTACCAACCTAAACGTTGGCAGTTAGAATCCACCCTTGCAGCACCTACAAAGAAAGACCTAGCGATCTGCTTCTTAAGGATTACAGTCGAGAAAACCCTATGGAGCAGTTTTATTTTGTAACACAGGGAGTCACCATGAGTTAAATCAACTCCATGGCAACTGGTTTTGTTTTGTTTTTGGAAAGAGATTCACCCACCCTTAGTTGTCAAACTGTATCACTCCTGCTGTGCACCATGAATCATATGTTCACACAAAGTATGATTTTGTTTAATTGTAAGTAATAAAGACTTAATAGAAAAAAAGGTAAAACACACTTGAAAATTTTATGAAATTTTACTTTCTAAATTATTTGTTATTCAATAATATATAAACAAGATAAGAATCATCCATATCAATGAAATTACCTAACGTGTAAAAAACACTTTCAGAGGTACTCCCAGTTTTCATATTAATACATTAAGACCCTAAATGCCAAAATAAAATATATCTAAATATCTTTCCCTCTCTCATTGTTCTTTCTATAATACATTTTATCGATGCTCCCAATTAGGCATATCTTATAGTCATATAAAATACTGAACTAACTTTTGCAGCAGAAGACAGAGGCCCAAAATTATAATCCTATCTCCTACACTTCAACTCTCAGACACCGGGCAAGTTATTTTAACTCTCTGAACCTCAGTTTCCCCAGCTGTAAAATAGAATGATAATATTTATTTCACAGAGTGCTTGTGAAGACTAAATGAAAGAACACATGCTAAGTGCTCACCACAGTGCCTAAAGAATCGAAGATACTAAATAAGCTGTGGTATTTACCAGAGCGCAATAGTTTTCAAGTCAGAGACCCTGCCAAGCCTCCTGAAAACTATACGACCTGCGGCAAGTTACTTAACCTGTACGGACCTCTGTTTCCTCATTTGCAAAATAAATATTACACCTATCTTACAGGTTTGTGCTAAGGATTAAATAAAGTTATCTACAAAAATCATCCTGCATACAGTAGGTACTCCAAATTATACCTATTAACATCATTAGCTACAGCAATAATCATCTGAGTACACGGATTTGCAGTTTACAGAATATTTTTACATATAAGAGTGCATGTAATTCTATGAATTAATCATCATTTAAATCATTTCTCTTAATTCCCAAATTAGGTGTAAATTTCAGAAAAAAACACAAACTTTTTAAGCACACTGAAAATTAAAAGGCCACTTTGGAAGTTTCAAAGTAAACATGAGTTACCTACATCTGCTTTAACATATTTAAGGTTCAAAATAAACCTAAAAGGTTTAGAGGGAAAAGGTCTGTTCTGCCTTTGAGGAAAAAAGTTTCTAAGTCGTTGGGAAGAAAATAGAGATCTGAATTTTTCTTTATATATATATATGACTTGCCATCCCTTTACACAACTAACATATTTTAAGTGCCCTGAATACAAGAACTCTCTTCAAATCTCTGAATTTCTCTAATGTACTTCTGTGCAAAAGCAGTAAAACACTATAGTTAAGACCATGGACTGTGAGCCAGACTGCCTGGATTCAAATCCTGGCGCCATCTACCTGTGACCCTACCAAAAAAACCCAAACCCATTACCATTGAGTCAATGCCGACTCACAGTGACCCTATAAGACAAAGTAGAACTGCCCCATTGGGTTTCCAAGGCTGTAAATCTTTACCAAAGCAAACTGCCACATCTTTCTCCCACGAAGCGACTGGTGAGTATGAACCACTAACCTTTTGATTAGCAGCTGAGCACTTTAACCTCTGTGCCACCAGGGCTCCTTTGTATGACTTAGGCTTTCATTAAAGTTAACCTCTCTGTGCCTCTTCCCACATCTGGACAATGGATATTCCTCACAGAATGGCTGTGAGGATTAAATGAGTTAATACATTTAAGGGGCTTAGAATAGAGCCTAGCATATGGAAGGCATATTTTAAGTGTTACCACTGTTGTTACTGTTTTACTATTACCCCTTTGAAATAGCTAGATTTGTGCCTTGTAATTAATAAATATTTGATACTTTGTAGGAAATTTCAACAAGTGGTTTATTTAAAATTAGACCTGTTAAGGAAGTGCCTTAACATGACTGCACTGCCAGTAAAACACAACAACTGCTGAAAGAGAGGATTTTATATAACAAGGAAAGGCAGTTCCTTTTTACATGTCCTGTCATACAGAGTTAGAATCCTTACTTGCTATTAGAAGTTCAGGACCAAAAGAGTTTTACAAATTAGGCATGGGACACACCAGTTCAGCCGACACAACACTCTCAAATTCAACCTCCATAATATTCAACTATATTCCTTCAAATAAACAAGTTCAGACTGCTCTTCTACTGTAATTGTTTAGTTCTTTAAAAAAAGCTATAGTACATATGTCACCAGAATGTCATGAAGATTAAATAAATACTGTAAGTGAAAGTGTTCAAAAGTTAAATATGTGTTAAATACTATTTTTGGAAGTATTTGAGAAAATTCTAACAATGGAGCTCTGAGAGATTAAGTGATCTCCCCAATTTCAACCAGTTGCCTTCTAATTCCAAAATTAGTGTTCTGTCCACTTTAAATCAGATAACAAGCTACAAGTCAAAGTAAAGTTGCTATCCCACTAAATCATTTCCTGCTTGAACGATACTCTTCCTTTTACACTCATAACTCAGCTGGTCTCTTCCCTACTCAAAGGTTAAGGAGTGAAATCCTGGAAACAGCCTAACTCCAGACAAGAAAAATGTCTCTACAGTTATCAGATCAAACAACGCCACCCCAATTCCCAACTACCTGTGATCTTAACCTGGGTATAGAAAAACTGAATATTTTCCAATTCAAGAACATGTTAGCCCAGAAACTCAGACATCAAGTACCTAGGGCCACATTACAAATCAAACTGAGGGCTAGAATATTTACCTGGCTCACCCTCAAACTAAAAGTTCCAGCATCAATCAGGGACATTGCCAGACAGCAGCCATCAATAGGCCAGACAGGCCAGACCAGACCACAGGTCACCTGGCAACCTTTACCTGAATCAGATCCTACCAAAAGCCTGCCTGCCAAACCTTGACCTAGTGAACAGGACAATGGACTGGCAGTCAAGAGTCAGATTCTTCTAGTCACAGCTCCATTTTGAGACTTTTGACTGACTTGTCTAGAGAAATCAAATTTGGGGAAATGTGAAGACTTTTTGTAACATAGGTAAAAAACTTCTAGGAGTAGCCTTCACAATTTAGTCACTTTATGTGTTTAGTAACTAGAAAATATATATAATTTGTTTTGTTCATAACTCATAAAATCACTTCGAAGGAGAGTGTTGACACACAATGGGGTTGGCAACCAATATCACAAAATAATATGTGTATTAGTTGTTTATTAAAAAACTAATTTGCTCTGTAAACTTTCACCTACAGCACAACTTTAAAAAAAAAAAAAATCACTTTGAGATTTGAGAGATGATGGTCCAGGGGAAAACTAAGCAGCTTTTCTTCAGGGTCTGCATAGATCTTAAAACTTCAGTAGGCCAGTTTCTCCATCTGTACAGAAAGTTGGAGTTACATCTGCTCCTTCCTTCAAAGATAAGCTAAATAAAATGCACTATGTGAACATACTTTCAGGATTTCAGAAGAAAGTTGCTACAGATAAACATATGGTAATAATGACGTGGAACTCTTTCTAGCACCTAATCAGGGATGCGTACCAAGCCAGTGCTGAAGGTCAAATTCATTAAAGGCAAGATTTTCTGTCCATTAAGTCTGCTTCTCTAGAGATTTACAGCTTTGGAAACCCTATGGGGTTGCTATGAGTCGGAATCGACTCGACAGCAGGTTTTTGGTTCTCTGTCTATACCTGAGTTTCTGGGATAGGAAAGTGGTCTGTGTCTATATAAATCTATATGCTGATGAGCG
Source organism: Trichechus manatus latirostris (assembly GCF_000243295.1). NCBI lineage: Eukaryota > Metazoa > Chordata > Mammalia > Sirenia > Trichechidae > Trichechus > Trichechus manatus. The sequence continues at coordinate 5,801,803 of NW_004444033.1, read as the reverse complement.
TCATATAATGAGGCTGTATGATATTCCTCCTTCCCTATCTTTTTCAAACCTCCAGCCAGAAAAAGATATCCTGCGCAAATCCTACTTCTCTCCACTTGCCAGGCTTCCGATGGCTTCCACAACTTTACAGCCTCCCGTGACTTTTGCCACTCCACTAGAGTTCATCACTTTTCATGACCCCCCCCCCGAGGAACAGTCACTCCTCCTCTCTGCTTTACACTTGGTCCCGGCGACGCTCGATGCACCGTGACCCGTGGCCGGGCACCTCGAACGACCTCAGACATCTTCACCAGCTTGCCCGCCGTCCCGACCCCGAAAGCTCCGACTCCTGCCCCACTTCCCCAAGCCTCCCGCGCCCAAGTCCTCCTCAACCCCCAAATCCCGGGCGAGCAGCAAAGCCGGGCTCCCGGTCCTCCTACGCACGCTCCAGTCCCGCCACCCACCTCACCCCCTGGCCCTTGATGGCGCTCTCCGGACCCTAAGCCCTCCCTGAGGCGGGAGCAGCCAACGCTCTCGGTGACTGGACTGAGACTCCGGAGGCCGCGCGTCCCCTCACCAGGCCCCGCCTGGGCCTCTCGGCTCGGTAGCCCTCCATTGCATCCCTGTCCAGCCGTGCTCTAGCCAAAGAGTAGGGCAGCGCGAGCTCCGGGCCCGGCACTCACTCGGGAAGATAGGTGGAGGAGAAAGAGCTCCACTTGTGTAGGGCGTAGGGCAGAAGCCGGCACTCGGGAGCCGCAGAAACAGCCCCTCCAGCCGCCATCTTGTCAGCACCGTAGCGGCCGCCACCGACCGCCTGCCGCGCCGGGAGGAGGGGAGGGGGCGTGGCCTGCCCTTAAAGGGGCCGCGGCCCACCCTACCGGGCCCGCTTCCTTCCTCGCGATGTTGCCTCCGGACCGGTGGTCGCGGGCGCTAAGGCGCGCGGTGCCGACCACAGCCGTACTCTTAGGTTCCCTCAGCTGAACCCTTTCTGTTCACTACGTGACGACTGACCGAAACTGGGACCGAGGTGGGAGGCCTTCAAGGGCTTTTCTGTGGGGCTTGGAGGGGGAGTGGCGCAAAGGACTTTTCTTTCAAACAGAGGTAAGGAAAAAGCCACGAATATTTAAAAAAGAAGTAAATTGTAGTTATGGGGTAGGAAGGGAAAATGGAAGACGAACTTGGAAAGGGGACGCCTTCGCGACTTTGGAAACCACTGCTCTCCTGGTTTAGAAATCCTTTCAGAAAACAGCACTGAAGGGAATAGGAGTGGAATGGCCTTTCCTTCAGCAATTGTCCTGGTTTTAAGCACTTCTCCCTCTTTTCCAGAGCTGGAGACAGGCAAACGAAATGCGTATGTGTCCTCTTACCCTGTCCTGGTTGCAGCTGTGGTGCCCTTCGTTGCAAACATTTGTTGTGAGCCCTCTGGTACCCATCTAACAGGATCGGTTTGCTCAGTATTGCATTCACCCACAGACCAGAAACTTCCTTGCAGACTTGGGAGGCTATGTGTCATCAGTTTTCCAATTGGTAAATCATCCCACCTTTAACTGTGACAGAAATTTAGCCCAAAAGTTCAGAGAGAGAAAGAGAAAGATGTTCAAAAAAAAAAAAGGACCATTCTTTCTTCTTGGAATACCAGCCATATGAGTATCACGCCAACTTCTTAACTGAAAAGGAGCACTTGGACTAAATATCTGGCAGCTTTAGATTATGCTCCCATTAGGTTCCTGCTGGTCAGGGTTATGCATATTTATTCATTGGCTTAGCCACTGCAATTACCAAAGGTCATGGCACTCATTGTCTAAGAAACTTGACTCTTAAAAGCCCTGCCTGTGTCATCATTGCCACCTGACAGATGGGAAAACAAGCAAAGAGTTTCTCAGTGCATGACCAAGTGAGTCAGAACACCTCATAATTGTATTATTTTCTGGTTATAATCATTAACCTGCCCTCACTCCTTCAAATCCTTTCCCAACTTCCTGTTTCAATGGTGGGAAAACTTAGTAGTGGCCTCCACTAGGATATCAGCTCAAGAATGCCAGATAGAAAGGACATTCTATTTAAAATTGCGTGTGCTTTGTGAGATGCAGCATGTTGTCTGGTCTAGGGGAGTTTCCATGTTGGAAAAGTATATATTTCTTGAGGGAGTGCTATAACCTAGGTGACTTGAGTTGGGGGAACTGCCAAAGACAAAGCTCAAAAGGTGGAAATTGGAGGGAGGCAGTGGGAGAGGGCCAGAGAAGAATAGTAACAGAGATGATAGTAGTTATCTTTGGGGAGAAAGTGGTACTTTAAAGGGAAGAAGATTAAGATGGTGACTCAGTTCAATTAGTTTGGGGCCCAAATTTTTTTTTAAGTTTAAATTTATTTAAACATAATAATGTTAATGAAAAGGAAATAATAATTCAAAGATCATTTCTATTACTACTGCTAGCACAATTTTCATTTCTGCACATTATTTCCTCATATATTACATTTATATTTTACATATAATAATAGCACTCATAAAACTTTTAAAATTTCTATTCCAGAATTTACTTAGTACTGACAGTGGCAATTCCCTATACACCTTTGTGCTCGTTTTGTTCCTTTCACGCTGTATTTTTGCTTTCCTTCTCCCATCTGCTCAGATACCCCTCACTTCCTCACCCTTACCCACCTCTATCCCCTTGCCAGATAACCCACATTAACAGCCTGGTGTATATCCTTCAGTATCTGTTCTAGGCTCATGTAACACACTTGTATGCGTGCACACACAGACACCCTTTTCTGTATTTTGTTTTGTTCACTTCCAGTACCTCATAGAAATCCTCATAGAAGTCCACCATTAAAAACCAAAGCCATTTTTTAATGGCTACATAATGTTGTTATGCATGAACTGTAGTTCATTCAGTCATTCCTTCTACTGATGCACGTACACTTTTTTTTCTTCTCCTTCTACAGTGTAGCAGAAAATTGTCTTGTGTATATTTTTCATTTCTTTGGAGTAAATATCAAGAGAGGGATTATGGGTCAAATATTTTAATAGGTATCATTGTCGTGTGCCATCAAGTCAATTCCAACTCACAGTGACCTTATATGACAGAGTAGATAGAACTGCCCTGTAGGGATTGGATTCATTCCTAAGCGGTAATACTTTTACGTTTTTTTTTTGGCTTTAACAAACAAATTTATTCTGTCACAATTTAGGAGGTTAGAAGTCCAAATTCAGGGCTCCAGCTCTAGAGGAAGGCTTTCTCTGTTGGCTCTGGGGGAAGGTCCTTGTCTCCTTTCAACATCTGTGGGTCCTGCATTCCTTGGAGATCTTCACGTGTCTTGGTATCAATCTTCCCCTGGGTTTAGGAGGTTCTCAGCACAGGGACCCGAGGTCCAAAGAATGCGCTCTGCTCCCAGCTCTTCCTTATCAGTGGTCGTGAGGTCCCTCCCCTCTGCTTGCTTCTCTCTCCTTTTATCTCTTACAAGATAAAAGGTGTGACTCAAGTAAGGGTGTGTCTTGAGTCACACCCTCTTGTAAGGCTGTGACTCAAGATACACCACACACTGATCCTACCTCATTAACATAGAGGTTAGGATTTACAACACATCACAAAAATGGAGGATAATTACATCAGATCACAAAATGGAGGGCAGCCACACAATACTGGGAGTCATAGCCTAGCCAAGTTGAAACGTATTTTGGGGGAACACAGTTCAATCCATGACATTTCACCCTTTGGTCCTCAAAATTCATGTCCTTACCACATGTAAAACACATTCACCCCATGGGGCCAAATTTTGCTAATTATATATCTTACCTTAATGTAAGTGAAATACTTGCTCTTTTCCAGACATAGAGTTATGGTTCCTGAGTGATCTTTTTAAAAAACACATAGAAACAGGTTCTTCCTAAGCTTAAAACCCTTCAGTGACCTCCTGTTGCCCTCTGGTAGTGTCTAAACTCCTTAACAGAGCCCTTCATCATCTGACTGTGATTACTTCTCCAGCCTTATCTCTCATTGCTTTCTCCTTTGCTCTCTTTACTTCAGCTACATTGAACTAGCATAATGAATTAGCTCATCATAGGTACTGTTTGGACTACTCACCTAAAGGTTGGCAGTTCAAACCCACCCCAGTGGACTGTGGAAGAAAGGCCTGGAAATCTGCTTATGTAAAGATTACAGCCAAGAAAACCCTATGGAGCACAGCTCTACTCTGTAACACATGCGGTCACCATGAGTTGGAATTAACTCAATGGCAATGGGTTTGTTTTAGTTTTTGGTTTAAGCATTGTGCTCTCTCTGGCCTCCAGGGCTTTGCCTATACTAAACCTGGAATATGCTTCTCCCATACTTCACCTGGCTAACTCCTGCATATTCTTTAGATTATTTTATTCTGGAAAATTGTTCCCCATCACCTATTTTGGGGTTAGGTGCCATTTTCTACAGTTGCCTTAGCACCCAGAGTCCCCCTCCTTATCTTAACAAACATCTTAATATATTTTAACTGCCTCTTTATCTCTTCCTAAACTATAAGTCTCATGAGGGCAGGAATTATCTTGTTTATAGTTGTATCCTCAGTCCTGTTCTAGTGTCTAGCATATAGTCAATGCTCCATAAATATTTATTGAAGAATCAATGAATTGTGCTAAAAGGAAACTTTTTAAATTAGAAATTTTGAGGTTGCAAAGGAAAAGGAATGCTAGAACTTCTCACACGGTAAGAATGTATGCCTGAGAATATAATGCCATGAGAATATAAAGACCCAAAATAGCATGGCTTTCCTGCAACACAGATTTTGCAAACGGTAAAATAACTTAGGGCATTTGTATGTTAACATAAATACAAATCGATATATTGTGATGCTGAACCCAGAAGCCTAAAGAAATTTCAAGTTTGCAGGAGGCTGCTAGTGGCTAGACCCTCAGATACTTTTACTCTCCTCTGTTTCGGAGCATTGCCTTTGGTGATGGGGGTTTATTTTAAGAACATACAGGGAAGGCCTGAAAACTGTCAGCAGCCATAAAGTCCCTTTAGTTCCCCATACATGAAAGATTGGGACATATTGACAGCCTTGTGGAAAACTGGACAATGGCTCATCATTTTTCAGGGATCAACAGCAGCTAGGGTGACACACCAGCTCTGGTGACCTGATCATTTTGTCATCCCTGGAGGGAGCTTGGAGCCCTGCTGGCATAATGGTTAAGAGCTCAGCTGCTAACCAAAAGCTTGGCAGTTCAAATCCACCAGCCACTCCTTAGAAACCCTATGGGGCAGTTCTACTCTGTCCTATAGGATTGCAGTGAAATGGAATCGACTCAACGGCAACCAGTTAGAGCCAATCACCTTTTACCCCCCATACATTCTCAGTATGCTTCTTATATTAAATACTTCCCAGAGAGAGTAATTGATTGTGTTTGGTTTCACTGTTGACTATCCTTTCGTTCATGAGAGATTTATTGAGAGGTGTCGTGGATTGAATTGTGTCCCCCCAAAATATCTGTTAACTTGGCTAGGTCATGATTCCCAGTATTGTATGATTGTCTACCATTTTTTCATCTGATGTGATTTCCCTGTGTGTTGTAAATTCTATAACTATGATGTAATAAGATGGATTAGTGGCAGTTACACTGTTGAGGTCTACGAGATTAGATAGTGTCTTAAGCCAATCTCTTTTGAGATATAAGAGAGAAGTGAACAGAGACACATGGGAACCTCGTACCACCAAGAAAGCAGTGCCAGGAGCAGAACGTGTTCTTTGGACCTGAGGTTCCTGCACTGAGATGCTCCCAGACCAAGGGAAGACCGATGCATCACAAGGACCTTTCTCCAGAGCTGACAGAGAGAGAAAGCCTTCCCCTGGAGCTGATGCCTTGAATTTGGACTTGTAGCCTACTAGACTGTGAGAAAATAAATTCCTCTTTGTTAATAGCCATCCACTTGTGGTATTTCTGTTATAGCAGCACTAGATGACTAAGACAGAAATTTGGTACTGAGAGTGGGGTGCTGTTCTAACAGATACCTAAAACGTGGAAGCGGTTTTAAAACTGTGAATGGATAGTGGAGTGGCAGCAGCAGAGGACCAGCAGCAGCAGAGAACCTGCAGCGGCAGAGAAGCAGAAGCAGCAGAGAACTAGCAGCAGCAGAACCAGGAGACCAGCACGACATGGTGCTGGAGCTAACCCACGGAGCGAGAGATTGCTGAGTGCCTGTGCGCTGGAGGCTTCCTGGCAGAGTGGGATGCCTCTGGGCACTTATTGGTGGAGCTAGGCTTGCCAACCCAAGGAGCAAGGGAGCTGAGTGTCTGTGCGCCGGAGGCTTCCTGGTGGAGTGGGGTGCCTCCGGGCACTTACCAGAGGAGCTACAGAGCTTTAGAACACTTGCCCCAGCAGGGCAGGTGCGGGCATGAGGCCTGAGGAGCTGAGAGGCCAAGAAACCAGGAAGCAGAAGCTGAAGAGACAAGGAACACAAGAAGCTGAGCTGCTTCAGTCTCAAAAGGTATGACCAGGAACTCTAGGGTTTCAGAGGGTGGAGCCATGGCCTTTGTTGTTTCTAAGGGTGGAGTAGCCACTCTGGACTAGGAGAATAGGGTGCCTAAAGCCAAGGGAGCAGAGTTGCAGTCCCACTGGGCCTGGAAGGCGGAGCTGAAGCCCAGGGCCAAAGGGCCTCCACTCTGAATCCAGACAGTGTGGCCAGTACCTAGAGTCTGGAGGGCAGGGCTATTGTGTGAATGGTCTCAGAAAACAGAGGATTATTTGCAAAGCCTTGAGGGCTAATGTAATGTGTTCTGCTGACTTGCTTGGTGCCTGTTATGCCTTCTTTCCCTCCAGTTTCTCCCATTTGTAATGGAAATGTCTAGCTTGTGCCTGCCTGTGGCACCATTGTACCTTTGGAAGGAAATAACTTGTATTCTGGATTTCATAGATGAAGAGAAATTTTTTGGATTTTGGACTTGGAGTTGATTTAAGACTTTTCCTATGATATGAAGGGGTGAATACGTTTTACATGTGGCAAGGGCATGAATTTTGGGGGGGGGCCAAAGGGTAGAATGTCATGGATTGAATCGTGTCCGCCCAAAATATCTGTCGACTTGGCTAGGTCATGATTCCTAGGATTGTATGATTGTCTACCATTTTATCATCTGGTGTGATTTCCCTGTGTGTGGTCATGATTCCTAGTATTGTATGATTGTCTACCATTTTATCATCTGATGTGATTTCCCTGTGTGTTGTAAATTCTATAACTATGATGTAATAAGATGGATTAGTGGCAGTTACACTGTTGAGGTCTACGAGATTAGATAGTGTCTTAAGCCAATCTCTTTTGAGATATAAGAGAGAAGCGAACAGAGACACATGGGAACCTCATACCACAAAGAAAGCAGTGCCGGGAGCAGAGTGTGTCCTTTGGACCTGAGGTTCCTGCGCTGAGATGCTCCCAGACGAAGGGAAGCCTGATGTATCACAAGGACCTTTCTCCAGAGCCAACAGAGAGAGAAAGCCTTCCCCTGGATCTGATGCCTTGAATTTGGACTTGTAGCCTACTAGACTGTGAGAAAATAAATTTTTCTTTGTTAAAAGCCATGCACTTGTGGTATTTCTGTTATAGCAGCGCTAGATGACTAAGACAAGAGGCTATGATGTTCCAGGCCCTGTCCTAGATGCTAGGGAGACAAGCCAGACTGGGGCCCTGCTTTTGTGGAGCTTACATTCTGTTGAGGCAACAGACAATAAACAAGTAAGTCAACTAGGTAATTTTAGGCTGTGATGAGTGCTAAGAAGAGACTAAACCAAGGTAATATTTAGATTGATCATAAAGGAAAGTCTCCCTAATAGGGTAATATTTGAGCCAATACCTGGATAATGAGAAAAAGCTAGCATGCAAAGGCTAGAAAAAACATTCTAGGCATAGAGAATAAGCAAGTGCAATGGGTCTGAGGCTGGAAAGAGGTTGGTGTGTACAAAGAAGAGAAAATGTGGCTGGAGCATGATAATGGAAGGGAAAGAATAGAGTCAGAACAAGTAGGGCCTTATCAGTCATGGTAAGAAAGTATGAAGGGGAGAAACATGATCTAGTTTACACTGCTAAAAGATCACTCTGACTGCAATACAGAAAATGGATTGGAGAGATGCAAGAGTCAAAGTAAGGAGACATAGCAGGAGGTTATTATAGTAGCCAAGCAGGAAATGGACTAGGATGGTAGCAGAGGAGATGGAGAGAAGTGGTTGAATTGAGACATATTTTGGAAGTACAGCCAACTAGACCTGTTGATAAGGGAGAGGAGAAGGAGGAAAAGGGAAGAATCAAGACTGACTCCTTGGGTTTGCACCACTGAGTGAATAGTGATACTTTTATTAAAAGGGGGAAATATGGGGCTGGAATAGGTTTGAGGTACATTCAAGGGTTCTGACTTGAATGTATTATATAGGAGATGCCTAACAGATATCCAAGTGGAAATGCCAAGTATGTAATATGGGGGCCCTATATTGGTCAGCTGGAGCCCTGGTTGTATAGTGGTTAGAGCTTGGCTGCTAACCAAAATGTTGGCAGTTCAAATCCACTAGCTGCTCCATGGAAACTGTATGGGGCAGTTCTACTCTGTCCTGTAGGGTCTCTATGAGTTGGAATTGACTCGACGGCAACAGATTTTTTTGGGTATATTGGTCAGAGTCTTATACCAAGCCACCTCACAGGCATTTGGCCTCCTTCATATCATCCCAGTCAACCAGATCAGTTGCCGTCTAGTCAGTTCCGACTCACGGCAACCCTAGCTGTGTCAGAGTAGACCTGTGCTCCATAGGGTTTTCAATGGTTGGCTTTTCAGAAGTAGATGAGTGCCTTCGGAGGTGCCTCTGGGTGGACTTGAACCTCTAACTCAGCAGAGTGTATTAACTCTGCACCACCCAGGGACTCCATCTACCCAATCAGTGGTTGCTTTTTTGCCTTTAGCATTGATTCCTGGGTCAATCAATTTTCTTTGAGGAGCAGAATCACTATAGCTCAAGATCTAGCAGCTCTAGATAGGAGAAAACATCTCTGGCAGCCTTCTTCAGATAGGAACAGAGAGGTACAAGAATAGTTTAGGGAAAAAAATCTTACAGTGTATGTGGAAGATCTTAGTTTCAATCCCATTTTGCTGTTTTTGTAGCTATGTGACCTTGGGAAAGTCACTTCTCTGAGCTTCATTTTCCACATCTCAAATGAATTGAATAATAGCTACCCCATCTACTCGTCAGGGGAGTTTTGAAGATGAAATGAAGGAAGAGAACAATTGTTGAGTGCCTAGCGTGTCTGCTGGAGTCCCTGGGTGGTGCAAATGGTTAATGCACTCAGCTTCTAACCCAAAGGTTGGAGGTTCGGGTCCACGTAGAGGCACCTCAGAAGAAAGATGTGGTGTGCTACTTCCCAAAACCAGCCATTGAAAACCCTGTGGAGCACAGTTCTACTCTCACAATACATGGAGTTGCCACAAGTCCGAATCAACCATGGCAGCTGGTTTGGTTTTTAGTTTAGCATGTCTGCTATGAGAGAACATAAGTTCTCGTTTATGTCCACAGCAACTCTGAGCAATAAATATTAGTCCCTTTTTTAAAAACAAGAAAATGAGGCTCAGAAAGGTTAAATAATTGTTTGCTATCTTCTGTTTGCCCCTCCAGATATGCAGGAGGGACGAGAGTGAGGTTGGGGTATTCATTCCCCTGATTCGATGCCTGTATGGTCACTATGGGCAGACTGGCCCTTTCCACCAAAGGTCACAACTCCTTTCAAGCGGCTTCTCCTCACAGCCCTCTCTGGTTCTGGTTCCAGTAACCACTCCCTCCCCTCACTCCTGTCTCCCTGTGGTTCCCCCACGCTCTTCTCACACCTTTATAAATATTCCCTTTATTAAACAATTCAAATTTCCCAGTTTGAGAGTGCCATCTGTTTCCAACTGGGCCCCTGCCTGATACAATAACTTTCTCCAAGGAGATACAGCTAGTGAGTGACGGAGCCAGAATCTCTTTGCCTCAGAAGCGCATGCTCATCTCCTTCTTATTATGGTAAACAAACTTGATCTTCTCAGATGAGTCAATATGTGGGAAGAGAACTTTAAAGTACTATTCAAATAGAAGATATTATCTAAGAATAATAATAACAAAAACAACAATAATAAAAAGTCCACTAAAACTAAAAAGCAAAACAAACAAAGCTGAGTTTATTTACTTACAGGAAAAGGAACACACCAGTTGGCTGAGGGGGAAAAGCTGGGTGCTTTTAAGTGTTTCCAGGGGTTTCATGCTTCGAATACCAACTGAGATGTTTTAACAAACAGACGCAATGCTGGAAGCAATCACGCTTCTATGCCAAGAAATTTGGAAGACAGCTGCCTAGGCAACTGACTGGAAGAGATCCATATTTGTGCCCATTCCAAAGAAAAGTGATCCAACAGAATGCAGAAATTATCGAACAGTATCATTAATAGCAAAATTTTGCTGAAGATCATTCAAAAGTGGTTGCAGTAGTACATTGACAGGGAACTGCCAGAAGTGTTTTATTGACTATGCAAAGGCATTTGACTGTGAGGATCATAACAAATTATGGATAACACTGTGAAGAATGGGAATTCCAGAAAACTTAATCACGCTCACGTGGAACCTGTACATAGACCAAGAGGCAGTTGTTTGAACAGAACAAGGGGATACTGCATGGTTTAAAATCAGGCAAGGTGTGTGTCAGAGTTGTATCCTTTCACTATACTTATTCAGTCTGTATGCTGAGAAAATAATCTGAGAAGACGGACTATATGAAGAAGAACGAGGCATCAGGATTGGAAGAAGACTCATTTAATAACCGGCGATATGCAGATAACACAACTTTGCTTGCTGAAAGTGAAGAGAACTTGAACCACTTACTGATGAAGATCAAAGACCATAGCCTTCAGTATGGATTAAATCTCAACATAAAGAAAACAAAAATCCTCACAACTGGACCAATAAACAACATCATGATAAACGGAGAAAATATTGAAGTTGTCAAGGATTTCATTTTACTTGGATCCACAATCAATGCCCATGGAAGCAGCAGTCAAGAAATCAAAGGACTCATTG
>NW_004444033.1:5738631-5790662 GCF_000243295.1 Trichechus manatus latirostris | reverse complement strand
CAAGGATTTCATTTTACTTGGATCCACAATCAATGCCCATGGAAGCAGCAGTCAAGAAATCAAAGGACTCATTGCATTGGGCAAATCTGCTGCAAAAGACTTCTTTCAAGTGTAAAAAGCAAAGATGTCACTTTGATGACTAAGGTGTGTCTGACCCAAGCCATGGTATTTTCAATGTACTCATATGCATGCAAAAGCTGGAAAATGAATAAGGAAGACCAGACTGAGGAAGAATTGATGACTTTGGATTATGATGTTGGTGAAGAATATCGAATATACCATGGACTGCTGAAGAACAAACAAATCTGTCTCGGAAGAAGTATACTCAGAATGTTCCTCAGAAGTGAGGATGGTGAGACTTCGTCTCACGTACTTTAAACATGTTATCAGGAGGGACCAGGCGCTAAAGAAGGACATCATGCTTGGTAAAGTAGAGAGTCAGCAAAAAAGAGGAAGACCTTCAACAACATGGACTGACACAGTGGCTGCAACAATGGGCTCAAACATAGCAACAACTGTGAGGATGGCACAGGACCAGACAGTGTTTCATTCTGTTGTACGTAGAGTCGCTGTGAGTCAGAACTGCCTTGATAGCACCTAAGAACAACAACATGCTAATTAAGGATTAAAATGAACACTCTAAATATGCCAGAATAAGTCTTTAGCTCTGTACATGATTTGTTGAAACAGGCCCCATAGCTCATTGGTCAGGGTCTTCCTTTGGCTTACCAGGGTCACTCACTCAGAGTTCATGGTTTCTTTAACATCTTTAGCTGGTTGGGATAGTTGTAACATAAAACAGTAATCAATGTGGTGTCTCCTAGGCAAGAAATGCTATCAATGGAAAATTTCCCTTTAAGATATTATTATTTAATAGATGAAGAAACATATATCATATCCAGATATGTTAGCTGTCATGCCTAAGTTCATTTACCCAACTAGTATCTTCACAAATCTGAATCTAGAAGCCAAGTCCCTAATTCTCCGTCAGTTTTTCCCCTAGTGTACTTAATGGAAGCTTTTTGAAGTCCACATCTAAATTATTCTTTAAATCCTCTATGACTAGCACATAATGTTTTTGTTGGTAATTGCCATTGAGTCATTTCCAGCTCACGTCGAACTCACTTGTGTGCAGAGTAGAACTGCACCATAGGGTTTTCTAGGCTGTGATCATTCAGAAACAGATCACCAGACCTGTCTTCTGAGGCACTTCTGGGTGGGTTCGAATCACCAACATTTTGGCTAGTAGTCTAGCACTTAACTGTTTGCACCACCCAGGGACTCAAAAAATATTTCCTGAATTGAATCCCTCAGTTCCTCCTGAATTTCTTCTCACTCATTCATGATTATGTTTAAAAAAAAGAAAGAAAGGAGTTTGCTTAGGGATCATCAATAGGTCAGAAGAATGGAAAAAAATCAAGGCATGGGGGCTGTTAATTCATCTTTTAGTTGGTAAATGAAGAAAATCACCATGGGGATCAGCAATGTGAATGTGCCCCAAAATAATTCCTATGGAATATCTCCTGAATACCAGGGACTTACCTGCATTATCTCAGTTAACCTCACAACAGCCCTGCAAGTAAAGTGAGATTCTTGGGGTTTATGATTTGCCAAACTCATATGTTCCCTCTCCATTATGCAACTCTGCCTCCCTAGGACGGCTCAGTTTGCTTCTCAACATCACCCCAGGATTCAGGATCCATAAGGCCAAGAGAAGGAATCTCTGATGTATTCCTAGGTATTAACTGTTCTGCCTCAGTCTTTATTTCTGTTCTCTTGTGGGTCCTGTATTAACTCATTCCAACTTTGTTATTGTTGTTTGAAATGATTTCTTTGAGCACCACACTGCCAAAAGGAGCAGATGAAAAGCACAGAATGCCAACGTTTTGTCTGCTAAGTGAGGGGATACCCCTTTTATTTTATAGGACAGAAGAACTTCAGCTCTGTCCCAGTGGGGACTTCACCCACGTCACAGGTGAACACTAGACTAGCTTCAGGTATGAAGCTAAGATCTGTCTTCTCCCAGGAGGTGGCAGCAGCAGCAGCAGCAGCAGCCACAGCCTGCTGAGGAAATCCGACAGAATTCATCCTTTTCCTGTTGGCATCCAAACCTAGAAATTCCTAGTCCCAGAGTCCAGTTTATCCATCCCTTGGTTTGCTGAGCTTGGTTGGAGCTGGGACACAGAGAGCACAGGAACTGGCAATAATTTCTCTTACAAGTGCTGAGTATTTTTGCAAATACTTTGCTCTGAGCAGTGACTTTGAAGCATATGTGAAGGGCGATCACTCCAGCCAGGGTAAAGAGCTTCCAAAAGAAACAAACTGGAACTTAAACACTTATATCCACACAAGGAGACATCCAGAGGAACCCTGCTCACAGCTTGGAGCCACACAAAGAACATACTAGACCTGGCAGCCCTGCCACCATTTGGGTGACCTTGTCATTGAACCTCTCAGAGTTGCAATGCCCTTATCCACCCAGTGTGGATGAGGTGATCTCTAAGCCCCTGCTAATTCTTAAATTCTGAGTTACTGCACTTTTATTTTCTGGATTAAGCAGGGCTGGGCCTCTGAGAATTTTTAAAATCTCAGACAAAACAAAGCACCGCTGGTTCCATGTTAATCCCAGGTGAGCACATATCCTGGTTTGGCGAGCATTGCCAGCTGCATAGGAGATGGGCAGGAATCCCAGGAAATGTCTGACCACCACACTGCTATCAATGAACTGTCAGCCACTGGGGGTTGCTTTGCAAATTACCACATCTAAACAAAGCCGACAAAATGATATTTCAAAAAGCAATGAACACTGATTCCTAGTGTATTTGAAACCAAAAGGTCCTTTTGGGGGGAGTGAAATTGGCTTAGAAAATGCATCCCAGCTCTCTGGGTAGAAATGTTTGCAGTTAAGGGGATTCTTAGATCAGGTTGGTTCAGTGCTTTTTTCCCATCTCCTTAGTCCAATTCAACCTGTACTAGCTCCCTCATCCCCCCCACCTGCTTCATCCTGCTTGCTCTATCTCACATGGCCTAGATTGCTTAAACTTTAATCCATTCATTTAATAAACATTTACTGGGCATCTACTAAGGAACCCTGGTGGCGCAATGGTTAAAGTGCTCAGCTGCTAACTGAAAGGTCATTGGTTGGAACCCACCAGCCCCTTCATGGGAGAAAGATGTGGCAGTCGGCTTCCTTAAAGATTATGCCCTTGGAAACCCTATGGGGTAGTTCTACTCTATGAGTTTATGAGTCAGAATCAACTCAACAGAAATGGGCGCCTACTCTGTGCCAGGTGCTGTGATACACCTGGCTATTAAGGAGCTCACAATAAAGTAATCAGATATTCAATGAGTTAACACACACAAAGCATTCAGAAAGAGTTGGCATCTAAAATATAAAATGACAGTAGTGGTAGTAGCAGTAGTATTATCTCAATAAGGTTGCAGGCCAAAGATCTTATTTCCTAATTAAAGCTGTCCTTAGAGTATAGTAGAATCACCTAGAGATAAAACCATAGTCTTATAGCTATTAGCCCCTGTGGGTTTGCCAAGGTAAAGTCTTTCTTATTTCACATAAAAGTCTTCACATTAGAATCCCTTCCTGGATTAGAAAGCTTTGGCTCCAGAAGGCCACTATAAGTGAAACTTTGTACATGTTACCTGGCAGGAGGAGTCCCTAGGTGATGCACATGGTTAAGCGTTTGCCTACTAGCTGAAAGGTTGGCGGTTTGAACCCACCCAGAGGCACCTCAGAAGACAGGCCTGGTGATCTGCTTCTGAAAGGTCACAGCCTTGAAAACCCTATGGAGCAGTTCTATTCTGCACACACGGGGTTGCCATGAGTCAGAATCGACTCAACAGCAACTAACAACATTAGCATCCTGGTAGGAAAGGACAGGGTTGATTGGGGACAGCTTCCTTTTCTACCTTTTCCCCTTGAGAACATTAGCCCAGGTGATGAGCAAGTTAGATAAGTTTCTGTGTTGGGACAGAGGAAACAGGGAGGTGACAGGGATAGGAAAGCATAGGGGGAGCAAATTCTAGATGGCTTCACACTGGAAAAGAGAACCAGATCCAGCTTGAAGAGCAGGTCAGAGAGTAAGAGAGCTCAGGAATGTTCAGTGGGACAGCGACTGGCCTGAGCTATACCAAAAAAACAAACCCGTTACCGTCGAGTTGATTCCCACTTATAGCAACCCTATAGGACAGAGTAGAACTGCCGACCTTTTGGTTAGCAGGCGAGCTCTTAACCACTGTGCCACTAGGGCCTGAGCTATATGGTACAACAAAAACCAGAAAAGAAGCAAACCATTTCTCCGGGTTCCCCACATCTCGGATCAGCCTAAGGAGGTCAGCTGAAGTTTCCCTTCAAAGAGACACCAGATGCCCTCATCTGTTGGATTCAGGTCAAATCACAATGCAAATTTGTAGAGACCTTCCTTATCATGTCAATAATTTCGATTCATTTTCTTCCTGTATATTTCCAAATAACCTCAAAGTAATCTACTTCTCCCCCCACCCTCACAACCAATTTATAGCAATTCCAGTTACTAAATGCATAGCACAAAGGTTGAGAACCTCTGGCCGTTGGCTTGATTTTATCCAACTTAATGTTCTGATCACTGCTTCCGTGTCATCGTTGTTGTGTGCCGTTGAGTCCATTCCACTCCTAGTGTTCCTCGAGAGATTTCTGTGTGCAGCCAAAGTTGGCAGCTTTTCGCCCTTAAGTCTTAGGATAGTGGGAGGCAGAAGCCACTGATAAACTGAGCCCTTCCCATCCCTCTGAAATTCCTCATGAGCAGTCAGCAACAAGGAGCCAGATACTGTAGTGGCAGCTAGCTGGGACATTCACTGTGTACAGTTTCCATTTCTACTTTCCCACCTCATCCACCAGGCCTGCACTTCAGATGATTTGAGTGCTTAAAGAGTTGTAAACAGTAGTTAGTATTTCAAAGAGAATTGGTAACTGGTAGTGGTGTTATAAGGAGCCCTGGTGGCACAATGGTTAGGCGCTGGGCTGCTAACCAAAAGCTGGCTGTTTGAACCCACACAGCAGCTCCACAGGAGAAATACCTGGCAATCTGCTTCCATAAAGATTACAGCCTAGAAAAACCCTATCGGGCAGTTCTACTCTGTCACATGGGGTCACCATGAGTTGGAATCAACTCAGTGACACACAGCAATAACAACAATGGTGCTATAAATGCCACAGCTGCAGACATCCCACGCTTATCTTAAAAACAAAGGTTTTATAACCCCACAAACTACTCAGTTTGTTTTCTCCTCTTTTTCTTTACCAATTTTTCCCTTCCCCTTTTTCTGTCTTCCTACCTAAACCAAAAACAAAACCCACTGCCAACTCATAGTGACCCTATAGGACAGAGTAGATCTGCCCCATAGGATTTCCAAGGCTGTAATCTCTACAGAAGCATACTGCCACATCTTTCTTTCTCAGAGCAGCTGGTGGGTTCAAACTGCCAGCCTTTCAGTTAGCAGGCAAGCGTTTTAACCACCACGCCACTGGGGCTCCTTCCTACCTTTCTCCTTTACCAGCTTTCCCACCCTATCACTGTCTTTCTGTCTTATTCCTCCAATGTCTCATTTTCCTTTACTCTCTCTTCTTTCCCCCTTACCCACAACACATATCCCTCTCCTCTATTTAATATCTTTCCCACTTGCAATTCCTTAATTGGCTATAATATGGGGCGGGGGGAGCATTGTCAGATATGGATAACTATTAAGTGAGATATTTTGTTGTTAATTTTAAAAGCAGGTAAATTCTGAAAATATTATATTTCTTTCTCCACAGGAGAAAAACTTGCTCATAGTTGCTGTTGTTAGTTGCTGACTCATGCCGACCTTACGTGTAACAGAATGAAATGTTGCCTGGTCCTGTGCCATCTTCACAATCGTTAGTATTGTTTAGTCCATCATTGCAACTACTGTGTAGTGCCCTTCAACCTAGGGGGCTCATCTTCCAGAACTATATTAAGCAATAATCTGTTGTGATTCGTATACCATTGTCATTGGCTAATTTTCAGAAATAGATCACCAGGACTTTCGTTCTAGTCTGTTGTAGTCTGGAAGCTCTGCTGAAACCTGTCCACCGTGGGTGACCCTGATGATGTTTGAAATACTGATGGCATAGCTTCCAGCATCATGGCAATAGGTAAGACACCACAGTACAGCAAACTGACAGACAAGTGGTGGTGCTCATAGTTAAAAAAAAATCAAACCCGTTGCTAGTGAGTCAATTCCAACTCATAGCAACCCTATAGTTCTACCGCCCCATAGGGTTTCCAGGGAGCAGCTGGTGGGTTTGAACTGCCGACCTCTCGGTTAGCAGCGGAGCACTTAACCATTAACCACTGTACCACCTGGGCTCCTAAATACTAGTTTTGTTGTAGCACTCCATAAATAGTAACTATAATAATAATCATTATTCTTATTACTTCCTGTATGGGCCCTAGATTACTTTTTTCATGTAGTTCAGTGACCCTCAATAGAAAAATGGTTCTCTGTTCTTCAATAATCCAAACAACAGCTGACATCAACGTAAAAAGAGAAGCAAGCTAAAAACAGTAGTTGAGTGTATGCACCCTGAATTGCATATTCAGTTGCAAAATCATCTTCATCATCATTATTGTAATTGCAGAGGGGAGGCATTTAAATAATTGTTCAAAGTGTCTTCTTCAGGAAATAACTAAATCAGGGCCAGCTGTCACAAACCAACCTACAATAATAACCCCGTATATGAAGCTTCCGTGTTCATAGCAACTCTATAATAACAAATTTGTGCTCTCATCTATGTCCTTAAACAACCTAAAAAGTAACAAACAAACCTGTGATCAGATCCAGTGTCTCAACTGGTAGTTGACCTGTGTTTTTAAACCGTGTCCTTGAACAATCTTAGCATCTTAAACCACCGAACAAAATTGCACCATCAATTTAATAACAAAGTAATTGGTGGCCCAACATCCACCTGCTACATTATGACAACGAGTCTAGGTATATGAGTAGAGCAGGAGCCAGGTAGATATCTCAGTAGACAACAGAAACATTTAGAAGAAACATCCATGAAGACAGACATGTTCATTGACTTAAAAATTGTAAACAAAAGTGAACTGTGAGAAAAGAGGGAAGGTCTTGTTTTTTTGTTTACTTGTGAAACCAGCCAAAAGTATTTGCAATTTCCTCTTCCCAAGATACAGCTGTGAAATGACTAATAGGAATTAAGGAAGCCCACACCAGCGACTCAATGTGCCACTTCACTGGGAACAAAAAATATTCCCCTGATAGAGGCTGTCCTCTCAGATTGGCACCTTGTGTGTTTTAAAGAGGATCAGCTGACACAAATATTTATTTATATACTAATAAAACATTTATAAAGAGCAAGAGTCATCCAAACACCTTTGCAGATCTTCCCCATATCTCATTACTTTTGAGTCATGGTTATATATTAACTTTCATGTCCCTGAAGAAACTCCGGAGAGAGGGGCAGGGAGAAAGAAATGTTCCCATCACATTGTTTTTCCCTTGCTGGGCTGCTTTGGTCTTCCAATAGAAGTCTCACTGAAGGCTTGACCTAAGCAACTTAAGAAGGGTGAATGACCCGAGACTGCTTAAGGAACTTGCTAACTGCTCTGGTCCAGCCTTCTTATAGGTATACATACCCGTTGCCCTTGAGTCGATTCCGACTCATAGCAACCCTATAGGACAGAGTAGAACTGTTCTGTAGGGTTTCCAAGGAGCGGCTGGTGGATTCAAACTGCTAGCCTTTTGGTTAGCAGCCTTAGCTCTTAACCATTGCACTGCCAGGGCTCCAAAAATGGCACTCCAAGTTGTAGCGGCTCAAGTTCATTTGCATACCTGCATCCCGAGCTAAAAACAATTTACCCGCATAGAGCCTTATTCTGTTTCTGTAATTAAAATATGTTCTACGAAAATATCACAGGGGGCACTGACTGGCATTTTGAAAGTTGTTTCAAGGCACAATGTGTGTATCTTTTTTTAATTGTAAAAGTAAGACACAGTCATAATAAAAATGAATTAAAATTTTGAAAGAGTTAAAAATGGAAAGAAAAAATCTTTCCACTCTTTTCTCAAGATTGTTGTTGTGTGCCGTTGAGTCAATCCTGACTCATAGTGACCCTATGGGACAGAGCAGAACTACCCCATAGGGTTTCCTAGGCTATAATCTTTATGGGAGCAGATTACCAGGTCATTTTTTCTGCAGAGCCGCTGGTGAATTTGAACCGCCGACCTTTCAGTTAGCAGCCAAGTGCTTAACCATTGTGCCACCAGGACTCCTTTTTCCCAAGATAAGCACTGCTATTTCTTATGTATTCTTTCTGCATAAGCATATAAAATATATACATCATTTTTACACAAAACAGATCATGTAATTTACAGTCCTATTCCTTGCTTTATTCATTTAATAATATATCAGAAATATTCCCATGTCAGCACATGTAGATCTTTCTAGATCTTTTAATTCATCATTGGATGAACCATAATTTATTTAACATTGATGGACATTTACATAATTTTTACTTATGTTGTCGTTACAATGTCATTGGGAACTTGTGTGATTATATGACTTGTATGACTTGTAGGATAAATTCCTGTAAGTGAAATTGCTGGATCAAAATGTATGTATATTTAAAATTGGGTTAGATGTTAGCAAAGTGTAACCCCCAAAAAGTTGTTCCAATTCACATTTCCTTCAACAGAGTAAGTTCTACTAATACCCTTGTCAAAACTGAGTTTTATTAGACTTTGAAGTTTTTGCCAGCCTGATCGGTAAAAATGGTATCATGTTGTTATGATCTGCATTTTTCTAAGCATTAATGAAGTTGAGTCTTTTTTTTTTTAAGTGGTGTTTACCGCTCTTATTTTTTTATAAACTATTTATTCGTATTCTTTGCCCATTTTTTTCTCATAAATCTGTAAGAGCTCTTTGTGCAATAAATAAGCAATTTTTCAGAGCAAAGATGTCACCTTGGGGACTAAGGTGTACCTCACCCAAGCCATGGTGTTTTCAGTTGCCTTATATGCATGCGAAAGCTGGACGATGAATAAGGAAGACAAGAACGGTTGATGCCTTTGAATTACGGTGTTGACGAAGAATATTGTCTATATCATGGACTGCCAAAAGAACAAACAAATCTGTCTTGAAAGAAGTACAACCAGAATGCTCCTTAGAAGCAAGGATAGCCAGACTACATCTCACATACTTTGGACATGTTATCAGGAGGTATCAGTCCCTGGAGAAGGAAATTATGCTTGGTAAAGTAGAGGGTCATCGAAAAAGAGGAAGACCTTCTACGAGACGGATTGACACAGTGGCTGCAAAAGTGGGCTCAAACATAACAATGATTGTGAGGATGGCGCAGGACTGGGCAGTGTTTCATTCCGTTTTACAAGAGGTTGCTATGAGTCAGAACCAACTCCATGGCACCTAACAACAACAACAATTTTCTGTTGGGTTGTAAATATTTTTTTCTACTGTATCATTTGACTTCTGACTCTACTTATAGTGTTTTCTTGTTGTTGTTGTCATTTTTGTTTTAGCATATAAAAGTTTTAAATCTTTTACATAAACAAATTTATCCGCATTTCCCTTTTGGTTTCTGAGTTTTGTCTATGTTTATAATGTTTGCTGTCTTACAAGGTGGGTCTCTTCACAGTTGACACTTCTAATGCACCAGGGCTCAGGTTGAACTCCACCTATGTCAGATGGCACAGGTTAAGAAATGAGTTTTACTATGGAAAGAGGAAATTTGCAAAGTCAAAGTCATTAAGAGAAGGGAAGGCAGGGAGACCCCCAACCTCCCTTTGTCCCTGGGTGACCTGCTGGCCTCATAGAATGGTTTGTGTTCCAGGGAAGGGAACTCTGCCACTTCTTTGGTCTCCTTTATTTTTTTATAGAACAAGTGTGAGAGCAGGCTCATAAGTGAAAGAAATAATCAGACTGTCTTGGTGCCAGCTATTTACCAGAGTTGTCTGGGAAACACACCCAAGCTACCCAGCACCTAGACTTTTGGTCCCGTGGGATGTTACACAAGGGAAAGGAAGCCAGTGGTGCCACGGGAAGCTGAGCTTGTGTACAGTTCCTCAGGCTGAGAGAAGCCCCTTCCTCAACCCCAACCCCTATAACTGGTTTGAGCGAGCTCATTGTCGAAGCAACAGAGAATGGGCACCCAGATTCATTTGGGACAAGCCAGCTTCTTGCATCACATTAGATTAGTAAGGAGTCAGGTAGTGGAGATGTGACTCACTCTTTTTATCCCCAACTTTTCATCTGGAAAATTTTCAAACCCACAGAGGTTGAAAGAATGGTACCATGAATGCCCTTACACCCTTCACCTAGATTCACAAATTGTTAACATTTTGTCACCTTTGCTTTATGTCTTTCTCTAAATTTATATTTTTATCTATTGAAGCATTTGAAAGTAAGTTGAATACTTCATGACAGCTCACTCAAAATAATTCAGCATATATCTCCTAACTCCTACATAACTATAATACCTAAGAAAATTTATAAAAATTCAATAATATCTTTAATATTCTATCCATATTCAAATTTCTTTAATTGTCTTAAATGTCTTTTATAGTCATCTTTTTCCCTTTGATCCAAGATCTTAACAAGGTCCATACATTGCATTTGATTCTGTCTCTCTAGTCCAGTCCCCAAGGGGGCCATTTAACACTATCTGGAGACATATTTGATTGTCACAATTAGGGGTACTACTGGCATCTAGTGGGTAGAGACCAGGGATGCTGCTAAATATACAACTCTGCATAACAAAAAGTTATCTGGTCCAAAATAGCAATAATGTTTAGGTTGAGAATCCCTGCTCCAGTCTACTTATCTAGAACAGTTTCCCCACTTGTTTTGTTTTTGTTTTTGATTTTCATGTCACTGACTCTTATAGTATCCAGGATGGTTTTCTCATAGAATGTTCCACATCTAGATTTTTCTGATTGTTTCTTCATGATTGTTGTTGTTGCCATTGCCATTTAAACAGATTTAGCAAGAATACTCAGAGATTATTGTAACAGTTAGCAATTGGGGCATAACAAACCACCTTAAAACTAGCTGGCCTATATCAACAGCCAGGGTGGCTCTGATCTGGCCTGGGCTCAGCTGATTTTCTCTGGACTCATCATGCATCTGCAGTCATTTGGAAGGTAGGCTGGGGCTGCCACTCTAGGATGACCTCAGCTGGGATGACTGGGCTCAGCTGCATTAGTCTACCACACTTGGCAGGCTATCCTTGGCTTGTCATGGAAGAGGCAGAGGTCTGAGAGATAGTGGAAACATGCAAGATCCACTCTGAGGCCTAGACTTAGAACTGGCTTCCATCACTTCAACTACATTATGTTGGTCAAATCAAGTAACAAAGGCAGCCCAGACTCCAGTATTAGAAAAACTCTACTTCTTGATGGGAGTTGCTGCAAAGTCACATTGCAAGGGGTATAAATGAGGGAAGGAAAAGATTGGGGCCTATTGCAATCAACATATCAAAGTGATATTGTTTACCTCTTATTGCATCATATCAAGGGGCATATAATGTCAAGTTGTACCACTAATAGTGATGCTAACTAAGTTTTATATTTGGTTAAGTGGTAACTGACAGAGCTCTCCTTTGGAAAGCTTTATCTTTCATATATGTGGGGTGATATTTTGGTACACTGTGCCTATCCTGTTGCCCGTCCACCTTTCTCCCAATGGTTTTATTATCCACTAATGGACCATGCTTAAATCAATTATTACATTGCAGATTGTTTTTCTTAAGTTCCATCATTCTTCCCAATTTACTGGCTGGCATTCTTCTGTAAAGAAGAGGATTTTGTTTTCCTGTTTCTTCCCTTTCTCTCCTCCTTGCCCCCACGTTTTAAATCCCTTTGGATGCATGGTTGTTTTTTCTTTTTGTACAACCATCATTCTTCTCTTTGATGATCAAGTTTTTTCAGATTTGGCTAGTGAGAGCCCATAAGGTCAATTCTTAATGAAGGAAAGGGCAAATAAGTTTTTAAACTTTTTTTTTAATTTAAAATTCTTTTTATAGTCATCTGTTTCCCTTTGATCCAAGATCTTAACAAGGTCTATACATTGCATTTGATTCTGTCTCTCTAGTCCAGTCTCCAAAGGGGTCATTTAGCACTATCTGGAGACATACTTGATTGTCACAATTGGGGGTACTACTGGTATCTAGTGGGTACTGACTACTCCAACTAACCTACCTCTATAGGACCTGTTTCTGCCATTAGCTAAGTGAAGGCTCAAGTTTTTCTCCCTGGGGCAGCTAGGTGATTGTTTCCTATAGGAAAAGTCTCATCATCATTCCCAAAGTACAGCCATATTAAGAGTTATCACTTATTGAGTACTCTCTTTACATATATTATTTTTAATTGTCACAACAGCCCTATCTATAAGCACTATTATACGAGAAATCTGAGACTTAAAGTGAGATACTGGGAACAGCATGGATTTTGGAAACTGATGATTGAATCGTGGCTCTATCATCTATGAGGTATATGATTTGGGGCAAATTATTTAACTGCTGTAGGCCTTGTTTATTTATGTATACTATGGTGATGATACTGTTTGCCTCACATTTTTGAGCCCAGCACCTTACCTGACCTAGAGTAGGTATTCATTAGTTCCCTTCTTTCTATATCCTGATGACAGGCTATGACTTCTAAGTCATGCTGGATAAGCAGCAGTTCACAAAGTCCACCAGTAGTTAATCAGGAGTTGATCAATGTCATCAATGCAGGTATTCTCATTTGTTATTAAAGATAGTTTGACCTAAGTTTCAGCTCAAGTTTACTTTTAGAATACCTTGGGGGCAAAAATGTTTTGCTAATAATCCTTTTCTTAAAAAATACTATGAGAGAGAAATCACACCTACCTCAGAGGACAACTTTTGGGAAGATCTTTAGCATTTTACATGCACATTAAGACACTCATTTATAAATCAGTCTTCCAAATAGACTCAACTTTGTTCATCTGAAAATAGTGTATTCGTTTATTCCTCAAATAGTACCGAGCACCTACTATGTCCCATGTACTACTCTAGGCACTTGGAATACATCACAGAATAAAACAAGTATTCCTGCCCTTGTGGTGTTTACCGCCTAGACAGGGGTGACAGGTGAAACACAAAATAAATTTGCAAATTATAGAGTATTAGACGTAGATCAGTGCTGCTGATGTTGTTGTTAACTGCTATCAAGTTGATTCTGGCTCATGGCAACCTCATGTGTTATAGAGTAGAACTGCTTCATAAGGTTTTCTTGGCTGTTAACGGGAACAGATCACCAGGCCCTTTCTTCCCTGGTATCGCTGGGTGGGTTTGAACTGCCAACCTTTAGGTTAGCAGTCAAGCACAAACCATTTGCGCCATCTAGAAGCCTTAGAAAAGTGCCAATGGGAGAAATAAACCAAAGGGACATTGCAATTTTAAATAGGGCTGTCATCATTGAAAAGGTGATATTTGAGCAAAGACTTGAAGGAGATGAAGAAATTGGTCACATGGCCATCTGGGAGAACAACAAATACAAAGGCCCATGGGCAGGAGTGTGCTTGGCCTGCTCGAGGCACAGCAAGGAGGCTAGCATGACTGGAATGCAGTGGGTGAGGGAAAGAGTTTTATTATCTAACCAACATTTAAATAGCCCTTACTAGTAGCACTATGCTAAGCCCTTAAAACTATTAACTAATCCTTCCTTTTAAATGATGACACAGTGGCTGCAACAATAGGCTCAAGCATCACTAGGATTGTGAGGATGGCGCAGGATGGGGCAGTGTTTCATTCTGTTATACACGGGGTCGCTATAAACTGACTTGATGGCAGCTAACAACAACAGTCCTCCGAACACCTATGTAAAGTAGATACTGCCATTATCTTTTTCAGATGAGGAAACTGAGGACAGAAAAGTTAATTTACTGCCCAAAGTCACATAAATATCAAATGGTAGGGCTGGAATTGCATCTCAGGTAGTCTGTCCTAGAGATCCATGATTTTAAGCACCAAAGAATGCTATGCTGCCTTCTAGCAGCAGGAGATGAGGTCTGGTACCTGGGGACCAGATCCTACAGGGCCTCAAAAGCCACTGGTAGGGATTTGGGTTTTTACTCGGCGTGACATGGGAAGCCGTTCAAAGGGTCTTAAACTGAAGAGTGATATGTGTATTGTGTTTTCAGAAATTTCCAAAGCATTCATATACTTCAGGTGTGTATATTCTTGAAGTTAATATGCTCACGCTAGATTCAAAAGGATTTCAATTTATGGGAACAAAGAAAATTCGATGTGTATAATTTAGAAATGATATCCTGTCCAATAATATTTGCATAATGTAAGAGTAATCTCTTCCATTTTTAAAGTCTTACAAAACCCTCTCTATTATGTGGCTCTAACAACACTTGTATACTTAGCTGTGCTTTCTTGGGGGCACCAAGGCAAAGTTTTAGCCACAAAACTTTGTTTTCCTACTTTGAACGGGAAAAAATTTATAGGAGCAAATGGACAATTTAAGCTATGTCCTATCTACATACCAAAGGTGATGGGTTAATGGTGCTGCCTTCTTGGGGTTTGATGTGTCAGTACCCTGGAGGGAGCCACCAGTCTTCACTGGGGCTCCACGACCTCAAGTATAGAGTGAGCCCTTAAGAGTGCCTAGAGGACTCAAGCTTGAGTAACTCGTCCTGTTCAAGGAACATTAGGAGCAGCACAGGCAGAATCTGTCTGGAGAAGAGAAGGTATTGAGAAGATTGCACAGTCATCTAAGAATAATCTTAATGAGCATAATAGCCATAATTTATTTAGAATTTACTGTATGCCTAGCATTGTGCTAAATGCTTCACAAGCATGCACCATTTAGTATCATCATCCCCTAAAACTAAGGCTTAGAGAGATTAAGTAAATTCCTCAAGGTCATATACAGCTGTGACTTAAGCCCAGCTCTGCCTGTCTCCAAAGCCCATGTTCCTATTCATTATTCTATGCTGTCTAGGAATACAACCCTATATGATATATGAATGGTTATTCCTTCTATAACCCTCAGACCACTGTCTCCCAGGAGTTGGCTCTAGTTCTGAACTTCCAACTGCCTGGTGGGTAAAACTGCAACTTTCAAATATCCCAAAAGAGATTTATCATTTCAGACTCAACCCTTCTTCTACTGTTCAGTGTACCAGACACATCTTCTGTGCCTCATTGGATGCTCTTGTCATCATCTCTCAGACCCCCTGTTGCTCTGTCTCAGTCACTACTGCTGTTGACTTGCTTTGTTTGGGCCCACATAGATCTGCCATCTTGGGCTGGGGCTTATCTACCACTTTCCCAGCCTGGTCCTCCCCCTTGACTGCCACTGTGCAACTAGGCTTACTAGCTGCAAATTCTGAATTTCTGGCTTCTCTCTTGACTCCCCAACCAGGTGAAATGCCATACTGTGAAGCACTGGATGTGGCTCACTGAGAGACTGACAATGGGAATAGATGACACAACCCAGAAGCATGGGGAAATTAACTCCTGGCAGGGCAAACTTTGATCAGTGGGAAATAAGAGATGGGAAGGAACCAAGCAGATTCCCTTTCCTTTCTCCCTCCCAAAAATTTAACATGTTTTCCCCATATATCTTGTCTGGAGATATTCTCTATGGCCAAGCAGGCATACCTACTGTCTTTTAGCAGATTGTTAAAGCATCATCTTGCATTGCTTCCCATCTTTCTTTGTCTCTCTTTCCTTTCACTGTCTCTCTTCCCTTTACCTGTACTGTTACTGCCCTGGAATTGCACCTCCATTAATTATTGCTTCAAGTTCTATTTTTCTAGAAAATATGGGCTAAGATATTCAGGCTCAGTTTATCTCAGTGGAACCACCACTCCCCAAATTCCCTTGGCTCAAAGCTAATCTTCCTAGAGTATGTTCCAAAAGATTATAATAGCTGATGTGGAAACCCTGGTGGCGTAGTGGTTAAGAGCTACGGCTGCTAACCAAAAGATCGGCAGTTTGAATCCATCAGGCGCTCCTTGGAAACCATATGGGGCAGTTCTACTCTGTTCTACAGGGTCACTATGAGTCAGAATCGGCTCAATGGCAACGGGTTTAGGTTTTTTTGTTTTTGTTTTGTTTTTGATAATATTGTCAATATGGTCAGTATGCTTATTGACTTACCTCTTTAAAGTTCTAAAAAACAAAGATGTCACTTTGATGATAAAGGTGTGCCTGACCCAAGCCATGGTCTTTCCAATCACCTCAGCGAATAAGGGAGACTGAAGAAGAATTGATGCCTTTGAATTATGGTGTTGGCGAAGAGTATTGAATATACAATGCACTGCCAAAAAACTGGACAAATCTGTCTTGGAGGAAGTACAGCTAGAATGCTCCCTAAAAGCAAGGATGGTGAGACTATGTCTCACATACTTTGGACATGTTATCAGAAGGGACCAGTCGCTGGAGAAAGACATCATGCTTGGCAAAGTAGAGGGTCAGCAAAAAAGAGGAAGACCCTCAATGAGATGGATTGACACAGTGGCTGCAACAGTGGGCTCAAGCATAAAAACGATTGTGAGGATGGTGCAGGAACAGGCAGTGTTTCGTTCTGTTGTACATAGGGTCGCTATGAGTCGGAAGCACCTAACAACAACAATATATGTATGCTATATCTAGACAATGAAAAAAGAAGACAGAAGAAGAATTTATGCATTAGAATTGTGCTGTTGTGCTATCGGTTAAGAATATACCACGGACTGCCAGAAAAAATACAACTGGAATGCTCCTTAGAAGCAAGGATGGCAAAACTTGCTCTTGTATGTTTTAGACATGTCATCAGAAAAGACCAATCACTAGAAAAGGACTTCATGTTTGGTAAAGTGGAGGGTCAGAAAAAATAAGGGAGGCTCTCACTGAGGGTTAAGACAGTAGCCACTACAATGGGCTCAAACATATCAAGGATCGTGAAGATGGCACAGGATTGGGCAATGTTGTGTTCTGTTCTACAAAAGGTTGCCATGAGTCAGAGCCGACTCAACAGCCCCTAACGACAACTGATAGAATCCATGTATTATCCCCAAAAGATGCAGTTTGTTTAGTAAAAAAAAAAACTTTTAGGGTCTGTGATCATTAAGGTTGTATGTCCCAACTTGGTTGGGCCATGATTCTCAGTGGTTTGGCAGTTATGATGTAGTTTGGCAGTCGTATGATGATGTGATCATTTCCATGATGAGAGCTGATATAATGTGATTACCTCCATTATGGGATCTGCTGTGAGTAGCCGATCGGTTGAAAAGGAGTTTCCTTGAGGGTGTGGCTTGCATCCAGTACAGGTGGACTCTCTGGCAAGGCTTGCAGGCTTTTGATTGCTCTCGATTCTGCAGTTGGCTCTTGTTTGTCTGATCTCCAGTTCTTGGGACTTGAGCTAGCAGCTTACCTGCCATCTTGCCTGCTGACCTTGGGACTTTTGCCCTGCTGTCTGATCTGCTGATCTTGGGTTCACCGGCCTCTGTGGCTATGTGAGTTAGACGCCTCCAGCTTGACCCATGGACTTGGGACATCCCACCTTCTACAACCACATGAGCCACTTCCTTGATATAAATCTCTCTATATAGATATTTATATGCTTTACTGGTTTTACTTCTCTAGAGAACCCAACCTAAGACAGGGTCATTGGTGGTAAAAAAAAAAAAGAATTTGAACCAGTAGTTCAAAACTAGCTTCACTCCTAAATCCACTCATGTCCTGAGTATCTCACCATTAGCCTTTCCCTTCCTTCACAGTCCTGCCCTGGTTTGGGTCCCTATTACTCTCACATGAACTGTTATAATAGCTTCCTAGTTTGCCTTTCTGTTTCCACATTCTCCTACTTCTGATCCAGCCCAAATAGCATTGCCTCCAGGTAACTAATTATATCTTGCTCCCCTTGTTCAAAACCCTTCACTAATTTATCACTGTTTTGTTGTTGTGTGTTGTCGAGTCGATTCTGACTCATAGTGACCCAATAGGACAGAGTGGAACTGCCCCATAGGGTTTCCTAGGCTGTAATCTTTACAGGAGCAGGTTGCCAGGTCTTTTCTCCTGCGGAGCCACTTGGTAGGTTCGAACCGATGACCTTTGGTGAATAGCCAAGTGCTCAACCATTGAACCACCAGGGCTCCTAACTGCTCACTACCCATAGAATAATATCCAAGACTATTCTAAAGCTAATCTCCAGTGGCTGTATGATAAAAGTAAAAGCCTAGTACTCAAGGCCCTCTACAACTGCCTCAACCTACATTTCCAGCTTTAATATTTATTTGAATTATATTTGCCAGCTAATCTGGATTGCTTGCTTTTCCCCAAAGGTGTGTTGTGCTTTTCTGAAACCACTATGCCTTTGCTATTGAACTGGACAGCAGAAGTACAGGTGGGTTTGCTAATCCCCCTGGGAAGTGTCAGAATGCCTACCACACCCATAATCCCCTTCTCAGGGTTTCTAATAGACAGAACACCAAATGATGTATCAACTTATTTTGCCCTCCCAAACAAAGCCATTTAGGCCAGGAGCAGACACCTAACCTAGGGCAACAAATCTGTGTTGATGAGATGGCTTGTCAAGAAAGCTCTGCATAATACCCTGTACTTGATGGTAAACAGCAAAACCAGGCACGTCCTTTTGGGGAGTTGAATATGAAATACAGAGAGGGAGTCAGCAGTTAGCAGTGCGCAGAAGCTAAAAGATACACAGAAGGAAGGAAGAAAGCTGAAGTCATGTGGCAGCAGACACCATGAGGCAACAGAAGCTGTGAGATAGAGAAAAGAATACAAAGTACTTAGAAGCAAGGGCAGCAGAAGCCGAGAAAGAGGGTAGTTGAGTCACAATAATAGCAGTTATTTAGAGGACAACACAACAGATACCTACTGCTGACGAGCTCACAACATAACCCAGTTACTAGAGTCGTGTGCTGAATCACCTTCCAATTCCCACTGGTCATAATTTAAACTTAGACTGAGGTAACTTGAGTGTATCTCTGTTCTGGAAATTAAGTTTTGCCTCTTGGAATCTATATTAGCTGAGATCATGGCAGGAAACTCAAGGCACACTCAGCCGGGATTTTGAAAATAATTTGATAAAGGTACTATTTACAGAGTACAGGTAGGGCTAAGGGAACTAATGAGAAATATTGAGGCACCCAGGGACTAACAAAAGTGGAAGCCCGGGACTTAGGAGAAATGGGAAGGAAATAATATCGGAGTCCGAAGAAAACTGGAGCTGTGGAGGGACACAGTTACTGCCGGAACCATGGAGCTAAAGGAGGAAGGAAAGGAAACTACCTCAACCTCCTTTTCCTCCTGCCCTCTGATATCTGCTTTGGCCAAACCCAACTGGAAGCCAGAGGGCAATGGAGCCCATGTGCTGCAATCTGTGAGGTAGCAGCCTCATGGGGCACAGAACAGGGCATAAAAGGATAGAGGCGTTAGTGGGATGAATGGTACGCTTCTCCAAAAATTCACATCCTAATCTCTTGGACCTGAGAATATTATTACAGTATAAGGCAAAAGATGCAGTTAAGTTAAGGATCTTGAGAGTAGGGCCTTAGCCTAGATTATCTGTGTGGGCCCTAAACGTAATATAAGAGAGAGGTAGAGGGAGTTTTGAGAGAGAAAAAGAGGAGGCAATGTGACCACAGAGGCAGAGATTGGATCGATGTGGCCAAACACCAAGGAATGCCTGGAGCTACCAGAAGCTGGAAGAGGCAAGGAACAGATTTGCTCCTGGAGCCTTCAGAAGGAGCACCGCCCTGTTGACACCTTTCTATCAGACTTCTGACCTCCAGAACTGTAAGACAATAAAATCCTGTTGTTTTAAGCCACCACATTTGTGGTAATTCGTTACGGCACTCACAGGAAACTAATACACGAGCCAAATGGGGAATAACCAACACCATTTATTCATCTCCAATGCCATGTTGACCGTGATGATACCTTTAATCACCTTGGTGGGAAATTCTTTGCCTTCCTTCTGTATTCCCTTCGGTACTTCTTTTTGGATCGCTCATCTGATTCAAATTGCATACTCCTAAGTTCTAGTTACTTTGGCATACAGATATCCTTTCATCCTAACAAGATTATGACCCTTTTCTTTAGAATGAGAACCTGTCTTGTACATCTTTTATCCCATAAAAATCCTAGCACAGTACTTTGAACAGAGTGGACATTCTGTAATTGGTAAATGAAAAAGAAAGCTTCCATTTGTCCATCTGTAAATGGAAAATAACAATTTCCACTGACTTGCCTTTCAGAGATAATAATGGCATGTTTCCCGGAAACAATTTCTGGACCTGTAACAGAATGATATATCTGGACCAACCATTCCTGTTGGAGCAATTCCTCAGGGGGAAGAAAAATTACATTTACTTTCAGTATGTCCTCCACTCCATGTGAAGCTGTGGCTGTTTGCAGACCACCCCAAGGAGGAAAAGGCAGGGGATAATTAAGACAATATAATAGCTGAGCATTGGTGTTTCCTCAGGAACTTTGATTCATTCGATAAATATTTATCAAAGGACTACCATGTATAAAGTACGGTCCACAGATGCTAGGAAAACACACACACACGCACACCCCCCCCCCACATACATAAACTACATGCACACACATACACACATATACACACAAAGAATAAGCCCTGATCCCAAGTAATTCTCATATAATGGGATGAATGCTTTTTATAAAAGCAATATGCTATGGGACCAGAAAGAAGGAAATGATTAACTCTATCGATGGGAGCTCCACCAAAAAAGTCACAGTTCAAGCTGGTCTTTTAGGAGTTCGTCAGGCAGAGGCAAAGTAAAGAGCGTTCTGGGACCAAGAGAAGTAACTTTGCCTGAGCTGTTGCCAAGTAAACCACACCCTTAGCTCAGTCCTATTGTATCCATGGGTGTTCCCATTTGCACAAAGACCTATTTTTATTCATTATCCTCATAGCTACTTTTTCAGAGAGGGAGAAAATGCTGACTCCTTCCCTATTTTGCATCTAGGTATTTTATATGTCAAAGAAAGAAGATTATCAGGAGAGAAAGTGAAGGTTGACTTCTGTCGAATAATGACGAGCCCAAATATTCATCTAATACTGAGTTAAAATAGAAACTCATACCTTTCCTGAGCTTCTTCCTCATTTTGGAAAATCGAGTTAGAGTGAGAGTATGGGGGTATCATGCATTTATAGCCTAGAGAAAAGCAGGCAAGAAATGAGGACAACCCTTTGTCTCACTGCCCCAAACTAGGAGGCCTTTATTTGTGGTCCTTCCAGTGAGGATACGGTTCAGAAGTGAGGAGGCTTTTAAGGAGTGCCCACAGGCTGCTGGTTGGCTGAGGCGCCTCTGCTTGGCATGGAGCAGCTTCAGTAAAGGCTCCTTGAGTGGAATTGTGGCAGAGGCCCTTTTTCCTCCCCTAGGCTGACCTTCAAAACACTCCCCGGGAAGCAGCTCTGTCCCGGGCCCCGCCCTACTTCTCTCCCAGGCCAGCCCTGCTAGGCCTGGGAGACCAGAGCGGCCTTCTTAGGAGTGGGAGGAGAAAACTCTTGGGAAAGCAGCCAGGACAGAGGAAAAGACTGGCCTAAACCCACCAAGGGCAGAGGGTTCCCTAGCCTCACCCTGCTGCTTCCACTGGTAAAGGGGAAGCTGGGAAACCAGTTCTAGCACCAGAGTACACATCACTCCTCCGTGTTTTCTCAAGAAGTCTCTACCTCCCAGACCCTGCCAGGAAGCTGGTGGCATTTCACGAGGTAGTAATAACAAGGACAGAGCGTTCTAGCCTGCTGGAGCCTGTTGGCCGGTCACTCTTTCCATTGCCTTTTGTTTTCATGCATCATTCCCCTCACTTGCTTCTCAGATTCCTCAGGGCTTTGAAAAAGCCACAAATGCTCCACACAGTGACAACACCCAGCGGGCTGGCAGGCATCGCGACACGCACCCTGCCCTAAGCGATGGCACACATGCAAACCCTGATAACTGACACCCAGCCACACACCCAAGAAGAGGCAACAGACGGCTTCCAGAAAGCTCCCCATTCACTGACAAAGGTAGGACTTTAGAGTAAGTACTACCCGGTGGACTGGTAAATCTTAGCCCTGTTTTATTCAAAATGCATCTGTAAGAGATGTTGGGCAGTGCTACTTCTTCACTCTTCTCTCAAGGATCTAAATGCAGCCAACATAGAAGTTACTAACAAAGAAAGGCCTCGCTACATCAACTTGTACATTAATATATTAGATTGCATATACATACATGGAACTGAGGCTCTCAGCCCTACTTATGTTTCAGTATCGCCTGTGATCCGTGTCAAACCAGACTCCAGAACTACCCTATCAGAATCTATGAGAATAACCACTTGCCATCAAGTCATTTCCAACTCATGCTGACTCCATGTGTGTCAGAGTAAAACTGTGCTCCATAGGGTTTTCAATGGTTGACTTTTTGGAAGTAGATTGCCAGGACTTTCTTCTGATCTATCAAAATAGGGCCCAGATGTGTGTATTTTTAAAAAACTTGACAGTATTTGGTTAACATGTGGAACATCAGGAATTCTCATATATCATTCGTGAGAGTGAAAACTGGATTAACTACTGTCTGCTAATCAAAAGGTTGGCGATTCGAACCCACCCAGTGGCTCTGTGTGAGAAAGACCTGGAAATCTGCTTCCATAAAGATTATAGCCAAGAAAACCCTACCAGGCAGTTCTACTCTGTCACATGGGGTTGCTATGAGTTGAAATCAGCTGGACGGCACCTAGCAACGGTATCAACTGTGGAGAGTAGAAAAATCTAGTGAAGTTAAGAATGTGCATATCATATTCCCTAGGAGAACTCTCACACGTGTGCCCGAGGAGACATACACAAGGACATTAATTACATCATTATTTGAAATAGCAAAAAAATAGCAATAACGAATATCCATCCACAGGAGAATAGATTCTAGAATACTTATACAATGAGGTACTATATTGCAGTTATAAAGATTAGTTCTATAAGTATCACGTGGATAAATATCAAAAACATAATGTTGGAAAAAAAGTTGCAGGAAAATATGTTCACTATTTACATACATAAACACCCAAAACATATATATTGTATAGTAAAAAAAGTATAACAACATGTACAGGATGAATTCCTACCATCTTTAAGAGATTGGTTACCTTTGGGGAAAGATGGGATGGAAAGGCCTTTTCTTGTAAGTAAAATGTTTTACTTATTTAAAAAATCTTAATCAAACATAGCAAACTGTTAGAATTTATTAAACATGGATAGTGGATACATGACCCACAGGTAACTCTGAAGGTCATCTAGAGCAGAGAATTCTTTTCAGATTCTTAGGATTCTCAAAAATTGAAAATAAAAGGCTGTTCTACATAGTGAGCTATCCCTATAAACAAAGATGACACTACTGAGCCCTGTCAGTAATGTATGCACTATGAGATTTTTTTTTTATTAATAAAGGATGTGTTGTGCACATCCACCCACCTTCTCTTGTCCAGGCATGCCTGTGACCTCCTGCATTTGTGAGCTACCTAAATCGAGTCAGGGTGCAGTGGAATGGAGATAGGGATTGGTGCACATGTGGGTATCATCATTATGACCATATCCAGAGGTTTTCAAACTTTAATGAAAATCAGAATCATCTGATAAAATTATTAATAGATCTGTCCATGCCCCACCCCCTGAGAATATGATACAGTAGTTCTGAGGTGGACTCAGGAATACTTTTAAAAGGCTGGTCAAGAGATTTTGATGATCAGTCAGTCGGGTTTGAGAACTGATGATGACTAACCAATGTTATGTTCTATTAATGCTTTCAAAGACATTGAGTAGGGAGAGAAACGGGAGAAAAAAAGGCAAGAAATGAAAGGAGAAAAGGGAGGAAGTAGGAAGGGACAAGGGAGACTTCAAATCCAGTTGAAATCCTTCCTATTTTTCCTAGACCTCTCCAACCTTGAATTGTTCCTCTATCATCTAAACTGTGCTAGAACTCTAAGCATATATAATGTTCATTTGGCAATTATGTACTTCCCTATATATTGCTGTAATAGACTATTATTTACTCAATAGGTTTATATCTTGTTTCTTGAATTAGGCTATAAGCTTCTTAAGGACATGGACCATATCTTGTTCACCTCTGTATTTTCTATAATGCCTAACACAATGCCTTGCACAGAGTTCAGCAGTGTGGCAGAATATAAGATCAATAAACAAAAATCAATTGTATTTCTATATACTAGCAATGAAAATCTGAAAACGAAATTTAAAAGCAATCCCATTTACAATAGAAACAAAAAGAATTAAGTACCTAGAAATAAAGTTAACAAAAGAAGTGCCAAACTTAAATAGTGAAAACTACAAAACATTGTTGAAAGAAAGGAGACCTAAATAAATGGAATGATATCCCATGTTCAAGGATTGGAAGACTTAACACTGTTAGGATAGGAATACCCCCCAAAATGATCTATAGATTCAATGCAATCCCTATCAGAATCCCAGCTGTCTTTTTTTTTAATGTAGAAATTGACAAGCTGATTTTAAAATTCATACAGAAATGTAACCCAGAATAGCCAAAACAATCTTGAAAAGGAAGAACAATGTTGGAGGACTCACAGTTCCCTATTTCAAAACCTACAACAAAGCTACAGCAACCAAGACAGTGTAGTACTGGCTAAGGATAGACATATACATCAATGGGATAGAACTGAGAATCCAGAAATAAACCTTCACATTTATGGTCAATTGATTGTTGACAATGGTGCCAAGACAATTCAATGGGGGAAAGAATAGTCTTCAACAAATGCTACTGGGACAGATGGTTCCTTACCTCACACCATATACAAAAGTTAACTCAAAATGGATCAAAGATCTAAATACAAGAGCTAAAACTATAAAACTTCAAGAAGAAAACATAGGAGTAAATCTTTGTGACCTTGGAATAAGCAATGGTGTCTTAGATATGTCACCAAAAGCAGAAGGAATAAAAGAAAAAAAATAATTTGGATTTAATCAAAATTAAAACTTTCATAATTCAAAGGACACTATCAAGAAATTGAAAAGACAACAAACAAAATGGGATAAAATATTTATACATCATATATTTACAAGGGACTTCTATGCAGAGTATCTGTCAGTGGAGGCTTACATGTTGCTATGATGTTGAACAGATTTCAGCAGAGCTTCCAGACTAAGATGGACTATACAGAAAGCCTGGAATCTGCTTCCAAAGATCAGCCAATGAAAACCCTATTGATCACAAGAGTCCAGTGTGTAGGACCCATCAGCATCAGTCAGTGTTTCTTTCTGTTGTGCACCGAGTCGCCATGACTTGGGGGCCAACTCAATGGCAGCAAACAACAACAACATTACAACTCAATAATAAAAAGACAAATAACCCAATTAAAAAATGGGCAACGCATTTGAACAAAAATTTCTCCAAAGAAGATACACAAATGGCCAATAAGCACATGAAAAGATGCTCAACATCTCTTATTAGTCATTAGAGAAGTACAAATCAAAGCCACTTAAGATACCTCCTCACACCTACTAGGATGGCTAATAATATGAAAGACAGACAATAACAAGTTTTGGCAAGTGTGTAAAGAAATCGGAACCCTCATACATTGTTAAGGGGAATGTAAAATGGTGCAGCAACTTTGTAAAACAGTTTGGCAGTTCCTCAAAATGCTAAATATAGAGTTACCATATGAATCAGCAATCCACTCCGAGGTATATACCCAAGAGATATGAAAACGTAAGTCCACCCAGCTACTTGCACATGAATGTTCTTAGCAGTATTACTTACAATAACCAAAAAGTGGAAACAACCCAAATGTCCATCAACTTATGAATGGAAAATAAAATGTTATATCCATACAGTTGAATATTATTTGGCAATAAAAAATGAATACTGATACATGCTACAACATAGATGAACTTTGAAAACATTATGCTAAGTTAAAGAAACCAGTTACAAAAGACCGCATAGTATATAATTCTATTTATGTGAAATGTTCAGAATAGACAAATTTATAGAGACAGGAAGTAGATTAGTGGTTGCCTGGGACTTGGGTGACTGTAGGGGTAGGGAGTGGGAAGGGGGAGTGACTGCTAATGGGTATGGGCTTTCCTTTGGGGGTGTTGAAAACATTCTAAAAATTAGACAATGGTGATGGTTGCACAACTCTGTGAATATACTAAAAACCATTGAATTGTACATTTTAAATGGGTTAGTTTTATGGTATGTGAAATATATCTCAATAAAATTATTCAGATTGAGAATATAACCCAGTTTTGAATTATAGCTCTGTCACTTACTGTTTCTGAACACACCAAGCTCATTTCCCTCTCAGGACCTTTGCATTTGCTATTACCTCAAGTCCTCGTATGATTGGCTTCTTCTCATCATTCAGGTCTTCTGACTTCCTTGTCTAGTGTGCAGTCTCCTCCCACCCCTGTCAATTGCTATCAGTTACCCTATTTCGTTTTTATCATGGGATTACTCACTATATGAAATCATTTTATTTCTAAATTTACTAGTTTCTTATCTGTCTCCTCGACTAGAGTGTAAGCTCCATCAAAATAGTAACCTTGTCTGTCTGAGTCACTATGTATCCTTACTTCCAAAACAGTGTCTGGCACACACTAATCAATCAATAATACTTTTTGGATGTTGGATGAATGGAAGGTGGTTAACCTCCAAGTTTCACTTAATCTCTCTAAATCTTCATTTTTTAGCTACAAAATGGAATAACAATAACACCCTATAGGATTGCTGTGAGGATTGAATAACATAGTGAATGCAAAAACACAGCTTGTAGTAGACATTTAATAAATTTTAATTATTGTTACTCCTTCTACCACTATTATTACTCTATAATTAAAATGGTCCAGATAAGGATGATCACTCGAACTAAGGCATTGCCAATGGAAAAAGAGTTTCTGGGTCCCACTTTCTTTTTTTTAATTTTCATTATGTTTATTTTGACAGTTACCCTCTATGTATGTCAGGAGAGACTCCTTGTCCATTTATAATGGTGATACAATATCTTTTAAAAATTTAAGTTAAAAAAATTTTTTGCAATATTTTTTTATTTTCCTTTTTTTATTGTGCTTTAAGTGAAAGTATACAGCTCAAGTTAGTTTCTCATACAAAAATTTATACACACATTTTTACGTAACCCTAGCTGCTGTCTCTATAATGTGACAGCACATTCCTCCTTTCCACCCTGGATTTCCCATGTCCATTCAACCAGTTCCTGTCCCTTTCTGCCTTCTCATCTCGCCTCTGGACAGGAACTGCCCATTTAGTACTCATGTATCTACTTGAACTAAGATGCACACTCTTTACGAGTATCATTTTATGTCTTATAGTCAGTCCAGTCTAATCTTTGTCTGAAGAGTTGGCCTCAGGAATGGTTTTAGTTCTGGGTTAACAGAGAGTCTGGGGGCCATGTCTTCCAGGGTTCCTCCAGTCTCAGTCAGACCATTAAGTCTGGTCTTTTTACTAGAATTTGAGTTCTGCACCCTACTTTTCTCCTGCTCTGTTAGGGACTCTTTGTTGTGTTCCCTGTCAGGGCGGTCATCGGTGGTAGCCGGGCACCATCTAGTTCTTCACATCTCAGGCTGATGCAGTCTCTGGTTTATGTGGCTATTTCTGTCTGGGTCCCACTTGCAAGGCTAGACAAACTTGCATTCAAGGCCTTTAGAATTTGGCCCTTCCTTAAACTAACTCACTACATAACAGCTCTAGTTATTATTGTTTGGATCACCTGGATTATCACGAAGAAAAAAGAAAAGAAAGAAGGAAAAGGAGAAAGAAAGAAAAACTAAAGAAAAATGACCCCAAAAGAAGGGAGAGAATGGGAAGATCTTGTATTTGTTGACCATAATCTATTCGTTTTTATCTACTTATTAAATATTGCAAGGAGCCCTGGTGGTGCAGTGGTTAAGCACTCAGCTGCTAACCTAAAGTCAGAGGTTTGAACCCAACAGCTGCTCCATGGGAGAAAGATGTGGCAGTCTGTTTCCATAAAGATTACAGCCTTGGAAACCCTATGAGGCAGTTCTGTTTTGTCCTATAGGGTCACTATGGGTCAGAATCAACTCAATGGCAACAAGTTATTAAATATGCCACAAGAATTTATCAAGCTTCCACTGAGTATAAATATAGTAGCCACTTGGTATTTGACTCTTCCTTGGAGACTTAAAAGATCCATGTCATATAAGAGTTGAAGCATAAATGTGAACCATATGTAGAGTGAGGCTGGTGTGTGGAAGCATATAGCTAGTGAGTGACTTTTACCTACTGATCAGCATCGACATCTAAGCCTGTTGCATGTATAGTAACCCTCCTTTAAAGTCAGACGGAGGCTCTGAAAGTTATCCTTTACTGTATTTTGTGAGTGAAATGATATGATAGAGTGGCGTATCAATATGAAAAGTTTTGATTAAACTGCAATATGTGTTCCTGAGTGGCCCCAAAACTTCAGTGGTTTACAACAGAGGTTTATATCTTATTCATGCTGCTTGGCCCTCGTAAGTCTGCTGTGGCTCTGCTCTAATTTATCTTCACTCAGACTCAGATTGATGGAGCAGCTATGATCTGAAACATGACCAGTTGTCATGGAGAGGGAAAAGAAAGATGGTGAACCACACACTGCCCAAAAGTGCTACACATTATTCCCACCCACATTCCACTGGCCACAGCAACAGGGTGAGGAGATATAATTATCCAACAGGAAGAGGCGTTGCAGGGAGGAAAACTGGACTGTTTGGAGAAGAATACCACGATTTACCACAAATTGTCTTCACAAATTTAGAAATTTGAAAGTGCCTGAGAAGGCCTTCCTTCTAAACATCTACAATCTCTCATACTTTTTTTGGTAGGGAAAAAATAAGCACATATGAAATCGGATAATAAGTACAATATAATAAATTACCAGGTACAAGAAAATACACAACACATTCTAGAGTCTAGCCCTAAGGAAAATGCAAGTAGAGGAATGAGAAGCCCTTTGAGAAGTCCAGCTTTCAAGAGAATGTCATTTAGATGATGTTTCTCTCGAACCTGCAGATTCTTCCTGGCCCTCTTGGGCACTCCAGTAACAGGACAATTCCACTAATTTCTCTTGGGACTGAAGCATTCTGTCTTTCAGGAAATTGGTGAATTACAGGGTTGATGACTTGCTGAAATGCTGGGAAGATACTGGGTAGCTGCGACTGTAGTAGTGATGTCACTGTATTGTTAGGAGATGAAATATTTGTTTATTAGTATGTCTTATGGCTACTCTTTTCCCCAAATCTGGAGCCCCAACCACTCAGGGCTTCTTTAAAGAAGTCTAGTTCTTCTGTGTGTGCAGCAATGATGTGGTCTTTAAGAAAGGCGTATGCTTCAAATTGTGGCTTTTTGCAGCAGTGGTAATGGGAGGCATCTTCTGATCACCCATGTTATCAATTATTACATATGTGAGAAATCTCCAGAAGATGGAGTACTGGGCTACAGTTCCCACGCACAGGCCCCTGTAGAGCCCTGGCCTTTGGGGATGCTCATCAACCTTTATTCACCAACCTGAAAAAAGGTAACTACTTAGAAGAAGATCTCACCAGACTCTTGGGATTTTCATGAATTTGTAGAAATGTGCTTCAAACCAGGGAAAATGTCATTTTAAATGATGTTTAATTACTTAGAACTTTTCATAACATGGAGAAATGATTATTATTTCATTATTTCCTTGCTATGTTTATTAAGTAAAAAAAAAAAAAAACAGCATGCAAAATTAAAATGTATAGATAGAATCATCCTGTGTAAAAACATGCATAGAAGAAAGACTGGATAGAATATATTCAAAGTTCATATTAGTTGTTCTTTGCAATGAGATTATGGGTTATTTTTGTTTATTCTTTATGCCTCTCTGTTTCTGAATTGTCCATAGTGAGCAGGTATTAAATTTATAATCACAAAAATATGTGTATTCTTTTAAAGATTAAAAAGTTAGGGCAGAGGGCATAGGACTTAAAGCTAGGATCAAGTCACCTCCAGGAGATACAGCTCTGGGGCTCACCAGTCAGGTCAGAGTTCTGCTGGAACCCTGCTGCCCACCTGTCCTCTTATGTTGGGCCCTGGGATGCTGCCTTATGTCTGCAGTGCCCTCCTGTTAGAACCCAGTTCTGTGGTCAGACCTGTAACTCCTCTTAGGCCTTTCTTTCCGGATTCAGGGTGCTCACCACCTCTTCTCTACCAGTGACTCAACCCAGCCTCTCCTTCCATCCCCCACACCTGTCCCATAACCTTTCCTACTCTAAGGCTGCCCACAGCTGCACATTGACACCTGTGACCTCTGTGAGCAAGAAGGCTGGAAAGAAATATGCACAGAGGTGAATGGGAGGGGACAAAAGAAGAGAAACACTGGGGGAACAGCTTCTGAGGCCTCCTTTACTGTGTAGGTCTGATGCTTCTGGCCTCTCTCTACCTCTCTCTTCTCCCTCCTTAGAGGAGTGGCTTCATCTGACTGGGGAGATACGAAGTAAAGTAACACAGGGCCTGCTCAGCCTAGCACGTCCTTCCTTCCTTCTGTGGCATCTACCTGCCCACAGTGAGGACATCAGGTTGCCTGGCTCCTCCAGGGGCAGGGTCCCTGTCCCATCCCAGCCCCTCCCCACTGTGGGAGGGCCTGTCCTGGTGAAATGTTACTTGTGGCTGGGTGAACAAGTCTGCCTAACTCTGCGACTCTTCTAGCAGTCCCATTAGCTCTTACAGTAAACAGCCTGTATCAGTAATCAGGACGGTATTTTGGTCATCAGACATCTTTGGTCTGCTTACTCCTTTGTGTCATCCCTCATCTTGACGAGAGCCCAGCATGGGGATTGGAGTAAGGGATGCTATTAATGGGAATTTCTCATTCAAAAAGGAAATAAAACTTCTTAAGAGCCAACTATGAGCCCAGCACATGTGTTAGCTTATTTAATCATCACAACTACCCTCCAGTAGTTGACATTGTTTTCCCATTTCACATTCAGCGAAACCTGTGAAATCCGGAAACTGTGTAAGACAGAAACTTGTCAGAGAAGGAAAACAATATATTAGTATTTTAGAATATTAGTAGGACAGTATTAGTATTTTCCACTAATAGAGAGTGATAAAAAAGTGGTAAGACTGTACCCTGCCAAAGGTGGAAAACTTGCAAGACCTGGGAAAACAAGGCAGTAGTTCCATCGAGTTCCGGCTCTCACAGGTTTCACTCTATAAGAAACTGAGGCTCAGAGAGCTGAAAAAGCTTGCCCAAGGTCACCCAGGTAGTAAGAGGCAGAGGTGTCTCTGATATCAAAGCCCTAGCACTTTCGATTGCATGAGAGCTTGTCTTTGGGTGCTACCAGGACACTCCTCTGGGACTGAGGCAACAACCTCCTCTTCATTAATATATCGTCCTAACCAACTGAGCTATCAGTCAAGCAACGTTCAAGCCAGCAAAGGTGATACAATTAAAGGACAAGGAACAAGGCGATTCTAAACCTCTAGACCTGAAAACATCAAGAAACCTATATTTTTTCCCCCAGATTTCCTGGAGACTTTTGGACAAGTGACCCCTCCTGCCCCCAACTTGTGCTTGGCTTCCCAGTTGTGAAATAATCCAATATTACCCAGTCCTACTTAAGTCAGGCTACATGTCCTTTTTCTCTGACGCTGGCCTCAAATAATTGTCCCTTCACCCCCACTTGCTGTTTTAAAAATGTATGTCATATTGCCTTGGGTAACACATGGAGTAAAAGTAATTATAATGAATAATGAATCAGCTTAACAATATCTGGAAACCAGAAGTGGTGAATTGATGAGCAGAAAATGATATTAAAATGCCAGTCATAAGTGGCTGACCCTTTAGAACAGACAAGCTGAAAAAGATGTTTTGATCTGACCCCTGAAGGACAGTCAGCTGGCGGCTGAACCACAGTCACCGAGAGGGCCAGCCAACTCCCTAGATGCCAGGGGTAGGCAGCATTTCCAGGAGCTCAAACCACTGCTACTTTCTTCTCCTCTTCTCAACAAAAGCTCAGAAAGTGCAAGGGCACCCCATAGGCCATGAAGCACATTCCTGATTGTCCTCTGGGGAAATCTGATGCTGAAAAGTGGACCTTTTCCAAAATAGTGGTTTGAGCCAGATGAGGAATTAGACAACAGTCTTCTATGGAAAATACCCTGTCTCCAAGTCCCCAATGTCTTCATTAGGGAACTGAAGCACAGCACACCAGCTGGTCTCAACGGCTTTGAAGCACTGAGGTATAGTAGAAAGAGCAATGCTCTGGGGCTGGCGACAAGAGATTCGCCTTCCAGTCCCCAGCTCGGCCAAGGTTAGCTGAGTGACCTTGGCAAAGGTACTTAACCACTCTGGGCCTCACTTTCCTCATGTCTTAAATGAAGTTTGACTGAACTATGATGTCTTCTGGTTCTAAAATCTTACATATTTTCATCTTTGGATTAGCATCTTCCATTTGAAGAGAATAAAAGCAGTTTCTTGGGCATGGTGTTTCTGAGACCCTGTTACTCTAATGATCATGCCTCTCTCCTTTTCAATATCCTATGTTGGCTTCTCTTCCTCCACAGGATTAAAACTAAAAATTTCAGCATGGCATTCAAGGTTGTTTGTAATCAGCCCATGCCTATCTACCTAGCCACCCACCCTTCACTCTCACCAATTGTGTATTTTATATTCTGGATATTTGTAGTTCCTCATAACAGTAACAAATATTTATTGACCACGTAGTCTACGTTAGACACTCACACACTGTTCCCTTTTCTTGGAAGTCTTTGTATTAGTTAAGATAGAGCTCGCTGCTATAAAAAACAAGCTTCAAAATGTTACTACATTGACACAATAGGAGGTTATTTCTTAGCCACGAAACAGTTCAGTATGGCAAGCAGCCTTCCACCCAGGATCCTTCTATTTTGCAGCTCTGCCACCCTGTAAGCCTCAGAGTCCTTATTTCCAGAGCTGGCAGCTGGGGAAACAGAAGGTAAAAAAGGCACACCCACTTCTTAACCTGGCCCAGAAATGATGCACATAACTTCTGCTCACATTCCATTGATGAGAACTGGACATTTGGCTCCATCTAGATACAAGGGAAGGAGCCCTGGTGACGCAGTGGTTAAGGGCTCAGCTACTAAGCGAAAGGTCGGTGGTTTGAACCCACCAGCCACTCTGCGGGAGAAAGATGTGGCGATCTGCTTCCATAAATATTACAGCTTTGGAAACCCTATGGGGCAGTTCTACGCTGACCTACAGGGTTGCTATGAGTTGGAATTGGCACACAATAACAACATCAATAGATACAATGGGACTAGAAATTGGCTGCGACGTTTCCCAGAAGACTTTCATGCTGTGTGGAGAGCACAGATAGTCAATCAAGCATCTCTGAAGCATGCCCTTTCCAACTTGTCCATTTGGCAAAGACATTTTCATCCTTCAAAACTCAGTGCTACCTCCTATGTGAAGTCTTCCTTGGTTTACCTAGGCAGATTTAGGCCCCCTATTCCAATGCTTCCCTGCACTCTGCATGTTTCTTCATTTTGCATATGATTACATTGTACTGTGTACTGTGCGTGCTCATCTACTTATTTGAACCATGAGTCCTTCAGGGCAGGAATCTTGTCTTTTCATTTTTGCATTCCGAAAGATTAGCATAGTGCATAGTGCCTGGTACATAGTAGTTTTACAATAATATTTGCTGAATGAATGAATATTATG
The DNA here is from genome assembly GCF_000243295.1 of Trichechus manatus latirostris. NCBI lineage: Eukaryota > Metazoa > Chordata > Mammalia > Sirenia > Trichechidae > Trichechus > Trichechus manatus. The sequence goes on along the minus strand of NW_004444033.1, from coordinate 5,756,904 downwards.
AGTGAATGAAAGAATAAAGGAATGAGTAAGGAAAAGAACCTGATTTTTACAGAGGAACAAAGACCTCAGTTTAAAAAAAAATGGTATTGGTGAGTCAAGGTTATCCAGGATGCTAAAAAGAGAATAAGCAAGAAAATGAACAAAAATTATTTGAGGAAGTTAAACTCAATGGGAATGCTAGCCTGTGAGTAAATGGGGACAAATGGATGTCTCTAAAATGGTTGAACTATGAAATCGCTTTTGTAAATTGGTTAATGAGAGAAGCAGGAAGAAAGAGTGCAGACAAGTATGGAGTCATGACAACTAAGAAAATACCAAAAGACAAAATATGTTTTTTTTTTATTTTCTGAGGAAGTATGAGTACAGTTCTTTAAATGTTTATAACACAGTTATTCTCTTCATAGTTTACGCGTGACAAAGTTTGGTTTAGATATCACACATGGCTTCTGCTGGATTACTTGCAAGACTTTGTCAGGAGAACCATTTGATGAGAAGGGAAATGTCAGTGCACAGGCAGCTTCCAATGAGACCTTCTTCCTGGCCTTGGTCCAGGCATCTTGAGGTTCTATGAAGTCCTAAGCATGAACAAGTCAGTGCTCAGTGTGGAATGATTTGTGTTGGTCATGAGGTTGATGCTGATACTGACAGGTAGACATTTTCCAGAAAGTGACCAAGACATTAATGGTAAGTCTAGGTGCTGCAACCTGAAAACAGGACAGCGCATTTATTTTGTACATTGTTGTTGATAAACAAGAACTATCTGCCGATGCTGAGGAGGTATCTATTCCCCTTTGTGGCAGAAAGTGTTTTGCACTGGGCACTCAGCTAGACTACAATTCCTAGCGTCTCTTGTATTTGGGCAGAGCCATGTGACTGAGTTCTGGCCAATAGATTGTGGATTGAAGTGATGGATGCCACGTCCAGGACTGGCCATAAAAAGCCTCCCGTGCAGTCCTCTGCAGACTCTCTTTCCCCATGCACTGGCTGAATGGAGAGGACTCAGAACCTAGAGGAAGATACAGCCACAAGTTGAGAATAGCCTAGGTGCCTGAATTACTGTATAAAATAAACTACCACACCCTACACACCTCCACGCCCACCAATCCGTACTGGGCTGTGACAATAACAATACATTTTTATTGGGTCAAATCACTGAAATTTTGAGATCATATGTTACAGCAATTAGCCTATCCTGACTAAAACAATCCTACTTCCCAACTTTCCTCTTGGTTGCAAATAGGAAGAGAGGCTAGGTAAATTTCTGGAGTCTCAGTGCCCCATTTTCAAGGGGGTAAAAAGTAAGCTATGACGGTCTTCTAACTTACCTCATTCCTTCCCTTACCCTTTCTCTTCAACAAACTTCATCTTCTTTCCCTTTTCCCAAGACACTCCATTCCTTGTTCTTCCCACCTTACATCCCAATGTCTTCATAAACAGATAGGTAGTCAGGAGCAGACCTGGTACTTCTTGAATCTCATCACCAGAGCTATGTCAAAATGATGTAGCAACCAAGCAGATAAACAGGTGGGCTTAAGGAAATGTTGCCAAGGTATATTCAGGGAATTGAGTATCTCCCTCAAGATAGGTGACCCTATGTACAAAAGAATGAGATGTTACGTAGGGTTGCCATGAGTCAGAGCCAACCTACAACAACTAACAACAACTCAAGATAGGATCCTTTCATCAAAACAAAGGATGTGGGACTTCCTTGTCTATCCCCTAGTCAAAGCCCTAAGAACTTGGTAGGCATTCCCAAGGGGGACTGAGTGTTGCCATGTACAGCTATGTTATGGGAGTGCTTCCCAACCTCATCTTCCAATGGTCAGATTCATTATTTTCCTGAAGGATTGTGTGTTTTAAAAAGATATTTGTCTACCAAATAAATTACATTTATAACAAAAACATATTAAGCATTTATAATGTACAAGGTTTGTATTAATGAGTGCTTTACATACATTATATGTAAGTCCTCACAGTAGCTTGAAAATAGAAACTATTAGCCCCATTTTACTGATGAATAAACTGAGGTTTAGCAATGTTAAGTAAATTGCCCAAGTCTTATTGCTAGAAACTAAATTCTGGTGGGTCTCACCTCAATACCCATATTCTTTCCAATATACTCTACCTTACAGACAGACAATACGCACAGCTGCCAATCAGAACTTCTTTTCAGCATGAGATAGAGTTCTCACAATGGGTTTGTGTGGCATAAAATTCCCCCTCACCCTTTCCATACTAACCATTCCCCCTCACCCCGAAAAGAAAATAAACTTTCCATTATTTAAGTCTGCCTGTTCAAGGCTCTATTGTGGATTAACATACAATATTTTCTAGGCTTTTTTGAAGTACTGAAATAGTTCAAGTAATTCCATTACTATCCTTCTAGAACTCTAAGGGTCTAGAGAACCCAAATTGGGAACTGGAGGTGGTAGTTCAAAACAAATAGGAGTTGGGGAGAGGGGAGTTCAGAACATAGTCCTACTAAATGGGGTCTTGGAGACCCAGGCACAGCCCATTCTCCTCTGGAATTCTTCTCCTGCTTGGATTCTATTGAGCAGTCAGTGATGAACCATGGGCTGATACGAAGCAGGGGAATTCTTCTGGAACAAAACTTAGTAGTGGGAGTCATTGAAGCATACCAGCCTAGGATAATGAATGGCAAAAGGAGGGAAGAAAACAGAATGGGTGGGGAGGGAGAGAAACAAAAAGAGAGGCAGAAGAAGAAGGAAGAGAGAAGAGGAAAATAAGGGAGTGTACATAAAAGGGAGGAAGAAGAAAAGAGAAAGGGGAAAGGATGGATGACCCATTACATGTTGAGCCTCATAAACAACTGTTAAGGTCTTCGTCAACAAATGTAGTAACCCCTCATGGAGTTCGTAGGCATGTGTTACTAGGTCCCCTGGGAGTGGTATCATTGAAGAACTATTTCCTCAAAGGGACCTTTGCCACCTCTGAACTCAACTTGTAACTTTGAAGACAGACTCTATAAAAAATTACAGAATAAATGGAGAAAGGAATATTACCAATTCCAGCCGCAAAATACAAATTGATAGTCTAGTATCCTAAGGTTAGGTGTGTCCCACGTGAAGAAAATTCGCAACAGTTTCCCTATCCGTGTGCTAACAAAAAAACAAAAATAAAAACACACAAAAAACAACAACAAAGATTCTTTGGGAATCCATAAAGATAGGGCAACCCTGAGCAGAGCTATAAAACAAAAGTGTTTATTTGAAGATTAAAAATAACTCATTTTCCTTAGACCCAAAGTCTTAGTTTAAATAATGAAGTCCTTTAGCTTAGTTGCTTATATTTTCAATGGATCAGTTATTCGTTTTATGCTAGCTGAACGATAAGAGGTAAGCATCAAAAAGAACAGATATATATATTTTCCTTACTCAAAAATTTAGAGTACTCAAGAAACCTCTGAAGACCTGTTTATTCTGCATCCAAAAAAAACGCCCTTCCTTAGTTTTTTTTTCTAGAACCTCAAGTGGTTTCTGCATGTGGAGGGGGTGGGGAGGTTGAGGGTGGAAGTGGGGAAGTTATTTTAAAATGCCATAAAAGATTCTTCTGAATCTGAATTCCCATAGTGTTCTGACTGTCTTTAATAAGTGTTAGCAAAAGGATCTATTTATCCAAGGTTAGATTCTGGCTAAGTTTTCAATTGCAGAGTACCTTTTCCCTGGATCCAGAGAAAAAGTAGTCTCTGCTAGACCTCATATTCCAGAAACTTCTGCCCTGATTATTCACCCTCAGAGATAAACTCCTGTGTCTACTCCGTAAAGAGGATAATACCTCAGTCTTTATCCTCTTATCCTTTGTACAGGATAAAGGCTGTCTCCTAGCTGCCAGGCAATTCCTTGGAGCACCTTTATCTGAACATTGAAAGTAGGGATAATCATTAAAAAAAGTGACAATAGTCAAGTCCTCATTAAAAACAAAACAAAAATATTTTTTAACAGGTGATCAATCTTAGCCTTGAGAATAATGGGACAACTGGACAATACAGCCTAATATGATGCAATGGGAAGTACACAGCATTACCTATGAAGAATTCTTACCAAAATGTTTAACCTCATTCTCATACAACCTTTAGATAAAACTTCCAGTATACAAGAAATATAGAGGGTACAGGAACATGTTTAACAACACCATGAGGAAACAATCAGACAAATCTAGAGACTGGGACATTCTGCAGGACAATTAGTCCAGAGTCTTCAAGAAGTCAGTTGTCATGAAAAAAAAAAAAAGTATGTGGATGTGCAGAGAGGAGAAAGTTCTAGATTAGAAGCCTGAAGAAACATAACAATCAAGTGAAATCTGTGGATCTTGTTGAGTTATTAGCTGTAAAGGACATCTGGGGAACAAATGGGAAAATCTGAATGTGAATGGGTATTAAATGCTGTTGAAAAATTATGTGAATTTTGTTAGGTGTGATAATGAAATTGTGTTTATGTATCAAAAATACGTTTATTTTTTAAAGCTGAATGTTGAAATATGTAGGGATGAAACAGCATGATGTCTATAACTTACATTAAGTTACTTCAACAAACAAATAAGAAAGAAAAGAAGAATATATGGCAAGTTTCAGCAATCATTTGATCTAGGTAATCGATACTAGGTGTCCATTATGCTTACTATTCTGTCTCCTTTTTATATGTACCAGAATTTTGCAAGGGAGAAGAGAACCATGGATAAATCACCTCTCTGTACAACAAAGCAAACTGATTGGAGTTCTGAATTGGAAACATGAGTTACCCTGAGATAGTGCTCTCTGGAAGGCCAAACTTTCTAAAGGTAAGAAGGTGGGTAGCACAGGATGACTATTGGTGGTCACAGTTATGAGTGTCTAACAGGTGCTACATGTGATAAAGCAGCCAAAAAGAAAGTTCACAGGAGTAGACAAAACATTTCAACCCCAAACCTGAACACAGGAAGTCTGTACAGAGAAACATTGCTCCCAGTTCTAACCGGCTCCCCAGCTACCCCCACAATCTCCCGGGGGTTTGGGCTACCTAATCATACTTAAAGACCAGACTGTTGCATTTCTGGAAGTCTTAACAGAAGAAACACTAGCTGCAACAATGGGCTAAAACATAGCAATGATTGTGGGGATGGTGCAGGGCTGGGCGGTGTTTCCTTCTGTTGCAAGAGGGGCTGCTATAAGTCTGAACCAACTCAACAGCACCTAACAACAACAGAATAGAGGAAAAGGGACTATCTTCATCAAAGGCACCTGGTAGATCATTTCCCTTTCATAAATCAATGCACCAGAAAGCAAGTCATTAGGTTGTGTCCCTTCTATATTGCCATGAAATTTATTTCCATTCTTGTTCTTCTCCATGAATAGAAATGGAGCGTAGCTTGGCTCAGGAAAGAAGAGAGAAGAGGAAAGAATGAACACACGAGGCACTAATAAAGTAAAGCTCTGGCATTGTCAATGGATGGCTTCCCCTGCCCAAAATATCTGATAACATCTGCAGTGCACTTCATTCATACCAACAACAGTAACCTTGCTATAAAACACAAATCACTTTAATCATTCTGTAATTTCCTTTGAGAGTAAAATCTTACTTAGAAATCTTGAAATAACCAGCTTCTTCTGATGGGTCTTAGATTTGCAAGGAACTGTGGAGAATTCTTATTCACAGAAGGCTTCTGCTCAACTTGTGTTTGACCTTGTCTTCTCCACTACCTGCAACTATATCTCTGTGGCAGGAATCTTCCTCCCTACCAAAGAGCATCTCAGGAGAGGAACCTCTGCCCTTCTCTCTATCTTTTCCTTCTGCAAGAGGAGACAATATATCGGACTGTAGGCACTGGGCCCCATTTACAGGAACTAGAGTCACTGGGTGTTAAAAGGTCATGCCCATGAGTTTGTAACTTTGTCTGTGGTGCTGTCTTCTTTCTTTCTATTTTCTTGATGCTAAAATAGTAAACTAAGTACCCAAGGTTTCTCTCTCTCTCTTACCCTCTCCTCGGTTTCATCTCCCACCTGGGATGAAGTCCAGCCATCTGGTTCTCAACTATTCTCCAAATGCTCTTGGTTGCTCTCCTATCTCTACACCCAGTGGAGGGTGGTAAAATTACAAGATTCATTTTTGGGCTTGTTGTTGTTAGGTGCTGTCAAGTAGGTTCCGACTCATAGTGACCCTACGTACAACAGAATGAAACACTGCCGGGTCCTGTGCCATCCTCACAATTGTTGCTATGCTTGAGCCTATTGTTGCAGCCACTGTGTCAAATCCTTCTTGTTGAGGGCCTTCCTCTTTTTTGCTGACCCTCTACGAAGCATGATGTCCTTCTCCAGGGACTGATCCCTCCTGATAACATGTCCGAAGTATGTGAGACGTAATCTCGCCATCCTTACTTCTAAGGAGCATTCTGGCTGTACTTCTTCCAAGACAGATTTGTTCCTTCTTTTGGCAGTCCATGGTATATTAAATATTCTTGGCCAACACCACAATTCAAAGGCATCAATTCTTCTTCTGTCTTCCTTATTCATTGTCCAGCTTTCGCATGCATGTGAGGCGATTGAAAACACCATGGCTTGGGTGAGGCGCACCTTAGCCCTCAAGGTGACGTCTTTGCTTTTCAACACTTTAAAGAGATCTCTTGCAGCCAATTTACCCAATGCAATGTGTCTTGATTTCTTGACTGCTGCTTCCATGAGTGTTGATTGTGGATCCAAGTAAAATGAAATTCTTGACAACCTCAGTCTTTTCTCCATTGATCATGATGTTGCTTATTGGTACAGTTGTGAGGATTTTTGTTTTCTTTATGTTGAGTTGTAATCCATACTGAAGGCTGTGGTCTCTGATCTTCAGCAAGCAAGGTTGTGTCATCTGCATATCCAAGGTTGTTAATGAGTCTTCCTCCAATACTGATGCTCCATTCTTCTTCATATAGTCCAGCTTCTCAGATTATTTGTTCAGCATACAGACTGAATAAGTATGGTGAAAGGACACAACCCTCCTGATGCACACCTTTCCTGACTTGAAACCATGCAGTATCCCCTTGTTCTGTTCGAACGACTGTCTCTTGATCCATGTACAGATTCCTCATGAGCACAATTAAGTGTTCCGGAATTCCCATTCTCCGCAATGTTATCCATAATTTGTTATGATCCACACAGACAAATGCCTTACCATAGTCAATCAAACACAGGTAAACATCTTTCTGGTATTCTCTGCTTTCAGCCAGGATCCATCTGACATCATCAATGATATTCCTGGTTCCATGTCCTCTTCTAAATCCGGCCTGAATTTCTGGCAGTTCCCTGTTGATATACTTGCTGCAGCCACTTTTGAATGATCTTCAGCGAAATTTTGCTTGCATGTGATATTAATGATATTGTTCGATAACTTCCGCATTTGGTTGCATCACCTTTCTTGGGACTAGGCATACATATTGATAAATATTTGTGCTTAGGGAAAGTAAAAAAGCCCCCATAAATCTTCAAGTTTGGCTATGAGGTCTAGGCCAGTTTACCAGCGAGCTATGCATTAGCATTTAGGTATAGACTGATTTACTAAGTGTTACATTAGTATTGGCTCTGTATCCTCAGGGGTAAGGACAGTACCTGAGCCAAGGCAGGGTTTAGGCATTCTTAGATACCTTGGTCTAATAATTATCTATCAGTCTATCTATTTATCCATCCATCCATCTATCCACTTATCATCTAACATCTTCTATGTATCCATCCATCCATCCATCCATCCATCCATCCATCCACCCACCCACCCACCCACCCACCTACCCACCCATCCAACCATTTATTGTCTATCTAATCAACAGCTTTATTGAGATATGCTTCATATACCATAATATTCACCCATTTAAATTGTTCATTTCAGTGTTTTTAGCATATTCACAGTTGTGCAACCATCACCACAGTCAATTTCAGAATATTTTCATCACTTTAAAAAAGAAACTCCATACACTAAGCAGTCACTCTCCATTTCCTCCTAACACGCCCCACCCACAGCCCTAGGTAATTACTATTCTATTTTCTGTCTCTATAGATTTGCCTGTATTGTACATTTCATATAAATGGAGTGATACAATGTGTGACCCTTTGTGACTCAATTCTTTCACTTAGCAAAATTTTTTCAAGGTTCATCCATGTTGTAGCATGAATCAGTAATCCATTCCCTATTTATTGACAAATAACATCCATTGTATGGATATACCACAGTTTATTCATTCATTAGCTGATGGACAGTTGGGTTGTTCCTGATTTTTGGCTAGTATGAATAATGCTGCTATGAACATTTATGTACAGTTTTTGTGTAGACTTATGTTTTCATTTCTTTAGGGTGTATACCTATGAGTGGAACTGCTGGGTCATATGGCAACTCTGTTTAGCATTTTGAGAAACTGCTTGACTGTTTTCCAAAGCTGCTGTACCATTTTACATTCCCCACTAGCAATGTATGAGGTTTCAAATTTCTCCACATCCTTATCAATACCTGTTATTATCTGTCTTTTTGATTATAGCCATCCTAGTGGGGGTGGTGGTTCTTGGTAGATTTTGGCTTCCATGCAGGAGACCCAGGTTTAACTCCTGGCCAATGTACTCCATGCACAGTCACCACCTGTTTGTCAGTGGAGGCTTGTATGTTGCTATGATGCTGAACAGGTTTCAGCAGAGCTTCCAGACTAAGGCAGACCAGGAAGAAAGGCCTGGCAATCTACTTCTGAAAATCAGTCACTGAAAACCTTATGGATCACAATGGTCCGATCTACAACCCATCATGGGGATGGTGCAAGACTGGGCAGTGTTCCATTCCATTGTACATGGGGTTGCCATGAGTCAGACGGCCAACTGGATGGTAGCTAAAACAAAAACTATCTTTGGAACAAAGTTTGCCTCCAGCAGGATCTTTACAAAGGCCTGTAGCCCTGACGTAATTTTTATTGACTTCTTAATGAGTACTGCCATCAATCATTTGAATACCTTGAAGATTAAGGTTAATAACTCCCATCTGCCATTAGGATTGTTAATATCAGTTTCCCCTCCAGAGATTAGGTTCAAACAGCTCACCCACAGGGGGAGATCCCTTTGGCCAAAAAATAAAGAAAAAAAAGTCCCAGGCCAAAAAAAATTCCCAGGCCTGAATTGAGAGCAACTGACCAAATCAAGATCAACTCAGTTTTGTCACTTGCAGCAGCCAAGTCATCCTTCTGCCTGGTAGGCAGAGTCCTCACAGCACAATAAAGCTGTTTAAGACATTTAAAACTGCTGCCGGCTCTCTTTCCCAAAGGTTCCTTAAATTGCTTAATAATGACATCCAATCTAGGGTTCTGCCAGCATCTAAGTTTCCCAAAGAGCTCCAAAGGTTTCCTGAGTATTACTGCCATTAGCATGGTGAATGAAAAAAAAATTAACTTCCCATATCTCTGCCTGTTTCTCCAGAAATTTGGAAGTAATATGTAGCTACTTAGAGTCTAAGGGTGTAGAAGGGCAGAAGACGGAGGCACATATATTTGTAGTAGTCTGAGTTGGCATCCCTTTCTCTGTGCCCTCATTAACTGGTACCTGAAATAACGAGCAGGATCATCAAGTGGCTTACCCGAATCCTTCTAAATTGTTAGACCTAATCTAGAATTATGACGCTACAACCCCAATCAACTGCCAATAGTTTTGAACAGCCTTTTCTGATTGCCTATGCCTTTTTCCTGTTTATGTGTTAGCCTGCCACAGCCTTGTGACCCAAGGCTCTGGAATGGATCATCCCTCCTCCTCATTCCCTTCTGCGCACACCGCGTCTCCATGGAAACAGTTTGTCAGGCCCTGCTTGGCTGCAGGTACTGAAGACCTCTTATTTGCAGCCTCAGTCCTGCACTGATTCAATCTTAACACACCAGGCAGTGGGTTAGGAGCCCCATTCCCTCTAGCCAGTGGGGTCTGGAATTGTTCTTGCTGTCCTAAGCCCCCTTTTGGGTACACCTGGGAGTCCCCAACTCTACTGAGTTGCCCCTGAGTTTCTACCACTGGTATTCAGTCCAATGGCAGGGTTTCTGCCCTGGGTTTCAACTTGAACTCATCATCTCCTTCCAGTGAGCCTCTCGTCCCATCATCTCCCCCCAGCCACCAAAGCTAAGAGCCATTCTGAGCTCTTCAGGCACCACCTGTGACTGATCACCAAGGTCAGTTGATGCAACCTCCTTTGTAGGTCTCAAACTCTTCTTTCTTTGCATCCCTATTGCATCTGCTATAGTTTAGGATCACATTATTTCCTTCTTAAATTACTGCAAGATCCTCCAAACTGGTCTTCCTACTTCCATGCTTGCTCTTCTTGTATCCAGTCTCCACATTACAACCACTGAGAAAACTTCCTAAGAAAGTACTGGAGCCCAGATTTGGAATCATGGCAAGAACAGAAAGGGAGGTAAACACAAGAATGGGTAAGACTTGCCATGTTTCCCCAGGAGAGACTTTTCTGGGGGGAAGTGGTACGTGAACTATGTTCATAGATAAAGAAATCAATCAGAGGAGAGGCTGAATGGATATGAATCCTTTTTCCCGGAGAGTTCAATGGATTATCTGTGACAGAAGCCAGAAAGAGGGAGAACTCTGCCCAGAGGTGGGTGCCCACCCACATGGATACTTAGTGTGGTGTTAAAGAGCATTTGTCTCTCAGCCCTGTTCGCTCATCTTCTAGAAATGAGACACTGATTTCCCTTGCTATCAGTGTGACGCTTAGACAGAGAGGGGTAAGGACTCCGAGGAGAACGCAGCAAAGCAAAGGCCCGATCTTACTTTCTCTACTGCAGTAAGTAAGCAAAAGATCCATTAAACGAGAAAATGTATGTGAAAGCAACTAGCACAGTGCTTGTTTTTGTTTTAATCTATGCTCAGTGTAGGGACCCATAAGGCAGATTTGTGTGTGGGTAGAATAATGGAGGAGTGGGTGGGGGAGTATTCTGTACCCTGGCTGATGGTTAAAATTTTGCCATTAGAGGTTCTTTCCTTTGACTATTAAAAAACAAATATCAATTAGGGGCAAAACACATTATGTTCAGACATTTCTATTTTACTATTAATGGTTGATTATTTTATATATATATATATTTAACAGGCAGGAATGGAGAAAACTTAAAAAGGCATTAAACATCATAAATGGAAAAAAGGACAAAACAAACAATAAATTTTCTATTTTCCAAAACTAAGACAAAATCTGTCAGGCTAAATAGGACTATTACTACTCTTACAACTTCTACTAAAGAAATAAATAATTTTAATAAGTATATGGTTCTAGTGGAGATGAGCCAGCAAATATAGAAACCAAGGAACATTTGCCTCAGCACTGAGCTGGTTTCATAATTGGACATGTTATGGAGTGGTAGGAGAGCTTGTCTGTTGACAACTTAGAAAGTGGTAGTTGAAAAGGTAAAAGGAAACAGAAATCATAAGCACTTTTAGACACATCAAACTCTTAATAGGCAGCTTCTAACTCTACCTTATGTATCCTAATACTAGCAGAGCCTAGAACAACATTCATAGTACTTGTAAGTGGTCAATAAATGTTTGTTTAAGCAAAACCAAAACCAAACTGAAAATTAAACAAAAGTGGTACTTGTCAACACCAGTCAGCTATGTCCCACACAGGGTTCAGTAAAGTCATCAAATTAATAGAAACTCTTAAAGCAACGAGCCATGTTCTCTATTTGTATAACTCCGTCCACATTACTTTCTTTTCATGTTCAGCAGTTTCCTGAGGCATGGAGTCTCTCCTGCCCCCATTTACATGTAAAGAAACCATGTCACACAGAGAAAGATTAGCAAGGAAGTTAATATTAGTCTAGAGTTTAAGCTTCCTAACTCCAAAATTAATGTTCTTGTTGTTAGCTGCTGTCAAGTTGGCCCCCAACTCATGGCGACCCCGTACACAACAGAACGAAACACTGCCCAGTCCTGTGCCAATCCCAAGAATGGCTGCATAGGAATTTTGTGATCCAAAGAGTTTTCAATGGCTGATTTTCAAAAGTAGATTTCCAGGCCTTTCTTCCCAGTCTGTCTTAGGCTGGAAGCTCCACTGAAACCTGTTCAGCATCATAGCAACACATAAGCCTCCACTGACAGACAGGTGGTGGCTGCACATGAAGTGCATTGGCCAGGAATCAAACTGGTCTCCTGCATGGAAGGCGAGAATTCTACTGCCCAACCACCACTGCCCTCCTGAAATTAATAAACAAAGGTAAAAGGCTTAAAAGAAAAAAATGGGGGAAAAGGGAGATTGTCCTTAATATTATAATAGAAAACTATTATAAATCAGTAATAAAAAGGCAAACAGCCCAAGAGAAAAGTTGGCAAAGGACATGAACTACCAAATCATAAAAGGAAATCTTCCTAAGAATCAAAGATACACTTTATTGTTAACCAGGCTCTGCCTAAATTGTGAGTGGAGACTTTCTAGTAAGATGGCCTAGACTAGACCTCATAGCTGAGGTTGAAGATATATGGCCTTTTTCCTTGCCCTAATCTCAAACCTGAATCTTGCAATCTTACCACCCTCCACTGGGAGTGAAGTTGAGAAAAACAAGAGCATTTGAGAGACTAGGTCCTGTTACAGGTCTGAGCCTGGTGGATAAATATTGGCAGCTGAAGAGGAGGAATGCTGAAAGCAGCATCTTGGAGCCTGAGGGCCCCTGTCTTAGTTTCCTAGTGCTGCTATAACAGAAATACCGTAAGTGAGTGCCTTTAGAGAATGGAAATTTGTTTTCTTAGAATTCTGGAGGCTAAAAGTCCAAATCAGGGTCTTGGTTGTGCTGATTTCTTCCTTGTCAGTAGCCCTGGGCATTCCTTGGTGATCTTCACGTGGTATCTGTCTTCCCCAGTATGTACCCATGCATCTGGTCTATGCTGTTCTTTTCATACCTCAGAAGTGATTTTGATTTAGAACCCACCCTACTTGGTTAAGGAGCCCTGGTGGCACAGTGGTTAAGTGCTTGGCTGCAAACTGAAAGGTCAGCAGTTCGAACCCACTGGCTGCTCCGGGGAGAAAGATATGGCAGTCTGCTTCCATAACAATTACAGCTAGATATCCTATGGGGCAGCTTTACTCTATCCTATAGGGTTTCTGGAAACCCTGGTGGCATAGTGGTTAAGAGCTACGTCTGCTAACCAAAAGGTCGGCAGTTCAAATCTACCAGGTGCTTCTCGGAAACCCAATGGGGCAGTTCTACTCTGTCCTATGGGTTGCTATGAGTCGGAATCGACTCGACAGCAACGGGTTTTTTAGATAGGATTGCTATGGGTTGGAATTGACTCAATGGCAATGAGTGTGATTTGGTTTTTCTACTCGGGTATAATCTAATTAGCATAATTTTGTCTTGGAAGAAGTACAACCAGAATGCTCCTCAGAAGGAAGGATGGCGAGAGTATGTCTTACATACTTTGGCCATGTTGTCAGGAGGGATCAGTCCCTGAAGAAGGACATCATGCTTGGTAAAGTACAGGGTTAGCAAAAAAGAGGAAGACCCTCAACAAGATGGACTGACACAGTGACTGCAACAATGGGCTCAAGCATAACGAGTGTGAGCATAGTGCAGGACCGGGCAGTGTTTCATTCTGTGGTGTATAGGGTCGCTATGAGTTGGAACTGACTTGAAGGCATCTAACAACAACAATGATCTAATTAACATAACAAAGAAAATTCTAATTCCAAATAGGATCATATCCACAGGTATAGGGGTTAGGATTCCAACACATATTTTAGGGGACATAATTCAATCCATAACAACCCCTGATGTTCCTCAGGGACAGAGTCAAGGTTTGTCTTGCTTTGTACAGGGTCTCCTGCAACCTTACTACTCGAAGTGTGGTCCTGGGACCAAGTAGCATGGGCATTGGGGCACTTATAGAAATGAAGAACCTCAGCCCATCCCAGGCCCGAGCCAGAATCTGCATTTTAGCAAGCTTCCCAGGTGACATGCATGCACAGTGAAGCTGGAACAGCTCTGCCTCAGAGGTCCTGGCTCAGAGTTTGTGCATTGTAAGTGCTTCATAAATGTCTGATTGAATGAAAGGGTAGACAGATGATATCTTGATTCCACTTTCCAAAGGAAATCACCTGACTTAATGAAAACTAGTCAGTATGCAGGTGAGTAGAGTATCAACCATTTTACAAAGGGCTTTAAGTAAGACTAATGAATTAATAACAGTGTTTAGGTACAGAGAATTTAGAGTTTTTTATTAATACCATTTCACTGGGCTTCTGTATATGCCCAAGAGGCACCAATGAGGATAAATCCTTCTCTCTTCTGTCCTTCCTTGTCCTCCTCTCACAATAGGAAAAGCATACGGATGTAAAATTGGATGAGTGGGAATAAGAACAACAATCTGAAAAGGCTGCAGCCAGCGGTGCCACTGATGCAGGAATACTGCTCTTTTCCCAGCTCTGCCTCCACAGAGAGGGAAGTCCAAAGCTTTCACCATGCATCATGTGGGTGTGTGTGGAAGGAGTGGTAGTGAGGAGGGAAAGAAAAGACTAGGAAGAGAAAGAAGGCACGCCAAGAACCAAGGTCCCCTGTGCTGCCCTTTAGATGCTGTGATGGTTAAAGTTGTGAGTTAGCTTGGCTGGGCCATGATTCTCAGTGGTTTGACAGTTATGTAATGATGTAGTTTGACAGTTATGTTATGAAGGAATTTGGCAGTTATATAATAATGTAGTCATCCTCCATGATGTGATCTAATGTGATCAGCCAATCAGTTGTAAGGGGAGTTTCCTCAGGAGTGTGGCCTGCATCCAATAATATATGGACATTCTGGCAGAGCTCGCTTGCTTGCTCTGGATCCTGCATCCGGCTCATCATCATCTGACCTCCGATTCTTGGGACTTGAGCCAGCTGCCTGCCATACTGCCTGCCAATCTTGGAATTCGTCAACCTCCGCAGCTTGTGAGCCCGCAGCCTGCGGTCTGACTTACTGATCTTGGGTTCATCAGCCCCTACAGCTACATAAAGTAGAAGAAGCCTCCAGCCTGACACCTGACCCACGGACTTAAAATTTGCCAGTCTCTGCAACCATGTGAGCCATTTCCTTGAGATAAATCTCTCTCTCTGTCTCTCTCTCTCTCTATGTATATATACACACTTCACTGGTTTTGCTTCTGTAGAGAACCCAGCCTAAGACAGATACTAACACAGGTAGAGACGCCATGCTGGCCATTAAGGTGCTTCAGAGGCAACTGTGTGCATTGTTGCTGCTGTCGTTATTATTATTATTATTATTCTTACTGTCTACCAACCTGTTTACTGAGAAGACCATTCTAGTGGCAGCCCAACCTCTAGCTTCAAGGTTGTCCACAGATCTTAGGAAACCAGTTAGGAGAAGGGAGACAAAAGGGATCCAGAGGATGGAGAGGCATTCCCAGTTCCCTAATGAGTGAGGTGACTCACGGGCTGACTCAGATGAAGACGAGCCTGGGAGAGAGGAGGCGGTGAGGGGCAGACCTCAAAGGAGCCCTGCTGACATGTTCAAATGGGGAGCTGGGAGGCCAGGGACAAAGTGTTATTTAGAGAACTGCCTGCAGCTCTGGCGTTGGAGGGAGGAGCAGATCCAGAAAACAGAGGGGAAATTGCATTTGAGGCCAGAAACGGAGCTTGGATCTGTAGCCTTCCGGAATTTGAAAACTGTGTAACATTCTTTAGTAACACCGACCTCCTCTTCGGCAAATCTTAGAATACTAACTTGATGGGAATTAACTGTTATCGGGTCCCCAGGAAGTAAAGCAAACCCAATCCATTTCTGTCGCGTTGATGCTAACTCTTGGCGACCTGGGGAGTAGAGAGAGGTAAACCAGGTGCCACTTGATTTTTCTAATAATCTTGGCAATTAGAAAAATGAGGCTCTTTTGATTTTCTGTAGTACTTTCCATTTGGAGAACATTGTGATCCAACCTGTGCTTATAAATTGAAAAAAAAAATTAACTATATGACTAAGGCATCTTCTCTCTTGTTAATGGATCAATTGAGGCTTTGAGTTTAAAGATTCCAAGGTCACACATTGTTAGGAGGGTCGGTAACTGCACTGTCCCATATGGACTATACTGAAACCACATGACTCCCCACGATTATTTGCATGTTCTCATTGTTCACAAACCGTACATAGACCCCCTGCAAGCACACCTTTGTGAGGGGGCAGCCTGTAGATGTAAAGTACTTGGCTGACACAAGTTTTCTGGTTCCATAGATTTAAGGCCAGTTAGATCTACACAACCTTAAATTCCCTTATGGTAGTTGCTAAGGAGTTCCTTATGACACTTGCAGAGGTCACCAAGGAAGGCTACCTGCCTCGACTGATTTTCATCACACAGGTAGTCCCTGACTTACAACGTATTCGAGTTACAATGAACCGCACTTACCACCATTCGTTTTTGGGTTTTTTTTGTACATCTTATCATTAGTAATACGTACTACATATAATGTTGCAGTGCATAATTTGCTGATGTTATTATTCTCAGATGTAATGTTACCAACCCCCAAAGACAAATAAATATTGAATTTATAAAGATACAAATAATAAAAGGCAATAACACTGAAAACTAAAAAAACAGAAAATGAGGTATTCGACTTACAGCAGAACCGACTTATGATGGGGTAGTCATCTGAACGGCACCCTGTCACAAATCAGGGACTACCTATATATAAACTGGTCTAAAAAACTGTGTGCTAAATAACCCACACTGAGATAAAACTCATGACCTCGGCATCATTAAGATAATTCAAACCAAGTGAGCTACTTAAAAATAATTTTTGTTGATTACATATTGGTATGTAATTTGATGATTATTGTCTCAAATGTATTTCACAGAACACTAGAATGGCACCATGACTGTGGCAAAGGCAAGTCTTCTTGGGCAGCTTGACCCTCTATGAGCTTTCATGGCTATGAATAATACTTTGCTCCAAAAGCAAAAGTGTTTCAACTTTGCCTGCCCCCAACAAATGGTGACAGCAGTTGGATATGGTCATTTTAGCCTTGGCCAACTAGCTTTCTGTTACCAGCAGATTTGCTTATTTAATTTTGCAACATTATTAACCCAAGTATGTCTGATCATTGCATAAGCAATGAGAAGGCTGGATGTACTACCGAGAACAGGGTTATGATTAGAATGAAAATAAAAGAGACGAATGTGGTGAGAAAAAAATCGCCAGTGTTGCACGTGGGTAAGAGACGGATCATTAGTCAACAGAAGTTCTGAAAGAGAGAGATTCAAAACGTGAAAAATGCTAGCTGAGTCTAGCATGCAATGAGCAGCAATCAGCAAGAAATAAGGAAAAAGTCATCCAAGAAATGGAAAAAATTTTGAGTGTGTGATTAGAGAATTGGCATCAACGTTGAATGCCTAGAATCTAAATACTTGTTCAGGTGAAGGCTAAAAATGGTTCCAGCATTTAATAGTCAGGTGTGGTGCAAGTTTGAATTTTGAAAACTTTGCTGAATGCCAGTGATGGTTCCATAGATTCAAGGCCAGTTAGATCTACACAACCTTAACCCTCTGGGGACTCACTTGTGGACATACGTTTTCCTAACTACTTTTTATGTATCTGGAGCTCTTTGTGAAGGCAGTAGTCCAATTTTAACGTGTTTAGCCTCAAGATGAGAGCCTTTTGAAATGTGTGAAACTCAATAATCCTGAGTTGGAACCTCATTATTCTGTAGAGTGAGCACTGTGTTAGGTGATGTCTCCTGGGTGTATGAATTTTGTAAACTTTTGACAGGTTTGCCTTTATTTCTGTGAGTTAAGCCTCCTTACTATGTTTCCCAGTTCCTATGTTCTTGTGAGAATGTACTTATTGTGAGAATAAGCTATTCCTACTCTTCATTCAGTCATAGTGGCCATTTTCTCCTTGATGCCATTCACTGTTTCCAGGATTACTGGCTCCCTGCTCTGCTTTGCATCTTTGCTCTACAGTTTTTCAGGACTGCTTTTCTAGCTTCTGAACAGTAAGTAATGCCTTTGTAATAAGGAATAACGCATTGCAGTGGTACTTTTTAAGAGGCTGGAACTCCTATAAGTTATTCTTACCCAACCATTGCTTCCACATGTAGCAAGTGGAATGCACTGCTGTGAGCAGGTCTGGAGTATTCCAGGGCAGCTGTTTCTGCTTCTTAGATGTTGGTACTGCTGTTGTTATAATGAAAAATACAAAGTAGTGATAATTTTTTCTGAGATTCAAATTCCTTTAGTTTTATTTATTTGGGCCGGAAGTACTGATTTTGCAGTAATGAAGAATGCATTGCAGTGGTAATTTTCCTGAGAT
>NW_004444033.1:5695343-5733329 GCF_000243295.1 Trichechus manatus latirostris | reverse complement strand
AAAAAAAAAGGTTGAGAAGTTAGAGGGTTGATATTTTGTGGGGTTGTTAACCAATGTCATAAAACAACATGTGTACTTCTGTTTCATGAGAAACTATTTGTTCTGTAAGCCTTCACCTGAACTACAATAAATAAAAAAATAAATAAAAATAAAAAAATCCCTTGGCTTTATCTGTTAGGCTGTAAGTACTGCCTTTGTAGTAAGGAAGAATGCATTGTACCATGTTTTGAAAAGTTTCATGAAAAATAATAAAAAGGCTAAGAAGAAGGAGATTAGAGTAAAATGTATGTGCAGTCATTGCCAAGTGTCTTCATGTTTTACCTCAGATTTTGCAAATTTTCAAGAAATAAAATTTCGTATCAGTAGGATTTACTACATCCAGCATCCACTGGGACATATGATATCCCAGATGATGGGTATCAAAATCCATAAATCATAACAAAAATTCTGAATTGGTCCTTTAATCGGCATGTCTTCCATTAGTGAAAAACACATGGTATCAGCAAAAAATTCAAAAGAGAAAATAATTGGGTCACCAAAGATTCCCTTATGGCAGTTGCTAGAGAGTTCCCTATGACACTTGCACAGCTCACCAATGGAGGCTACCTGCCTCGACTGATTTTCAATATATATTAGCTGGTCTGTTTTTGAAAAAGAGGACCAACAGAATGGATGTCAGCAAGGAAATAACTCTGCCTAGTTTTAAAGTTTTGAAGAACCATCAAACCCCCTTTTTGGTGGAAATATGTCTTTCCCAACTTAAATTACTCTTAGCCAGTTTTGTCTTACTGACAGCCTTTCAGAACTTACCTGCTTGTAAGGAGTTTCTGTATATAGTCATGCTTTTTCACTGAACATTGGGTAGTGGGATTTTCCTTTAGCTTTTAGCTAATTCTTTAACATGGTTTTAAAATAACAGCTCTGTATTCCACTTCCTAACTATGACATTTGATCCGCCATTTGCAGGACTGATAAGAATGCTGATATTAATATCATTTGCCATACATTTTTGTTTCTCTAATGTTTTATTAGGATAAATTTTTATAATCAAGGTACTAGGTTATAGTGTTAGGAACATGTTTAAGGCTTTAATGTGTCATCAAATTTAACTCTGGAAAGGCTTTGCCAGCTTATATCCCTACCAGAAAAAATCAGTGTTCTTATTTCCATGTGTTGTTGTTGTTAGGTGCTGTCAAGTCGGTTCCAACTAACAGTGACCCTGTGTACAAGACAATGAAACACTGCCCAGTCCTGCCCCATCCTCACAATTGTTGCTATGTTTGAGCCCATTGTTGTAGCTACCGTGCCAATCCATATCCTTGAGGGTCTTCCTCTTTTTCGCTGTCCCTCTACCTTACCAAGCATGATGTCCTCCAGGGTCTGGTCCCTCCTGATAACATGTCCAAAGTATATGAGATGAAATCTCAACCCATTCTTGCTTCTAAGGAATATTCTGGCTGTACTTGTTCCAAGACAGACTTGTTCGTTCTTCTAGCAGTCCATGGCAAAGTCAATATTCTTTGCCAACATCACAATTCAAAGGCATCAATTCTTCTTCGGTCTTCCTTATTCATTATCCAGCTTTTGCATGCATATGAGGCGATTGAAAATATCATGGCTTGGATCAGGTGCACCTTAGTCCTCAAAATAACATCTTGCTTTTCAACACTTTGAAGAGGTCTTCTGCAGCAGATTTGCCCAGTGCATTGCATCATTTGATTTCTTGACTGCTGCTTCTATGGCCGTTGATTGTGGATCCAAGTAAAGTGAAATCTTTGACAACTTCAGTCTTCAAAAGGTACAATCCATGTACCTTTGCCAGTACTAGATACTATTTTTCTTTTATTTCTCCTCATTTTGGGGAGAAAAAAAATGTATCATTAAAATGTTTATTTGTTTATTAATGAGATCTCCTTTTGTAATTTTTAGTTTGTGTCCTTTGCTAGTTTTTCTGTTGGGATATTTGCCTTTTAATTATTGATCTGTAATAGCTCTTTATAGATTAAGGAGAGCTACACTCCCCCAATTTTTCATTAGCTTTTCAACTTTGTTTATAGTGGTCATCATTTTTTTTTCCATCTCTAAAACTGAGATAATACCGGTCTCAATTAATTCACATGGACTGTGAGAAGACTAAATGAGCAAATAGTTGTGAAAATGCTACAAAAAATAAAGGATTTTTATCATATACTTCCAATGCTAATGCTAGCCAGAAATCAAAAGGTTGGCCTTCAAGTCTAATATGGATTTGTAGACAATTATACTCCTATTTCTGGCTCTAACACTATCTTATAAAACAAGAAATTAATTTAGACCATTTGTATCATAGTTATTAAGAATATTATAAAAATAAAGATAGTAGCTATAGAAGCACTCTGAGACTTTTGGATGGTTCCACATAAAACTAAGCTGTTGCATTATTATTCTTTTACTTTCTTCTGTAGAATATAATGAATCCAGGACAGGCTTATTTTAAGAGGAGAGGGACCATATTCATCACTATTTTTACCTCAGGCTCTGTTCTGCCCTGTTCACCTTCCCAAAAAGTCCTTTTCTCATCTTTTCTTCATTTGAAAATGAAAAGAGATCAGTCAGTAATAAACTCTTCTCTAATAGGAGGGATTTAAAAAATTAAATTAATTTTAGTAGTGTCATGGATTGAATTGTGTCCCCCCAAAATATCTGTCAACTTGGCTAGGTTATGATTCCCAGTATTGTATGATTGTGTAATCTAATGTGATCTCCTTATGTGTTGTAAACTCTATCACTATGATGAGGTTATACTGATGACATCTACAAGATTGGATAGTGTCTTAAGCCAATCTCTTTCACGATATAAAAGAGAGAAGCAAGCAGAGACGCATGGAACCTCATACCATCAAGAAAGCAGTGCCGGGAGCAGAGGGTGTCCTTTGGACCTGAGATTCCTGTGCAGAGAAGTTCCCAGACCAAGGGAAGATTGATGACATGGACCTTCCTCCAAAGCCAACAGAAAAAGCATTCCCCTGGAGCTGATGCCCTGAATTTGGACTTGTTACCTACTGGACTGTGAGAGAATAAACCTCTCTTTGTTAAAGCCATCCACTTGTGGTATTTATGTTATAGCAGTACTAGATGACTAAGACAAGCAGGTATTAAATACAAAACATAAAATGTAAATAAAATAAAATAAAACTATATATAAAGGCATACATGGAGAAGCCTTGCTCTCACTGATGCCTCCATCCACCCCCTTCCCCCTTCTTGGCCCCTATGGCTTCTTGTGTATCCTTCCAGTGTTTCTTTCTACAAATACAGGCAAATACAAATAGATAACCTTCTTCCTCTTTTCATACAAAAAAGTAGCACACAATACACATTGTTCTCTACCTTGCTCTTTTTCACTTAACAGTACATCTTCAATACGAAGACATTAAATGTAGACATAATTACATTGACATTAGACTTTGCTATTAGACAAGAAAACAAAAAGATTCCTGTTTTGGTTCTGTCACCATAGACATACAATCTAAGAGTTGGATAGTGTTGCAGATGATTTGCTAGTTAATTATCAAATGTGTTTCCTCTTATTCCTGGGCACACAGCTAGACTGCATTTGTTGGGTGAGGCCATGTGGCAAGATCCTAGTGGATGGAATCTGAGCAGAACTTATTGCACCATGTCTAGGGCCAGTCCATAAAAATCCAGTCCTCCATGTTTTTTCCCTGTCTGCCAGCAGGATATCAATGCCCAGAGGGACCTAGTAAGCCACATGTTAATGAAGAATCACCAGATGGAAGGGCCTCGTTCCCTGAATTATCATATATGAGTGAGAAATAAACTTCCTGTCGTGTCTGAGCCATGAAATGGCTTTAGATTTGATTATTATAGCAGTTAGTCTCACCTTAATTAACACCCATAACAACCTCAAAGTCTTTCTGGCCCAACCTTCTGCCCAATGCATGAATCTCTTCAACAACATTCTAGATTACTGCCATCTGGTATCTGCAGATAACAACCTCCACTGGATGATGATCTCCTTGCAGGAAGTGACTGTTTTGGTATCTTTGTATCTTTAGTGCCTAGGCACAATGACTGGCAGATGGCAGGTACTCCATAAATGCTATGGATGAATGAATGAATGAATGAACACTTGAACACATCCAGAGATGAAGGATTAATTCACTCTCTTACCAGTAAGTTTAATATATTTTGATCAGATTAAATTATTATAAAATTATATATATGGGGCTAAAATCCATCACCTTTAACTTGTACCAATTTTTGGCTGTCTTCCAGTCACACAAAATAAGTCTGACCCCTCTTCAAGATAGTCCTTCTATTCTTTGACAATATTCCTTCCCATGCCATCCATAACAAATCCTCTGGTCTCCAGACAAACTAGTGTAGTACTTTCCAATTGTTCTTCTAGGTCAGAGTTACTACAACTCTTATCACCATTTGTATTCTCCTCTAGGCACACTCAGGTTTGTCATTGTTCCTCTTTCAATGAGTACTTAGAACAGAACATCATATTCTTAGCACACATTGACCAGTTCATAATGGAAGAGACCAATTGCCCCTCTCAGTCAGAACTCCATACTTCGATTAATGCAGCTTAATATCTTAACAGCCTGTGAGATGTCCATATTACCTGTTGACTCATTTTGAGCTTATAAACAAGCTTTCTACCTCTTCCCTCACCTCTCCCTTCCCTTACATACACACTAATTAGCTATGTGACCTTGGACAAATCACCTCCCTGGGACTCATTTCTCATGTGAAAAATTAGGTGGTTGGACCAGATGATCTCTGAGCTTCTTCTCATTCTAACATTCTTTGGTTCTAAAACAGGAAGTTCTGGGAGAGCTCACCTTGTCCTTTTATGTAATGGACTCTCTCACCCATAGCACTATGGGAGTGTGAATCCGCCTAGAAACATTAAGTTCATTAAACAACATGAAAGGGTACAGATAATTTTTCTCAGCTGTACTAAGCTTGTATCCACAGATGTCTGGATACTGTGTGGTAAACTGTATATACACCCTCTCCTCACTTATCAACATGGTTATGTTCCAAAGACCAGGTTGTTATGTGAAAGTTGGCATTATGGGAAAATAGAGAATGACCACATCAGATCACAAAATGGAGGATGACTACATCATTATATAACTGCCAGATTACATCATTACATAACTGCCAAACCACTGAGAATCATGGTGGAGCCAAGTTGACACATAACCTTAACCATCAAACCCAGAATTACTTTTGCCTCAACTTTGGCATTCGATACTACCAGACATATGTTGTTAATGTGCAAAATAGTCAGGTAGTAGATATTTTCTATTGCCGTAAATGCAAAATATCTCATTATCTTAGATAACAAGATAGTTGATAAGTGAGGAGAAGGTGTACACACTAAAGCCAATGGCCTATGCTGGATTGTAGTGGTCAAGAAGGAAGAAAATAAGGTACCAGCAGAAAGGAACAGTGAGAAGGCCAGGGGAGCAGGGTGTATGTAGTTTTCTGTGAAGGAACTCTCCAAAGGATAAAGCAGTTGCTGTCCAGTCGATTCCGACTCATGGCAACCCCATGTGTATCAGAGTAGAACTGTGCTCCGCAGGGTTTTCAGTGGCTGATTTTTCAGAAGTAGATTGCCAGGCTTTTCTTCCAAGGTGCTTGGTTAGCAGCCGAGTGCATTAACCACTTGCATCACGCATAAAACCAAAAACCAACCCGCTGCCATCAAGTTGATGCCAACTCATAGCGACCCTATAGGACAGAGTAAAACTGCCCTATAGGGTTTCTAAGGAGTGGCTGGTAGATTTGAACTGCTGACCTTTTGGTTAGCAGCTGAGCTCTTAACCACCGTGCTGCCAGGGCTCTGTATCACCCATAGTGACCATGAAAAAGGGGGTATACATTTCATTTGGCAGAAAAGCCTGGTTTGATGTGCTATCAATCTCCTTATCTTATTCACACACTATCCAAAAGTACAAAAATTACCCTCAGCCAGTGGGTGAATAAATGCTGCTTGATGTCTGGGAGAATTAAAGTATGTCTCCATACCCCTTGTCGTTGGTCACTTTCTTACACTGCAGACATCTTACTTGCTTTTAGCTGATTAGTTTCTCCTGGTCTTTCTGCCTGACACCCTAAGAGGCTAGATCCACCTACCACCCCAGGCTAAGATTCTGTGCATTATTATTTGACCTCCTTTGAAAAACTCATTGCCAGCTTTATAACCCGATCTGGGCACACTCCCCATCCGGGCCTTCACTTCCTGTGGATGATGCATTGGTTTCCTAGGTGACGGCGAGAAGGAATAGACCTGCTACCGTTGTGGCGTCTGACTCACTCACTGCAGTGGACGTCATAAAGTCGTGGTTGAACAAGTGGATGCTGATAATAAGCATATGCTTGAGGTAGCAGCAGGGCACTAATGGTTAAAACAATCCCATTGTACCAGCTCTCTCTCCCACTAGGCAAGCCCACAGACTGACATAAATACCAGATCTGAAGAAACAAACAACAGATCTGAAATCTCTCTGAACTCCCAGTCATATATAAGTTCTCAGTGGAGTCCTATTTACAACCCTAATATTTTGTTACCTTCCCTGTTTAGAATCTCTTGTTCCTCCCTGGCATGTAGAAGGATTCTCTAACAAGATGTCAGATGGAGGTTGAGGAGGGGGAGGTGGAAACAAGCCAAAAGCTCACGGAATGCCTGTTTATGAAGGTGAAATCTCCTTTCAAAGCTTCACATTGTTCCCTTAGAGGAACTAAACTCACAGTGGACTAACCAATCATCAAAGCCCAAAGTGGAAAATACACCCCGCTGAGAAATTAATCTTCAGAAAACCTGGACTTCATGAAGCCTGGAGACAAGAAGACTGTCCGAGTCTCTTTCTGTCGTTGTTAGCTGTCATGGAGTCAGCCCCTGACTCACAGCAACCCAAGGCACAACAGAACAAAATGCTGCCCGGTCCTGGACCATTCCCATGATTGGTTGTGGATTGGACTTTTGTGACCCATAGGGTTTCCACTGGCTGATTTTCAGAAGTAGATCACCAGGCCTTTTTTCCCAGTCTGTCTTAGTCTGGAAGCTCCACTGAAACCAGTTCAGCATCGTAACAACATGCAGGCCTCCACTGACAGACGAGTGGTGGCTGTGCCTGAGGTATACTGGCCAAGAACTGAACCAGGCCTCTCACATGGAAGGCAGGAATTCTACACTGAACCACCACTGCTGTTTGAGTCTCTTTCTGGTGACCTCCTTTTCTATCAGCTGATCTCGTAAGTGTACAAGTCAGAGAAGACTGCCTAGACTAAAAAACACCAAGAGCTCCTCTGTCCTTCATGGCTGAACTAGTGAAGACCAAATGGATTCTTTAGACTCTTGAATTCCTTAAATGACCAACAAACTTAAAGGTTCCCCACTGGAGATAACGCATCTTGTTTTCTACTGAGCCTTGAGGGATGCCTTAAATAGCATCAGCAAGCATCTGAATGAATTAGACAGCAAATGTAGGTTAGCTTTATTTAGACAGATAAAGACAAGCAGAGAAAGTTGTCTGGTTCAAGGGCAGTGCAGCCTGACCCGACAGCACTTCTCAGAGGAGAGGAAATTGCTTTGGGAGAGAGGTATTTTGGACAAAGAGCAAAGATCCTTGGATCTCCAGGGAAATTGAGGCTAAGATCTTCCATACAGAAGAGCAGGAATTAAGATGACCGGCCACTCATTGAAGGAAAGATCTCTATAGATCTAAGATGCAAAACATAACTTAGTATCTTAAGTTAACACATCATCTTTGTGCTTTCCCATCCCTTGGGACCACCATTAGAAAGGATACACTTCCCAGAACATAAAGTGGGGTAGGAAGTTTGGGTAACACGTATGGAGTGGGATTGAAGAAACTCAGGAAGTTCTGAGTCAGGAAACGCGTCCAAAGGGAGAGTTCCTGGAGATGTGGAAGTCCAAAAAAAAAAAGGGAAGCTGGCAAATTTGGGGGCGTTCATTCATTAAACAAAAATTTAAATGCTTAAAAAAAAGTTGCATTCAATGGGTTTGGGTGTTTTTTTTTTTTTAAATCTCCTTCTTCTCCCACCCCCCCTTAAATTATTTTCTGAAAACCAGTGCTTTTTCAGTATATTTTCTGAAAACATATGCCTTATGGAGGATAGTGGGTCTAGAAAAAATATATAAATTTATAGTTTTGTTTTTACTATGATGTTTATGGTTTCTTCTCTTACAAAGTTTTTGCTGGTTTCTCCTCAACTGGCAAATATCAAATGATATTTTATCTGTTAGAGTTCAGAAGCTTGTAGCTGTATCAGTAATTACTTAAAACAAAACAATTTCAATTAATAAATGTGAAAAAAATCATCATTTGAAATATTTAATAATTTTGTGAATAAACCAATTTATACCTAATACATTTTTATGTTCCTAATGTAACATTAAATTTAGACTTACAAAAAACCAAAAAAATTAGTTTTGCATAGATTTCATTTCCCCCAAAACTAATTTTTTAGATGTTTTCTTTTTCTGAGGGTCTCACAACTTCTGAAAATGACATATCTTTATATATCACCAAGGCAAGTATCACAGAAGAAATAAGATGTCACATCCCTGTCCTGAAGCAAAATTTAAACTACATTTTGAATTAGTCATTATGCCATTTTATACTTGTCACTCATTCACTCATTCCTTCCTTCCTTCAAGGATATTTACTATATGCATAGTATACTTACTGTATGCATAGCAGAGTGAGCATCATATTTACTTGTTCCCCCTTTTTCATCGATTGCTTTTTTTGTCCCAAGTCAATTTCTCTCTACTCTTTCTACTTCAAGCCCCACTCACTGGTTACCCTTCCCAGTAAATTAGCATATGTACTAATTGTTTATTCAATTGGAAAGTACTGTTTTTCATTTTAACCAAAGCACATAAAACTTCCCTAGTTCATTGCCAAAAAATATACTTCTGGCTATGTGTGAGACTGGCAAATCAGCTAATCATTTGATGCCATTATAATTCTACAAAGGTGATGGAAAGCCAACACCTATGACTACATTTATAAAGTAGTAGATTCAAAAGACTCATCTGAGACCTGAATGCCAAGCTTATTCCAGTGTCATACGAACTTTTTATAAAAACTCCCTCACCGAAAGCTATACATTTTACATTTGTGTAGTTACAGGAGTCTAATCAAAAGGAAAACTACCTCTTTACTTTATTTTGGTAAAAGGGACTAATATTTCTGCATGAACCAGAATGGCACAATTTTAATAACATTCCTGGGATCTATATTTCTTCCTCTGACATTATTAGAATATCTTTTTTAAAATTTAAAAGAGCCCTGGTGGTGCAGTGGTTAAGCACTCAGCTGCTAACGAAAAGGTCTGTGTTTCAAACCTACCACCTGCTCCGAGGGAGAAAGATGTGGCAGTCTGCTTCTGTAAAGATTTACAGCCTTGGAAATCCTATGGGGCAGTTCTACTATGAGTTGGAATCAACTCGACAGCAACGGGTTTTGTGAGTTATTTAAAGTTATCAAGTTGTGCTAATCGTAAGGAGACCTTTTAAATGTTCTCCAGTAAGTCCATTTTGGAACTTTTTATTATTACTTTTTAAGTGCTGGAGAAAAATCTCTTACATGGAGGTAGAAGGCAAAGTTATAATCAATCACTGATTCAAGTACATAATATAAGATCTGATGCATGTCATTTTTAAAAATCATAGCAATTCTTTGTGTGTTTTGCTGTGTTACCCATATTTTCTGCACTAAATATTATTGTTTTGGTAATTTTAATCATGCTGTAAAAAAGATCATATTTAATAACATTTGACTGGGTAAAATAAGAAACACACATTTTATTTTTATTTTGTGGCATTTGTGGCTCTTCAGCATGACAGTGACATTCTTCCTCTTCTAAAGCAACTTCCTTCTCTGTTTTGTTCTGTTTTAGTTGAGGTTGTCTTAACCTCCCCCTTTTCTGAACAGTTTTTCAGCTGGTCTATGAGATCCTGCACTGTCACTTTGTTTTCTGAATCTCCACTTCTGTTTTCTAGGGAGACACCTGCACATAAACATCTAGCCCCCCATCCAAATGGACACCCACCCACACACTCTCAAACTCACATACACACAGACCCAGATAAGCACTCACAGGCACGCACACACGCACAGCCTTGATTCTGCCATCCTCCCCCAGGAGCTCAAAGCACTCTAGCTGTTTTCTGGGCCTGGCAACAGAAGTGCGGCTGAGCTTCTAATGTCAGCTCTCTGATGCGAAGGAGCACTGATAACGTTGCTGATTCCAAGGAAGGGCGAATGTCACCTGGACCAAGGAAAAGGAGCTGCACAGGTTAGAGATGGTAGAGTAGGATGTTTCTGGCTATTGGTAGTGAAAAGAGGAGAAGGAGCAAGAGTTGGAGTTCCTCTGCCTGAAGTGCTTTGTCCTCCTATGTCTGTTGACAGCTGTGAACTGATATGTCAACACTCAGTTCAAGTATCAACTCTCTCTGAGAAGCCTGTCCTGACATTCTGACTGCCCTCTGCTTTGTACCCTACAATCCTTGTTAAGTTAGGTGCTTATCTCTTCCCAAGCCCATTAGATTGAATCAGATGATTGATTCACCTTTTATTCCTAATACTTGGTACATTCAATAAATACTGGATGGACAAACAGAATTCATAGCTGCCCTTCCATCAGTGAAAGGGGAGAGAGGAGAGTGTGCTAATGGTTGTCTCTTGTCGTCTTTAAAGTTAACATTGGAAGAGACCAGGTTGGTGGTGTGAGGACTACCCCTACATGTGAAAGTAACTCAGCAACAAAAAAAGCAGCTGCACTGTCATCATTCCCAGTGCTAGGATTTCCTCTGGTAACTAACAGGTAAGTCAAACCCCACTTACAAGATAAGCCTTTGATAACATGGCAAGTACAATTGAGAAGAAGCTGTTATATCAAGGAAGGTTGTATTACTAATGGGAATATGAAGCACATATCTATAAAATTAATTACTAACAAGATTAACTACCATTTGTCTGTCAGTTTGCCGTATTGTGGTGGCTTGTGTGTTTCTGTGACGCTGGAGGCTATGCCACCAGTATTTCAAATACCAGCAGGGTCACCCATGGTGGACAGGTTTCAGTGGAGCATCCAGACTAAAAGAGACTAGGAAGAAGGCTCTTGTGATCTACTTCTAATAAAATTGGCCAGTGGAAACCTTATGAATAGCAGCAGAACATTGTCTGATATAGTGCTGGAAGATGAGTCCCTCAGGTTGGAAGAGCTGCCTCTTCAAAGTAGGAAAAAAAAAAAAAGAACAATTGCTGTCGAGTCAATTCCAACTCATAATGACCCTATAGGATAGAGTAGAACTGCCCCATAGAGTTTCCAAGGAGCGCCTGGTGGATTTGAACTGCTGACCTTTTTGTTAGCAGCTGTAGCACTTAACCACTATGCCACCAGGGTTTCCCTTCAAAGTAGAGTCAACCTTAATGACACAGATGGAATAAAGCTTTTGCGACCTTCATTTGATAATTTGACAAGACTCAAAATGAGGGGAAAAAAAAAGCTGCAAACCTCCTTTAATAATAGGAACATGGAAAGTATGAAGTATGAACCTAGGAAAATTGGAAGTGGTCAAAAATGAAATGAAATGAATAAAGATCAATATCCTAGGCATTAGTAAGCTGAAAGGGACACGTATTGGCCATTTTGAACCAGACAATCATGTGATCTACTATGCCACGAATGACAACTTGAAGAGCAATGGCGTTGCATTCATTGTCAAAAAGAACATTTCAATATATATCCTGAAGTACAATGCTATCAGTGATAGGATAATATCCATATGCCTACAAGGAACAACAGTTAATACAACTATTATTCAAATTTACGCACCAACCATTAAGGCCAAAGATGAAGAAACTAAATATTTTTACCAACTTCTACAGTCTGAAATTGATCAAGCATGCAATCAAGATGTATTGATAATTACAGGTGATCAGAATGCGAAAGTTAGAAACAAAGAAGGGTCAGTAGTTGGAAAATATGGCCTTAGTAAGAGAAATGACACTGGAGATCATGATAGAATTTTGCAAGTCCAAAGACTTATTCATTGCAAATACCTTTTTTCAACAACATAAATGGTGACTATACATGTGGAAATACATGCAGAAATTATCGAACAATATCATTAATATTGCATGCAAGTAAAATTTTGCTGAAGATCACTCAAAAGTGGTTGCAGCAGTACATCAACCTGGAACTACCAGAAATTCAAGCTGGATTCAGAAGAGGACAAGGAATGAGGGATATGATTGCTGATGTCAGATGGATCCTGGCTGAAAACAGAAAATACCAGAAAGATGTTTACCTGTGTTTTATTGACTATGCAAAGGCATTCAACTGTGTGGATCATAACAAATTATAGATAACATTGCAAAGAATGGGAATTCCAGAACACTTAATTGTGCCCATGAGGAACCTATACATACATCAAGAAGCAGTTGTTTGAACAGATAGGGGATACTGTGTGGCTTAAAATCAGGAAAGGTGTGCATCAGCATTATGTCCTTTCACCATACTTACTCAATCTGTATGCTGAGCAAATAATCCAAGAAGCTGGACTGTATGCAGAAGAACATGGCATCAGGATTGGAGGAAGACTCATTAACAACCTGGGATATGCAGAAGATACAACCTTGCTTGCTGAAAGTGAAAAGGACCTGATGCACTTACTGATGAAGATCAAAGATCACAGCCTCCAGTATGGACTACACCTCAACATGAAGAAAACAAAAATCCTCACAACTGGACCAACAAGCAACATTATGATAAATGAGAAAATACTGAAGTTGTCAAGGATTTCATTTTACTTGGATCCACAATCAACACCCATGGAAGCAGCAGTCAAGAAATCAAACGATTCATTGCATTGGGCAAATCTGCTGTAAAAGACCTCTTTAAAATGTTAAAAAGCAAAGATGTCACTTTAAAGACTAAGGTGCACCTGACCCAAGCCATGGTGTTTCCAATAGCCTCATCTGCATGTGAAAGCTGGGAAACAAATAAGAAAGACCTAAGAAGAATTGATGCCTTTGAATTATGGTGTTGGAGAAGAATATTGAATATATCATGGACTGCTAAAAGAACGAACAAATTTGTCTTGGAAGAAGTACAGCCAGATTGCTCCTTAGAATCAAGGATGATGAGACTCGTCTCACACACATACTTCAGACATGTTATCAGGAGGGACCAGTCCCTGAGAAGGAGCTCATGCTTGGTAAAGTAAAACGTCAACGAAAGAGAGGAAGACTCTCAACGAGATGGACTGACACAGTGGCTACAAAATGGGCTCAAGCGTGACAATGATCATGAGGATGGCCCAGGACCAGGCAGTGTTTCTTTCTGTTGTACATAACGTCGCTATGAGTAGGAACGAACTAGATGGCACCTAACAACAACAACATACATGTGGAACTCGCTGGATGGAATACAGAGGAATCAAATCGACTACATCTGTAGAAAGAGACTATGGAAAAGCTCAATATCATCAGTCAGAACAAGGCCAGGGGCCGTCTGTGGAACAAACCATCAATTGCTCATATGCAAATTCAAGTTGAAGCTGAAGAAAATTAAAACAAGTCCACAAGAGCCAAAGTATGACCTTGAGTATATCCCAACTAAATTTAGAGACCATCTCAAGAATAAATTTGAAGCGTTGAACACTAATGACCGAAGACCAGATGAGCTGTGGAATGACATTAAGGACATCCTACATGGAGAAAGCAAGAGGCCATTAAAAAGGCAGGAAGGAAAGAAAAGACCAAAATGGATGTCAGAAGAGACTCTGAAACTTGCTCTTGAACGTCAAGTAACTAAAGCAAAAGGAAGAAATGATGAAGTAAAAGAGATGAATAGAAGATTTCAAAGAGCAGCTCGAGAAGACAAAGTTAAGTATTATAATGACACGTGCAAAGACCTGGAATCAGAAAACCAAAAGGGAAGGACACGCTCGACATTTCTCAAAGTGAAAGAACTGAAGAAAAAATTCAAGCCTCGAGTTGCAATACTGAAGGATTCTATGGGCAAAATACTGAACAACACAGGAAACATCAAAAGAAGATGGAAAGAGTACACAGTCACTGTACCAGAAAGAATACACAGTCACTGTACCAAACAGAATCGGTCAACATTCAACCATTTCAGGAAGTAGTATATGATCAAGAACCAGTGGTATTGAAGGAAGAAGTCCAAGCTGCTTTGAAGGCATTGGTGAAAAACAAGGCTCCAGGAATTGAAGGAATACCAATTGAGATGTCTCAACAAATGGATGCAGCACTAGAGGTGCTCAGTCATCTATGCCGAGAAATTTGGAAGATAGCGACCCAGCTAACCGACTGGAAGAGATCCATATTTGTGCCCATTCCAAAGAAAAGTAATCCAACAGAATGAGGAAATTATCAAACAATATCATTAATATCACAAACAAGTAAAAATTTGCTGAAGATAATTAAAAAAACAGATACAGCAATACATCGACAGGAACTTCCAGAAATTTAACCCAGATTGAGAAGAGGACATGGAATGAGGAATATCATTGCTGACATCAGATGGCTCTTGACTGAAAGCAGAGAATACCAGAAAGATGTTTACTTGTGTTTTATTGACTCTGCAGAGGCATTGAGCTGTGTGGATCATAACAAATTATGGATAACATTGTGAAGAAAGGAAATTCCTGAACACTTAATTCTGCTCATGAGGAAAATGTACAAAGATCAAGAGGCAGTCATTTGAACAGAACAAGGGGAAACTGTGTGGTTTAAAATCAGGAAATGTGTGCATCAGTGTTGTGTCCTTTCACCATACTTATTCAATCTGTACGTTGAGCAAATAAACTGAGAAACTGGACTATATGAAGAAGAACATGGCATCAGGATTAGAGGAAGACTTACTAAGAACCTGGGATATACAGATGACACAACCTTGCTTGCTGAAAGTGAAGAGGACTTGAAGCACTTACTGATGAAGATCAAAGACTGCAGCCTTCAGTATGGATTGTACCCCAACATAAAGAAAACAAAAATCCTCACAACTGGACCAACAAGCAACATCATGATAAACGGACAAAATATTGAGGCTGTCAAGGATTCATTTTACTTGGATCCACAATCAACACCCATGGAAGCAGCAGTCAAGAAATCGAAGGATTCTTTGCATTGGGCAAATCTGCTCTAAAAGACCTCTTCAAAGTGTTAAAAAGCAAAAATCTCACCTTACGGACTAAGGTTCATCTGACTCAAGTCATGGTGTTTTCAGTCACCTCATATGCATGGGAAGGCTGGCCAGCCAATGAACAAGAAAGACTGAAGAATTGATGCCTTTGAATTGTGGTGTTGGAGAAGAATACTGAATATACCATGGACTGCCAGAAGAGTGAACAAATTTGATTTGGAAGAAGTACAGCTGGAATGCTCCTTAGAATCAAGGACGTTGAGACTTCGTCTCATATACTTTGGACATGTTGCCAGGAAGGACCAGTCCCTGGAGAAGGACATCATGCTTGGTAAAGTAGGGGGTCAGCAAAAAAGAGGAAGATCCTCAACAAGATGGATTGACACAGTGGCTGCAACAATGGGCTCAAACATAACAATGATTATGAGGATGGCGCAGAACTGGGCAGTGTTTCGTTCTGTTGTACATAGTGTGGCTATGAGCTGGAACCAACTCAATGGCACCTAACAACAGCAACAAAGTAGAGGGTCAGCGAAAAAGAGGAAAACCCTCTACGAGATGGATTGACATAGTGGGCTCAAACATAGCAACAATGGGCTCAAACACAGCAATGATTATGAGGATGGCACAGGACCAGGCAGTGTTTCGTTCTGTTGTACAGAGGGTCGCTATGAGTCGGTACCAACTCGACGGCACCTAGAACACACATAACACAGTAAGATTCATGTTCAAGTGCAAAATGTTTCAACATCAAGGAAGGGTAAGGAAGAAAAAGAACTGTGTTAGGTACTTTACTTTTACTTTTCTCACTAAAACCCATACACGAGATGTAATTATCTTGATTTTACAGATCAAGAAACTGAGGCTCCGAAATGTTGTTAGGCATCAATCCTACTGCTAATACTCAGCAGAGTTTAGATTTAACTTAAGTCTGTCTGACTCCATAATCCTTTGTTTGCTCCTCTTAATTCCTCCCAAGAGCTATTTTAAAAAAATATTGACACCAACTTTTCAGAGAGGTTGAAAACTAGACTGAAGATGTATTGAGCACTTATGACGGGCCAGGCGCTAGGCAGGGCAACCTGGGGGGATATGCTAAATCATCCTGCAAGCAAGAGCTAAGTATCTAGTGCAGGCAGCTGATTTGTAAATACCAAACCAAAACCAAACCCACTGTGGTCAAGTCTACTCCCACTCATGGTGGCCCCATGTGTGTCAGAGTAGAACTGAGCTCCATAGGGTTTTCAATGGCTATCATCTTATAGAAGCAGATCACCAGGCCTTTGTTCTGTGGCGCCGCTGCGTAGATTAGAATTAACAACCTTTCAGTTAGAAGCCAAGTGCAAACCGTTTGTGCCACCCAGGAAAACTGACATATAAAATAGGCTCTTTAATAGACAAAGGAGCCCTGTGATTAAGCACTTGGCTGCTAACCGAAAGGTCAGAAGTTCCAACCCACCAGCAGCTCCATGGGAGAAGGATACGGCAGTCTGCTTCTGTAAAGATGTACAGCCTTGGAAACCCTGTGAGGCAGTTCTACTCTGTCCTACAGGGTCACTATGAGTCAGAATCAACTCAAGGGCAATGAGTTTTGGGTATAACAGACAATGAAATAGGGCCACAAAGTAGGGCACGGTCATGGGCTGCTTGAGAAGGAGGGAGTGGTTGATTCTGATTGTGCAGGGAGGGCAAGGAAGGTGTCACAGACCCAGGGAAGATGGCATTCTACAAGATGCTGAGGAAGGTAGGGGAGGAGCAAGAAGGGCTTAGGACAGACGCTGCAGACTAAGGGAACCTGTTACAGGAGCTGATGGAAAAGTTCACATGAGCTCAGTTTATGGTTGGAATATTGGAAGGTGAAGGTGGGCTGGGGCTAGATCATGGAAGGCTTTGAATAGGAGTTTGCACTGTATCCTGCAGGAAATGAGGAATTATTGAGTGTTTTCAAATAGAGGAAGGCCAGAATCCAGTCAAATCTTTGACTAAAACATGGCAAATTACTGCTGAATCCATCCTGACAGCAGATCACAAAGTCCACAAAGCAGAAGGATATAGAAAATCAGTATTCTTACTCAAACCTCCAAAAAATGGCCTGCTTACTTCAGAGGAAACAGCAAAAGAAGGGATATATGCCTGAACGTACGAGCTCAAACCAGGCCTGCCTTCTCCTTTCTGCATTGGCCAAGAACGTTCCCATTCTCATGACTCATAAGACAACTCCATCAGCCAACAATCCTGACACAACAAATACAACCCTCTCCTCCCCCCAAGAAAAAAATTCCAACAGGGAAATGACAATGCCTTTCGCTTCCTTCCTCTTCAGAATGCCCATCCATGAAGACTGCTAAAATATTCTCTGACCTCAATATACCAGACAAACACCCCAGAATCGAAACTGGATCCTGATGGCTTAATTGAGTTAAAAGAAAAAGTGCAGGTCATCTAAAAGCCTCTCAATGGATTCAGAGTGGCTCTCCCGGCTGTGAGAGCCCTCATGGCGGTTCTCAGCTCCTTGGTTAGGGAGGAGCTGAATGAATTTCCTAGCACAGAATCCAAAAGTACTGGAAGTCAGCACTTCTGAAAGACTGCAGAAAGGGCTTGTTTACATTTTTCTCTTGGGCTGAAACCCATCTATTTAAATTTTAACCAGAGGCAATTATAAAACCATGGTGAGCCAGAGATGCCAGCCTGCACAAGGTGGGGGACAGACGCCAGTAGTCTGGCATTGCAGGAGGAAAGAAAGAGGAATATTTTGAGAAAAGGGCCAAGGAAGAACAATAAAGAAGGTTTTGGAAGCAAAAGGTGTCACCTAGGCAGCTGGTCTTCCTGAGAAGCAGCAGAGGGAGGAAAGTGGGAGGGAGGCAGGGGAGAGGCAGGAGGGGTGGTGAGGGCTGAGGGAAAGCAGAGAAGACGGTAGGGGACGTGGGGGCAGCAGCCACTGATGGAGCAGGTGGGGCTCAGGCTGTCACCATCTCAGCAGCTCAGAAGTGCCCCCCCCCACCCCCCTGCCCCAACAGCTGCCTGTGGCCACTCTGCTGTTGACACCTTGTATTTTTTCCTTGGGTCAAAAGTTCATTAACCCAGAGACTCGGCCTGTGAGAGAGGCCTGCCTGGAACAGACACGCCCAGACTACCAGGACACAGGCCTTTTCCCCGAAGGCCAAGCCTCCCCTTCAATTCAGGTTTTCCTGGCAGAGACCCACCTTGGAGCCTCGATGAGCTGCCCAGCGACGTCAGAGGAAATACCCTACTCAAAAAAGGCCTTGACGCCAGTTGCCAATAAACCAAACTCATTAGGATTAGGATTTGGCAAATCCTAAGAACAGACTCAGAGCCCTGGTGGCACAGTGGTGAAGTGCTCGGCTGCTAACCAAAAGGTAGGCGGTTCAAACCTACCCAGCGGCCCACAAGAGAAAGATGTGGCAATCTGCTCTTGAAAAGATGTGCAGCCCTGGCAACCCTATGGGGCAGTTCTACTCTGTCCTATAGGGTTGTTATGAGTTGGAATTGGCTTGACGGCAATGGGTTTGGTTTAAGATGTAACACAACTCGCCTGTCAGTTTGTCCTACTGTGGTGGCTTGCGTGTTGCTGTGATGCTGGAAGCTATGCCACCGGTATTCAAATATCAGCAGGGTCATCCATGGAAGACAGCTTTCAGCAGAGCTTCCAGACTAAGACTAGGAAGAAAGGCCTGGCAATCTACTTCCAAAAATCAGCCAATGAAAACCTTATGGACCGCAACAGAACACTGTCCGACTCACTTGCTTTGGACACGCCATCAGTAGGGATCAATCGCTGGAGGAGGACATCATGTTTGATGAAGTA
This sequence comes from Trichechus manatus latirostris, assembly GCF_000243295.1. NCBI lineage: Eukaryota > Metazoa > Chordata > Mammalia > Sirenia > Trichechidae > Trichechus > Trichechus manatus. The sequence continues at coordinate 5,714,275 of NW_004444033.1, read as the reverse complement.
GAGGGCCAGGGAGGGCTAGGGAGACCCTTGGTGAGATGGACTGGCACAATAGCCTTATGATGGACGTAAACATACTGGCAATCATGAGAAAGACGCAGGCCCAGGCAATGTTTCGTTCTGTCATACATAAGGTTGCCATAAGTTGGAGTTGACTCAATGGCAGTTATTTATCTTTTAAGATGCAAACACAGTACATAGAGGAGAGGCCATATCTCAGATATTATCAGCCAATATCTTAGCAGGAATTCACTTTCTACCAGTTCTGGTCAGCTTTGAACCCGGAGCCTATAGGAGCAAGATCCAAGAAGAGCGTTCTGAGGATGGGGAATGAACAGAGGCCTGGGGATTGTGAACAGGAAGCTGGCAGAGGTGCAGAAGAGTCCAGAGACAAACCTCCCCCTACACAAGGAGGCCTGGTCCCTCTCCCATGTCAGAGTTAGCATCTGCAGCAGAACTCAAGCTCATCCTTCCTTTCTGTCAATCCTCTGCTAACTGGGCTCTTACCAGGGGAATCTGCTGGGGGCACAGCCAGAAGGAGAGACGGAGGGCCAGAGGATTCGAACAGCTCTGTGATGTTCAGGGCCACAGCCTGGTCTTCCAGGGTAAGGAGGCAGAGGGCATGGGCTTCTCTCCAGACCAGTTTGCTACCTCACCGGAAGGTCTTTCCTACACCTCTGAGCTGCAGTCCCAACTCCAGCCAACCATCTAAAAAATTGATAACACTGGGCACAAGGGCCTGGGTGGGGAGTGTGGGGACGGCTCCCTGCAAATTCACCCTGGTTGGTGACAGAGCCCAGAGTAACGGCCTTGCTTATGTGGGGGCAAGGCACGTCACACAAAGAAGATAATGCAGTGTATATGCTGGGATGAGATTTTATGTCTTAAAACTTTTATGGGTAGAAATTGCTTTCCTGTGCCCTGATAGCCAGAGAGCAGGGAGGTAGGATTCTGACATCTTCTGCAAGATGAAGACTGTACACACGGGATGTGGGTGGATATCCCAAGAGCCAGGCAGAAATTTCAGAGGGATACACACATTACCCAGCACCGAGCAGAGGATTCTACACTTTGGGGAAGATATTTTATAAAATCAGGCATGAAATCTCCAAAGGAAGTCCTGAGGGACTGTACATAAATCAGAGAGGCAGCATAGTGCAGTGATTAAAAGCATGGATTCAAGAGCCAGGCTGTCTGGGTTCAAATTAGCTGTGTGACCTTGGGAAAGTCACTTAACCTCTCTGAGTCTCAGTTTCCTCATCCAAAAAATTCAGATGATAAATTTACAACACTCCTCACAGGATTGCTGGGAGGGTCACAGGTTGTGAGGGTTAATATTTAAAAGCGCTTAGAATAGTGTCTGTTGCAGACTATTTAAATGACGTAACCAAATCTCCAGGCTTTAGAACAGGCCTGGAAACCTCAACAGGTTCTATGATTGACCCAGTCTCCAAGACGGTTTGATCTGGTCTGCACGTATCCTCCCTGACCCACATCAACACAAGAAAGATAACCTGGTTTCACCAGGTGTAAGCCTCTTGGATCTTTCCTTCCTGGCTTCCCATAGAGCAGTAGGCACTTCTGGTCCTGTCTGAATTCTATTAATGTGTGTCCCCAGGGCCAAAGCAAGCCAGAACCAACAGTGGAGAGCTCTGCCCAACAGAAATGGGAATTCCTCAGGCCCTTGCCTGTGCTCCACGCCTGTGCCCTCATTAAATGCTGAACTTTTCTGTCTATCGTGGAGACCACAGACCAAGCCAGGGTTAGGAACACAAGGAAAAGCCATAGAGGTAGTCCCTGACTTACGACGGGTTCTGTTCCAATGACTGCTCCATTGTAAGTCAGTTCTGATATAAGTTGAATACCTCTTTTTTTTTTTTTAGTTTTCCTTGTTAATGCCTTTTATTAGCAGTATCTTTATAAATTCAATCTTTGTCTGTCTTTGGGGATTGGAAACATTACATCTGAGAGGGATAAATTAGCAAATTATGCGCTGCAACACTGTATGTAGTACATATCACTAATGATAAGATGTACAAGGAAACGAAAATGGATGGTGTTAAGTGTGGCTCATTGTAACTTGAATACGTCGTAAGTCAGGGACTCCCTGTACTTGAGAAAGGTAAGAAAGGCAGAGAAACAATCAGGCGGCAGGAAGAAGGAAGGAAACCAAACACACAAGGAAAAAAAGTAGAAAAGCTGAAATAAGTACAAGGCAACTTTTTTTTGTCTACCTATTTTTGACCAAGTGAAGAAAACAAACACAAGAGAATAAACAGAGTAACTAGAATTAGACTGAGCCAGGGAAGAAGGCAGGGAACAAAGAGGAGCTGCAGAGCCTTAAGTCCATGCTAATGACCTCCTTCTCCTCCACCCTGGCTGCCACCAGGGCTGAGGGCCATCTATGCCTTGGCCTCATCAATTCATCTCACAGACTTCCTTCCACTTGATTCTTTTCCCCCCTTGTAAAGTCCACCACATTCTGTTTGGGTAAGTAGAAACAGTATCTATCTTTAGAAAATTTAAATGCCGAAAGAGCACAGGTGAGCATAATTGAGAAGAAAAGACTAGTTGGTGCGACCAGGACAAATATCAAATCACAAATATTTGAAATTCTTCCCCTTCCATGCCTTACAGACAGAAGTACCTTCGTTTGGGAGATTGACTCACCCAGCTACTAGGCCTTTGTTGTGTTATGTAGAATGGTGGACACGGAAGAGAAACCAAAGGAAGGCCAAATATTTGTCAAGTGCCTACTATGTACCCAGCATTCTGCTAGATGCTAAGAATTCACGAGTGAGCCAAACAGAAAGTCTCCTGCCCTCATGGGGCAGACACTCTTTTAAAAGAGCTTATCCCATCGTATTTGGATGATTCATTTACCCATCAGTTGGCTCGGTTAGATTTTTAACTGCACAAAGACCCATGTTATTTATCTTCGTATCCTCACTTCCTGTACAGTGCTGGCACATAGTAGGAGCTCAAGAAATATTTGTTGAACAGAATAATAATTTATTTTTACACTTCTTAGTCACTACTGCTGCAGCTGGCTCTTTTACATACATATTTTAATAAATAAGCTTTGCAATTTTAATGAATGCTATTTTGATTATATTTACCTACTAAGCTAGTTTATATAAGGGAATTAGTATAAAAAACGTATCTAAATCTCAATCAAAATCCACTTTCTAGATGAAATGCCATTAACAATTCCTTCCCCACTCACTTTCCTTAAAATCAATTCTTACTGCTCTTATTCCCATCCTTCCTTTCCTTTTTTTTTCTGAAGTCCATGGCACTGCATAGATCCTAAGGACACCCATTAGGGGTCTCCTTAGCTCATGGGACATCCATGTAATAACGCCATCCATGGGCCTAGAGCTTGGTTTTGCTCAGTACAAAAACTTTCATTGAGGGCTATTTGGTAGTATGCACAAAACGAACCAGACAAAGCCCAACTCTGAAGGAAATCAGAATCTTGTGGATCTGTCTGGATATTCTGGACCACAATTAAGCAAGAGTTTCAGTTTATTTATTTATTTAATTTTTTAACTGTACTTTAGATACAGGTCTACATAACAAATAGTTTCTCATCAAACAGTACACATATTGCTTTATGACATTGGTTAACAACCCCACGACATGTCAACACTCTCCCCGCAAGAGGTTCAGTTTTGTCAGGTGTAGAAAATAGTATTTATTTCCATTCCTCATTGCCCAGATGACATACACAGAGACAACTATAGCATTTACAAAGCATGAGTAGCTAAAAGACATTGTGAAAACTATGAGTAACACTGTATTTGATGATAATTACTACATGTAGTATTAAACCAGTTGCCGTCAAGTTGATTCCAATTCATGGCGACCTCATGGGTGTCAGAGTAGAACTGTGCTCCATAGGGTTTTCAGTGGCTGAAAGTAGATCACTAGGCCTTTCAATTCCGAGGTGTCTCTGAGTGGGCTCTAACCTCCAACCTCTTGGTTAGCAGTTTGTACCACCCAGGGACTCCACATGTAGTATTAGCAGTGGGAAATGCTAGTTCTATAATCCTTTACAAAACAAACATATGGAATTACGGTTTCTGGTCAAGGTAGGTCAAGGTAGCATTGTTATATGTTAACCTTTGAGGTACCTGCTCAGCTCCAAACACAAAGCAATGGTGATTAAAGTTTAAAAGGCACAGTTGGCTTAAAATATGAACTCTTCCATGAACCAGAAATGCAAAGTAATGAGTGGGGCTAAAGACATGGGCTTGCTGGGCTTAGGATCTGAAAGGAGGCAGAGGATTCCAGGAATCTGGCTCATATAGGGTAATGGGCCACCATGTGTCTGTCAGTTTGTTGTACTGTGGTGGCTTGTGTGTTGCTGTAATACTAGATGCTATGCCACTGGTATTTCAAATACCAGCAGGGTCAACCCTGGTGGACAGGTTTCAGCAGATCTTCCAGACTAAGACAGACTAGCAAGAAGGACCTGGCAGTCTACTTCTGAAAGAATTGGCCAGTGAAAATTTTATGAATAGCAGCAGAACACTGTCTGATATAGTGCTAGAAGATGAGCCCCTCAAGTTGGAAGGACACAGTGGTTTCAGCAATGGGTTCAAACATAGCAATGATTGTGAAGATGGTGCAAGACTGGGCAGTGTTTTGTTCTGTTCTACACAGGGTGGCTATGAGTTGGAACTGACTTGATGGAACCTAACAACAACAACACGGTAAGGGGGACTAAAAGTGATGTGCACAGGGTAAGGAGAGTGGGTGGAAAACAGAGCGAGGTTCACTGTTTGAAACTATGGCTAGCCTGAGTGCCCTCAGCCCTATCCCCACAAGCTAGCGTGTGAAGGAAGCTAAAAAAGCTGAGGACTGCCTGGTGAGGGGTCTCACATGAGGGAATGATGAGGCAGAAAGACAGGGCATGTGATTGGAAATTGGACCAAGCTACCACCTGCCTCCAGGACTCACTCTGTGGCATCTCTATCAGCACAGTAGGGCTAAAGAAGAGATGAACTCTTCATTTGGATAATATGATTGTCTATGAAGAAAATAAAACAGAATATACTGAAAGAATAGTAGAACTAAAAATACAATTCAGCAAGCTTGCTGGGTATAAGATCAACATACAAAATTCAGTTGCAACCCTGTATCTAAATATTTATCACATACAATATTTAACAGCAAACAAAAGCACCATTCCTAATAGCAATAAATAATAATGTGCCTAGGAATAAATCTAACATAAAATCTGGAAGATTTTCATGGAGAAAATTATATTAAAGAAGATTTGAATAAGTGGAGATATATGCCTTATTTATAAATTGGAATATTCATTATTATGAAGATGTCAGTTCTCCCAAAGTTAACATTCAATTTCAATGCAAACTCAATAAAATAAATCCAGCATAATTATGGAACATGAAACAATGATTACAAAAATTCACGTAGAAGAGTAAAGAATCAAAACTATTACAGTAGTTGAGGATGCTTTCGGCTGAAAGTAACAGAATATGCAACTTAAAGTAGCTTAAATAATAAGAGGTTTATTTGAAAAAGAAGACTAAATCAGGGGTTTTCCTAGCAAATATCAAGATTTAAAATCAGAGATGGCATAACAGACCTGGTAGGAAAAAATGGACTATTTAATAAACATGTGTTGGAGCAGTTACATATTTAGTCCCTATTTCACATCACAGTAAGTTTCAGTTGGTTTAAAGACCTAAATGCTAACAGGAAAATTTCATACTTCTAGAAAAAAATATAAGAGATTATCTTTATACCCTTGGAATACGGCAGAATTTATTAAATAAGGAGCAAAAGTACAAAACATGAAAGATTGATAAATTTTAGTACTTTAAAATAAAAAGACATCAAGAAAGTGGCTTTCCAAGCTTAGACTGAGAGAAGATAATTTCTCAGATGTAACTATCAAAGTATTAGTATTCAAAATATATAAAGAACACCTACAAAGCAAACAGAAACACCTACAAAGAAGAAGAAACAATTAAATAGGAAATTTGGCAAAGAATGTGAGCAGGTAATTCACAAAAGAGAAACCCTAATGGCCAATAGACATAAAAAGAGGCTCAATTTCACCAAAAATTAAGGGAAAAACAAATTAAAGCAATAAAAAGTTGCCATTTCATACTCACAGATTGGCAAAAATTTTAAAGTCTGAAAATACTGAAGTTAGCAAGATGTGGAGAAACAAATTCTTTGTAAAGCAAAATAACTATTATATAGTAATATAAATCCTAAGACCCAGCAGTTCCTATTTTAGATATTGCCTAGATGAGTGGTCCTCGAACAGGGGCAATTTTGTCCCCCAGGGGAGATTTGGCAATGTCTGGAAACATTTTTGATTGTCACAACTGGTGTGTGTGTGGGGGGTGGTGCTACTGGCATCTAGTGGGTAAAGGTAAAGGATGCTGCTAAACATCCTATCCCAGAACAAAGAATTATTCGGTCTAAAATGTCAATAGTGCCAAGGCGGAGAAACTCTGGCCTAGAGAAACTCTGGCATGGTGTGAACCAGGAGGCTGCTATTAAAATGTTAATTGCAGCATTGTTTGTTATAGCAAATAATAACAACCAGAGCAAACTAAAAACAACCTACCTGTCCATAAAACAGAAGCATGGATAAGTAACTTGTGCATATTCAAACCAGGGAATTATATACAACAGTTAAAATTAATGAATTAGTTCTTCAGTTTGCAACATGGATCAATCTCAAAGATAATGAAGAACAAATAAAGCATTGCGGAATGCTATGTACAGCAAGATATTCTTCCTTTACATTTTACAAACACAAAGCAATGCTATATGTATTGTTTAGCGATATATACATACAAAAGTATAAAAACATGCATGGGAATGATTTATAGCAACTTCAAGATAGTGGTTATTTTTAGGAAAAGAGGGAGGGAGGAAAGTAGAAAAATAAATGGGGTCAGGTGTAGGTAGGGGGCTTCAATTGTATTTGTAAGACTTTTTACAAAAAAAAAAAAAGAAAATCCTAGAGCAAATTAAGTCCAATATTAAGATTTACTAAGTTGGGTATTTATATATAAATGTTTGCTTAACTATTTTCTATATGTTTGAAATATTTGATAACAAAAATACATTTAAATATTTTAAGAACAGCATTTGCAAGAATGAGTATTCTTTATGTGTCTCAGACACATAGAGTTGGTGGAGGAAGCCAGTGTTTCCAGAACAAATGATGACACTCCAAAGGGAAATTAGAGAAAGGAAAAGTAATCCCACGGGTAAAGAAAGAAGTCTCTTAATTCAAAGACCCTCTCCCAGGGATCCCGTGCAGGGATAAGAACAGTCTTTCCTGCTGCGCCAGCAGCTGGGTAGGCTGTACCTCTGTCCATGGTCCTACTGCTTTGCCTCAAAACAGCCCTTAGAAGAACTGAGAGGGAGGTTCACATTTGCCTTGTAGGAAGGCATTCAGGTTTTCTAGATAAAGCTGAGAAGATAGAGAGAAGAGGAAATATTGTGGGCACAACTGGTCTTAAGTATTTGGAAAGATCTTCCAGTTGTCTGCAGTAGGGCCTGGTCAGTAAGTTCAGAAGCTAATATGGGTAGGCAATGTACACGATCTGGGCAGTAGCTACCACCAGTATCAGGAGGGAGCATTAGGTAGAAACTGTCTGGGGGAGTTGATCTCAGTAGGACATCCAAAGTCCTGGTCAGGTGGGGCTGAAGCTGAGAGAAGCAGCTCAGATGCCCCCAGCAGCAGGGGATCCTGTTGGACAGCCATTCTTTGTAGTGATCAACAGCATCTATAGGTGGAGTGAGCCCCACTTGTGCTGAGCCTCATGATAAGAATGACACTGTCATTTCCCCAGCATTTTATATTTCAACAAAAGGCTTTCTCATTCCTAATACTTTCCATCATTTCTTTCCAACATTGCTATAAGACCAGTGGATATTCATCCCTGCTTTTGCAGAGATGAAGAGAGACTAACGAAGTCTCTCCAAAAATTTAGATGCCTTCCATTAACCAACATTTTGACCTAAGCCACTGGGGACAAATAAATGGTGAGAGTAACTCAACCGAGAAAGGTATTTTATGGGCATTCCAGAGTAATCGCCCATCTTGGAAAAGGAAACATTTCTTGAGATCCCAGGAGGTGTCTGGCACTACACAAAGTGATGTGAGCGTGAAAGTGCAGAACATAATGTTTGGGAACACACTGTTCCTCCGGGGACTTAAAAATTAATGCAGATCCAAAACTGTTAAAAAAAAAAAAAAAAAAAAAAAGGATTGCTTGCAATAAATTATGGGAAGACAAAGTGAAACGTGTAGGGGCAAAAACCCCAGTGTAGTTGATAAACTAGGGAACACAAAAGCGGATTATGATGAGCCAGTTAACCTCAGGAGAACACAGCTTGCCGTATGGGCAGAATACAAGATGCCCCGCAAAGTCAATTGTGCAGACTCAGTTACTTGTCCACACACACAAAATCAATAGCTGTTTCTGACGGGCCACTGGTAAAAAGTATTTACTGTTGTTTTCTGCAGATGGAGTCCAAACCACCCAGCATACAATAAAGTATTTAGGAAAAAAACATGTGGGTTGGCAAACTTTTAATCTATAAAACTAGAGATCTTGTTTAGGTGGCAGCTTTAATGGAAATAGGTGCAAGTGGGTGTGTAGAGAAACTGTGCTAAAAGCTCAATCTGGCCTACTTTTAGGTTCCCCGGGTAAGTCAGTAGGGAATTTTCACTAGGCTATTTGTTATATGTCAGAAAAGGAGATAAAGCAATATATGAACACTGTGATATATAGGAAAGTAGGTATCTTAATAGAAATATGTAGCCTAGTATAACATTTCCCCACCAAGGTGATGGAAATCCAAACCACTGCCGTCGAGTCAATTCTGACTCATAGCGACCCTATCGGACAGAGTAGAACTGCCCCATAGATTGATGGAAGTTACCTGGAAATGCAAAGACCTAAGTGGTCCTCAGACGGAGCTTTCTCTACAGACCAGGCTTTGCTATATTTCCTGTTTTAACAACTTCAACCTTGCTAACCTATTGATACTAGGGAGTCAGTCCTATATATGGAAGTCAGCTTCTTGTTTGGGGTTCCTAATGGCCACTGCCACCACCCATCTGTCACTTTGTTGTACTGTGGTGGCTTAAATGTTGCTGTGATTCTGGAAGCTATGCCATCAGTATTTAAAATAACAGCAGAGTCACCGATGGTGGACAGGTTTCAGCAGAGCTTCCAGACTAAGACAGACTAGAAAGAAAGGCCTGGTGATCTACTTCCAAAAATTAGCCAATGAAAACCCTATGGATCCCAACAGAATATTATCTGAAATAGCGCTGGAAGATAAGTCCCCTAGGTTGAAAGGCACTCAAAATACACAGTGGCTACAACAATGGACTCAAGCATACAAACAATCACGAAGATGGTGCAGAACCAGCAACATTTTGTTCTGTTGTACATGAGGCTGCCATGAGTCAGAGCTGACTTGACGGCAACTAACATCAACAACAATGGCCACTGCAACCTCATTCACTTTTATACTTATCTTTTCACTTTTTGTAGTATTACAGTACTATGTGAAGACAAAAAAAAAAAATCTAGAAATTTTTATTCCATTGGGAAAACAAAGAAATTAGACAGTAACTTCCACATGGATATCTAACAGGCATCTCAAACTTAACACAGCCAAATGAGAACTCTTGATTCTTTCCGTTAGCCAAACAAATGGAACTTTATTTTTCTCGTAAACAAGATGTCTGGCAATAGGTGATTACTGGTGTTGGTTCAGCTGTTCAACTACACTCTCAAAGACTCAGGCAATTTCTTTTTCTTTTTTTTTTTCCATTTCATATTTGTCTTGTAGTTCATAAGATGGCTGCCGTGGCTCCAGGTGCTAGGATGGTGTTTAAGACAGCCATCTCTAGCCACAGAAGGCTTTCACTTAGGACTTACTAGCCTGAAATGAGTCACCCTTCGCTGCAAAAGAGATGGGGAAATTGAGTATCTAGCAAAAGAGAATGGGATTATTATGACTGAATTACACCAATCATGATTCATCACTTGGGACTGGACATATTGTCATCCTAAACAAAACCAGGGCTCTGTTAGTAAGCAGGAAGGGAGGAGTAGCTGTTGGGGAGGGAATGAACACTGCCTGCCACACTTCTTATTTCCAGCTACTCATCTCACTAACTGGCATCACCATCTACCCGGTGCCCAAGCTGGTAATAAAGGAGATACCTTGATTCCTTTTTTCCCTCATATTCCAAGTACAAACCGTCAGAAAGTCCTGTTACTCTATCTCCTGTATATACCTCCAATATACATTATTCTCCCCCATCTTTAGGGTTACTACCCTCATCCAAGCCACCGTCATTCAACTGAGTTGCCATAATCACCTCCTAATGATCTCTGTGCTTCCACTCTTGCCTCTACAATTGATTGCCCAAATGGAAAATCACTTCCTTGCTTTAAACCTCCCCGTGGCTTCCCGTCTCACTTAATATCCAGATTCTTTATCATGGCCTTCCAGGCCTAAATGATCTAGGCTCCATCCACCTGTCCAATTTCACTTTGTACCACTTTTCCTTTTGCCACTGAGTTCCAGCCACCCATGCCCTCTTTCTCTTCCTCAAACTCAAATTTGTTTCCATCTTGGGGACCTTTGAACCAGCTATTCTCTCTACCTGACGTTCTTCATTCTGATTTTTTCATGACTGTCTCCTGCTTGTCATTTAGATGATTGTTCAAATGTCATCTCTTCATAGAGGTCTTCCCTGGCCACCCAATCTAAAGTAGCCACCAGGTCATCTAACACTTCACCCTATTTAGTTTCTCTGCATTGCATCTATCACTGTCTAACTCTTATTTTGTTTACCTCTTTACGTATCATGCAATTAAATATATGTATTTCCTTATTCTCTGTCTCCTCCACACTAAAATATAAGTTCCATGAGTACAGGGACCTTGTCTGTGTTCACTACTCTATTCCTAGCACCTAGAACAAGTTCTGGCTCATGATAGGTTCTCATCAAATATTTGCTGAATGAATGAATTTTTAAATGGAAACTTTAGGAATAGAAGTAGCATCTGCAACATTGTATTAGCATCCTTAGAGTTATCCTTTATAGAGAGCAAAATCACTTTGTTAAAGAATATAGACTGTATTATGCTTTAAAGATCACAATTAATAATCAACATTAATTTCTTTCAACCTATGTCTTTCCTCCTGTGTCCTCCTATCCAAAGCTAAACATACCACATATATTCTTAATCTTACTGCTCTATCAATGCAGTCATTGCATGCCTTGTCCACTGACTTCTTTCCCCTTGCCTAATAATACCAGTGCTATGCTTCCTCACCTTTTCTAAAGGTCTGTGACCACTTAGAAGAAACATTTGGGCAGTGTCCGCCTCCCCTTCATTTTTGGCCAGTATTTCAAGAAGATTAAAACCCAAATGTTTCTTGGAAGAAAACAACAATACTTAGCCTCTGAAATGTTCTATCTTTTTCTTAGTCTTTCACATTTCGATATATTTTCTTTCTAAAGGTCTAAAACCTCTTCCACCTCCTTTACCAGAATATCAGAATTTTTCATCAGGCTTTCCTCCAGGTAAAATGATAAAATCAGAGAAATTTATATACAGTCTCCCTTCATTTCCTTTTCTTTGATCCTCTCAGCCTTCTCCATACCTTCTCAACCTCAAGGTGACCCTCCTGTGGTCTGGGATTCTGGGTCAGTAGCCAGCTGGGCCGACGGGCTCAGCCTGTATTCCCAACCTCTCATACACTGGCTGGCCACGGATATGACATTATGCAATACAAAGTCTGAGAAGTTCAGGTCCACATTAGGGGCACAACATCCTGGTGACGCCGAGCCCAGCAGACTCCAAAATGCCTTCGTGTTTAGAAACATCGTCCTCAAATACTGCTCATAAATTATGTGCAAAGAATCCCTGGGCTCCTGAACTTCTGGGCCTGCTGATAGAAAATAGCAAAAGGATTCCCATTTCCAAATGCCTTCAGAGACTGTATTAAAAATGAGAATAAAATTTAAAATTTAATTCTCTGATTCAATACTGCCGGGAGTCTCTTTCCAGATCTCGTCTCAGGTTAACTGGGTGACTCTTTTCTATTTCCTTATGGTTGGCAGAATGCTAAAGATGACCCCCACCTCCCAGATCTTGATCCCCTGGTTAGTCAATCAAATGCTAATCTAGGTGCTGCTGTGAAGAGATTTTGTACATGTAATTAACGTTCCAAGTCAGTTTACTTAAAGGTACGGAGATTATTCAGGTGGGCCTGGCCCAATCAGGTGAGCCCTTCAAAAGAAGAGAGTTTTCCTCAGCTGGTAGCAGAAGGGAAAGTCAGAGATTCCAAACATGAGGAAAATTTGACACCCAATTTTTGCTCTGAAGATGGAGGGGGCCCCATGAGAAAGAATGTGGGTGGCCTCTAGAAGCTGAGAGTGGCTCCTGGCTGACAGCCAGCAATGAAATGGGGACCTCAGTGCTACAGTCACAAGGAACTGGATTCTGCCTGCAACCCGTATGATCTTCAAAGCAGATTCTTCCCCAGAGACCCCACATAAGACCTAGCCTGACTAACACCTTGATTTCAGTCTTGTGAGACCCTAAGCAGGGAACCCAGCCAAGCCCACCCAGACCTCTGACCTACAGAACTGTGAGCTAATAAATGGGGGTTGTTCTATACTCCTGCGTGTGTGGTGATTTGAAAACTAATACATCCCTTCAGTTTTCATGTCTCTAAATACAGGTAATAATAACGTCTGGCTGTATCCAAGAAGCACTCCAAAAACAGATATTAATAAGTTTTAATTAATATGTTTTGAGCTCAACAGAAAAAAAATTAAATTATTTTGAGGGTGCCATGGTGTTTAAAGTAATCATAATACTCACTGATGAGACTCTGTAGTCCTAGTTAGGTTTGTTTGCTCATGTTCGTTGCAGTGGCAGGACACGCCATAGGGGCTTAGAGGATGGAACTGGTACTTCAGGGGGACAGATTTCATCTGAGCTTTTTCGATTCACAAAATAATGCAGTCACGTCACTCGGGTTGGTGTCACCCAGTGCGATATCTCATGGTGTCACCCCTCCCCCCATGGATATACATGTAAGCTTATTATCGATTTTAACCATAGAATAATATGTGATATAGTTGTAAATTGTTTAGATGTAATATTTCTTAGATTATATGAATACTAACAACAAAATTGTTTTGTAAAACCTTTCTACATTGAATTACAACCTTCTTAGTTACTGAGAGGAAAGCTTTTTTGGATTTTTCTCCTTCTTTTCCTTTAATTACTACTTCATTCTCAAATAAATTGTTATAGGCTCACAAATACTAGTCACCACAATGTTATAGCTAAAACACCAGAAAACTCGACAGAATCAGCAACTATAAAAACACCAACAGCAACAAAAACAATAGCGTATGCTTGCAGCACGTGCAGATGAAACCACATGATCTGAAGTGTCCTTGTAATTGGGTAATAATGACAGCTCTGACTGGAGTGCATTAGAAGGTTTAAAAAGTAAATTAGCACAGAATTTTAGCTTTGTAGTTATATTGATACATGTAAGCTGGGCTTACGGAAAAAAAATTTGTTGTTATAACTAACTACAGGGACATTTTAATAAAAAAAATGAATTTCTGCTGAAACACTGCACAAAAATTTTATAGACAGTCATTTTGGTGTCACCCCCTCTGACAGTGTCACCTGATGTGGTCTGCACCCCCTGCACCCTGCTACTGACGCCACTGAAATAATGTGCTGCATCTTATACTAAGTCTGCAGGTCAAACACAGGTTCTTTTTAAGCTGTAGTTCCCTTTCTAAAAACCTCAACTTTCACCTCGGCAAATATGTTGATATTCAAGGAGCTATATTCTGATCTTGAGAAAACAATGAGAGAAGAGGTAAAAGATGATCAAACCTGTTTCAATACAATTGATCACTGAGATAAAAGAAAAGCAAAAAGCAGGGCAGGAGCGTTCTGACCACGTAATCAATCCCTATGTACACAGAGCATTGAATGGTGCTGAGCCTGCTAACCTGGATTTCTTCTCTTGAGAACGACAGGTAACCCTCTAGACAGGTAACTCTGATGGTAGTAACCACTGAGGGCTCCGATGAGCACAATCTCAAAGCCAGATCTAGTTTAAACAAAGTGATCTGGGGAAGGTAGCAGTTAAGTAAGCAAGAGGTTGTATGCACAGTAAGAACATTCCAATTTAGGGTGCAGACATTAATAGAGGGTGAGGAAATAGAAGATGTATAGTTCAGTGGTTAAATGTATAAGGAGCCCTGGTGGAGCAGTGGTTAAGAGCACGGCTGCTAACCAGAAGGTTGGTGGTTTGAACCCACCAGCTGCACCACAGAAGAAAGATGTGGCAGTCTGCTTCCATAAAGATTCCCATTGCCATCGAGTCAATTCCAACTCACAGAGACCCTATAGGACAGAAAAGAATTGCCCCTTAGGGTTTCCAATGCTGTAATCTTTACAGAAGCAGATTGCCACATTTTTCTCCCATGAAGCAACTAGTGGATTTGAACCGCCGACCTTTCAGTTAGCAGCTGAGTGCTTAACTACTGCACCACAAAATACTTCCTTCAGTAAGGATTACAGCCTTGGAAACCCTATGGGGCAATTCTACCCTGTCCTATAATGTTGCTATGAGTCGGAATCTACTGGATGGCAATGGGCATTTGGGTTAAAGGTATGAGCCTGGGCAAGTTACTTAAATTCCTTGAGCCTCAGTTTCCCTGTATCTTAGTCAGGATAGTTTTTCAAAGTTCTTCACACAGGGCCTGGTACATGGAGCCTCCGATTAATGATGGCCCCACTAGGACCAGGCACTTTCATCCTCTTGCCTTTTCCCAGGATCCTGGCTGCTGATCTCTATTGTAATGGATGCTAACAGCCCTGTCGCCTAGACCCAAGCATCAAGGTCAAAACAAAAGCCTGCAGGCCAGTGTCCCGGCCAGAAGTTCAAAGTAAACACTCCCTTAGGGCAGGGAGAGACAGACAGAGAGGTCTGGCTGTGGGAGACTGATTCCCTAGGCCAGGGTGGGGGGACATGGGTGCTTATTAGACCCACAGAAGGAAGGACCTTCAGGCACATATCCACAAATAAAAGTCTCTTTCTAAAACAATCCAATTTTCTAGTGTCATCAGTTGACAATGACTTGGCCAAGGAAGATCACATTTTCCCAACATGGTCCATTTTCTTGGCTTTCCTTACTTATTAATTATGACCATGTTTTCCCAAATGTGGAAATTCCCCTTGCGCAGATGCGGCCACTGCTGGCCAGCCCTCCTTTCCTGAGAAGTCTCTGCAGCACAAAAATATTTTTGTTTTCCCCAATTGCCCACAGGGAAAATTTCCTCACTCTTTTTTGCCCTCCTCCCTTAAAGCCCTCTGGCAATTTCCAGGAATCTAAGTAAACCAGCTGCAACAATGGGCTCAAACACAATAATGATTATGAGAACGGCATAGGACCCGGCAGTGTTTTCCTTGTTCTGTTGTACATAAGGTCGCTACCAGTCGGAATCGACTCAAGGGCACCTAACAACAATAGCAAGTAAACCAGAATTACTTAGCTCACTGGAGAGCCTCTTAGATGTTCTACTTCTAACCTGACAAAAAACAATCCTGAACTTTAAATTTTACATTATTAAACCAATCCTAAGAGTTCCTTTTAATAACGGAAGGCAGTGCCACTGAAAGCAAAACGCCTCCCACTCCTGCCTAAGAACATGGCTCTGGAGCTTGGAGACTTAAATTATAAACAGAGGTGGCCAAAGTGACTGTCATTATCTGGATCAAATGACATTATGAGAAATGTGCTTCATACACAGTAACCAAAAACCCAAACCAAACCCACTGCTGTTGAGTCAATTCCGACTCATAATGACCCCATACAATTTCTAAGGCAGTAAATCTCTATGGAGGCAGACTTCCACATCTTTCTCCCTTGGAGCCTCTAGGAGTTTTGAACTGCCAACCTTTCAATTAGCGGTCGATCACTTTAACCACTGTGCCACCAGGGCTCCTTATACACAGTAAAACCCCATACAAATGTAGGCATTTGACACCAAAGTAGGTATATAATACAGATTAACAAAACCAGTTGCCATCAAGTAGATTCCAACTCATGGTGACCCACAGTAGAACTGTGCTCCAAAGTGTTTTCAATGGCTGATTTTTTGGAAGTAGATCACCAGGCCTTTCTTCCAAGGCACTTCTGGATGGATTCAAATCTCCAACCTTTCAGTTAGCAGCTGAGCTCATTAACTGCACCACCCAGGGACTCCAGAGATAAATAAGGTGTGATTATTCTAATCGTAAAATTTTGTTAGACGATTTATCCCAGTTACTCATCTTCTGAACTTACTAAAGTGCCTTGTGCAGGGCTGACCACAATACAGGCACTCCAAAGATATTTTGTTCTTTCCAGAACAGTCATCAATATGCATTTTATGTGCTGGAAACTAAATTTAGTTGGTGGGGAGAGGGGGTAGAGCAATGAATCAGACTGGGTCTCTGTCCTCAAGGACTTTATAATCTAGAGTAAAGAAGGCATGATATACACACTAGCTTGGTGGTTCTTAACCAGGAGTAGTTTTGTCCACTCCCCCCCCCCCCAGGAACGTTTGGCAATGTCTGGAGACATTTTTGATTATCACAGCTGGGAGGAGGGTGCTCCTAGCATTTAGTGGGTACAGGCCAGAGATGTTGCTAAATATCCTACAATGCACAGGACAGCCTCCTACAGCAAATAATTATCCAGTCCGATATGTCAATAGTGCCAAGGTTAAGAAACCCTGAACTAGCTATATTACTAGGAACGAAGGGCTTGTTGGTTAATTGATTGATTGATGTTGGTCCACATGGTAACTGACCTTCACCTTCAGACCTCAGTCATTCTGAATTTGAGTCTGTGCCTAACCCATTATAACTGTTAAAGAAATGTCTTTTGAAAAAGTGAGTAAATGTAGAGAGGTGCTGAATAAGCATGAGATAAAATGACACTAGGCAGAATGAACGATCATTTACAGTGAATTGGCAACTCAAGAGGACAAAAGTTTCCTAGTGTGATGCCAAGCGTATAATAACTGCTTAGTGAATATGAACTGAATATCTCCAGATAACTTAGCAACATTCATTTGCCTGAAGCTTGGAGTGCAAAATTCTGAAGCATCTTACCATTAAAGTAGTCTTAGCAGTAACCCTTCTTGGAAGTTCTTCACTCTAGACTGCTTGAGTTGTACATTGTACCATAAAGAGATAGAACTATGTATTCTTATAATATTACAGCATTCAAATTTTTCACTAATTCAAGTAGACCTTTTCTCTAATGCACCTAACCAGTGAATGTTAATGAATTTTGAAATTTCAAACATCAAAAAATTTCTGTGGCCATTTAGTGAACTTCGAGAGGGAGGGAAGGAGAAGTGTTTTGAGGTAGGGCTGTAACACCTAGCTCTTGTTCTTTACGTACAATAACAGTAAAACAAATGAGTGGAGACATTGACTTGGCACCTATTGCTTGATATGCGTAAGTATCGATAGTAAGGGAATGGTTAAGTGCCGCTCTCAACTAAGGATCGATGAAAAATGAAATCATATCTTTAAGTTTGAACATGTCAGTGGAAAACAGTGATTTAATTTACTAAAATTATTTACACAATATTTTTTCCAGGAAAGTCAGGTGGTCTAATGTTCTTCTAGTGTTTAGGAGATTAACAGAGCTATTATTAAATGGAAAATCTGTATGATTGATTAAGCAATTACCTTCAATTGTGATATGTGGGTTACCAAGAAAATACCGGCTTTCTTCTTCCACCTATTTGGCCTGCATTTTCTCACTGGAAGTCGGTGAGCAAGTCAGGAAATGCTGTCTAATTTGTGTTAGCATTAGTCAAATATAAGTAGGAGGGGAGAGCTACCATGAACATTTTAAATAGAAATAACTGGGGTAATCTGCCATTTGGATAATCAGTACCAATGTTCCCTAAATTTAACACAGATAATAGAGACCATAATGGTCCTGATTTTTTGCAACATAAAGGAGCAGAATTACCTTTGCATTTGAAAATTTTCAGTTAAGCCTTTGCCCAAACATGAATTTAATGAGGTATGTTTAGCAGTGGAGAGAGGAGGAATCTTCTACTCTTTCCTTTTTTATAAAGAAATAATTAAGTAAATAAAAATTACTTCATCTCTGCAGTAGAAGGAATCTTATAGGGTAAGTTCACAAATAAATGCGTGGGGCTAACAGTTACATATTTTAAATACCAAAGACTAGAAAATTAAAAGAATAAAATTAAAAATAAAAGTTGACTCAGGGAAAATTTTAATATGCTCAGAAAAAGAGGTGTAACTAGTAAAGACGGGCCTTGATATGACATAAAAAGGCCTCCCCATTATTGTCTATGGAGTCCCTAGGTGTCAGAAATGGTTAAGTGCTCAGCTACTAACCAAAAGGTTGGTGTTCAAATCCACCCAGAGGTGCCTTGGAAGAAAGACCTGGCAATCTACTTCCAAAAGATCACAGTCATTGAATACCCTATGCGCCGTTTTACTCGAAACACCTGGGGTCACCATGAGTAGGATTCAACTGGGCAGCAACTGGTATTATTGTCTACTGATAGTGAGGAGATTCCTTTCTCTTTTCTTCTTGCAGGGGAAGTAGGTTTGGCTAAGCAAGAATGATATTCTTGAAGCCAGCATAATGCTGATACCAAAACCAGGCAAAGACGTCACAAAAAAAGAAAATTACAGACCAATATCTCTCATGAATACAGATGCAAAAATTCTCAACAAGGCTCTGGGGACCATGGTCTCGGGGAACATCTAGCTCAATTGGCATGACACTACTTATAAAGACAATGCTCTAC
>NW_004444033.1:5677664-5693686 GCF_000243295.1 Trichechus manatus latirostris | reverse complement strand
GCAATCCCAATCCAAATACCAACAACATTCTTCAAGGAGATGGAAAAACTAATCATTAACTTTATATGGAAAGGGAAGAAGCCCCAAATAAGTAAAGCACTACTGAAGAAGGAAAAAAAAAAAAAAAAGAATGATATTCTTAGGTATACATGGAAATAGGGAGTTTGGATTGAAAAGTGTGTGCTTCCCCCTTTACTGATGGGCATGAACTTATCCAGAATAGCAGACAGAATCTCCCGTGCCAGGAATGATGAGATTTCCATAATCTTGGTATTCTGCTGCACTGTGCTCCTGCCACAGCCTTCCCGGTCTGCTGGTCCACCTTAGCAAAGAGCAAGGGCAAAATGACCAGGCCCTCGCCTGGGAAGACCAAGGTGCCTCAGCATCTGTCTCTCCTTCCCCCTACCCCTTCTCCATGGAAAGATATTCTCCTGTGGATGAAATATATTGCCAAGATATGGAAGTATGAATGAGCCCACTGTGTGTTCAAAGAACCATAAGTAGATGGTTTTGCTGGAGTATTTGCTGCAAGGAAAAGAATGGTGGGAATGTGGGCATCAGATGAAAGAATTGGATGTGTTTTTCAAACTGTAAAGTGTTAGGGAAATTTTATGCTTTCCTATCATTTCCTATTTCAGAGATGATGTTCAAAATATTTAATAATTGATATAGCACAGGCATTGGCCAATCAGAATAGATATCCAGCTAACCAAAACTGACACTGGACATAAACAACCAGAATGGCTGAACTAATATGTACCAGCTAAATATCAACCCTGATTATTTCACGTGGTCATGAGAGTCAGCACAAAGTTTATTTGTAAACAGAAAAACATTATGTAAACATATTATATGTTTTGGATGCAGTTTAATTGAGTGTCAGATCATGGATATGTTTAGAAAATAAAAATATCGGCTAATTTTTGTTGATTCATATTCTTATCATTGCTTATGGGCTTGAGAATCCTGATTAATTCCTTTCTTCTCATCACATTCCAGATGAAATAGACATTTTACAAAGTCAGTTTTCAGTCTCTTTCTATTAGAACATCACACTTAGTTGCTGGAGTATAAATCACTTTTTAAAATCTAAAACATATCTTATTTCCGTGTCTGGAAAGATATCCCTCTACATTTATGATGGTAATTTTCAGGGGGTGGGATTTAAGTGGTTTTTTTGGTTTCTTCATTGTCCTCTTTTGTATTGTTTGAATTTTTTACCTTTTTAAAAAAATTCATTAATAGTTATTTAAAAACCTCTCCATTCTATTTACTTAGCCATAATTATAGTTCACAGTCTTCTATCCTCTCTGTTAGCTAACTGGTTCTCCCCATTTTTTTCACAAAAACTCAACACCATTTTCATCATTACAACTCATCTGAAAAGAATCTCCCGTGGAGCCAATGCGAGAAGGGCGGGCTGCTGACTTTTCTTACAGTTTGAAGGACTTCCCTTGTTCTTTGTATTGGCAATCTAGTTGCTTCAGAATACTGCTGGACTTCCCAAATTCCTCTGCTAGGAATACCATATGTAAAATTTAGGTGAATTGGAAATCCATCATGCAACTTACATGGTATGGTGAATCTTGGAATATCATATAAAACAAGCTCCCTGGATAAAATAATCACAGAAATTTTCTTTTGTGATCAAGCGTTAAAGTGACAAAAGGGGATGAATTAAGAGGAGACTTAGAAAATACTGTGACATTGAGGCTTATAAATTATTGACACAATTTTCCTTTTCTTGGTCTGACTCTCATGGTGGAATGGATACCTTGAACCAATAAAATCTCCTAAGCATCTTTAAGCAAAATAGTTTTGCCCTGTACATTACTCACGGGCCCTGTTTGTTCTTGTTAGGTACCATCAAGTCAATTCTGACTATGGTGACCCCATGTGACAGAGTACAACTGCCCCATAGAGTTTCCTTGGCTGTAATCTTTATGGAAGCAGATCACCAGGTCTTTCTTCTGCAGAACCACTGGGTAGGTTCCAACTGCCAGCTTTTCAGTTAGCAGCCTAGCACTTAACCGTTGCACCATCAGGTTCTTTCATGGACCCTAAGGGGTTACACTTACTCAAGGCTGCATCCCAGACCAGTAACAGAAAATTGAAAATAGTTTATTTTTTACAGGGTGACAGGACTAGGAATAATTCCATTTTTTCTTTTTTGGCATTTTGGTTATAATGCCATTTGTGTTCCATCCACCCATCTATCAATATAAAAATGGAAAAAAGTAGGACAGTTTTCATCATTGGAAAATTTCAAGGTTAGGCTAGATGGTTATCAGGTACGTTCTACAAGAGACATGTATATTAAAAGGAAAATTGACTAAGGCGATGTCTCAAGTTCCTTTCATTGCTAAACCCTGTGCTGTGAAGTCTACCTTCTAATTAATGATGGTGGTGCGCCATATTGGAAGGCCAGGATTCTCCTCTGGCCACTTTTCTCATTTTGTCTTGAATCTGCAGCTTCTTTGGGGGTGCCAGCTCTGAGAATTAAACAGAAGACAATGGAGTGGATAGGAAAGTACTGTTAGGAGAATCTGAGTTGTCCGGCCATCAAAGGAGCTATGCCCCCTCTATGTATGGCCCAGCTGATGAGACTTACCATGCACTTTGGGACAGGCACTCTTAACCATGGAGTGGAGTGTGTGTGTACATGTATGAAGAAGTGTATGCTTACCCAACCCCACCCCAAGGGGACTTTCCCTACTTTATATATTACTATTCATTTTACGAAATAATTTTAAGCAGTATATAAATAAGCAATGTGTCAATAATCTTTTAAGGTGTGTAGGAAAAAAAAGGAGAGAAAAGTAATGTGCAGGGGTAGGTGGAAGGGTTGAAGAGGAGGGAAGGCAAAAATAGGATTATTACACTGTACTAGCAGTCTTTCACACAGTGGTTGCAACAGTGGGCTCAAGTATAAGAAGAATCGTGACGACGGCGCAGGACCGGGCAGTGTTTCATTCTGTTGTACATAGGGTCGCTATAAGTAGGAACTGAATCAACGGCATCTAACAACAGTCTTTCAGCTTTGTTAATTTTATGCTATTTAGCCAAATACACACACACACACACATATTATTGCTATATGTAAACATGCCCTATATTATAGATGAGTTCAAGTCTATAGCAGCTCCATTACATTTCACAAGCAGTAATATAGTCCTTGTAGCACACTATTAAAAAAATAAAGAATGTGTATTAGCTTACAGAGGCTTCTCTGAATGTGTAACTTAAAAAAAATTAAAAATAAGTAAATTTGGCCTAGAAAGGTTGCTCAGTCTTTTCTCCTTTGCAAGTGGCAGATGAATTCATTTGATGAATGCCCACTTAAAGTTTTGGATAAAGATACAAAAATCTTTGATATTTTCAATCACCTCATATGCATGCAAAAGCTGGATGATGAATAAGGAAGACCAAAGAAGAACTGATGTCTTTGAATTATGGTGTTGGCGAAGAATACTGAATATACCATGGAACAACAGAAGAACGAACAAATATGTCTTAGAAGAAATATAGGCAGAGTGCTCCTTGGAAGCCAGGGTGGCAAGACTTCATCTCACATACTTTGGACATGTTATCAGGTGGGACCAGTCCCTGGAGAAGGACATCATGCTTGGTAAACTAGAGGAAGACCCTCAACGAGATGGACTGACACACTGGCTGCAACAATGGGCTCAAGCGTAGCAACAATTGTGAGGATGTCTCAAGACCGGGCAGTGTTTCTTTCTGTTGTACACAGGGTCGCTATGATTCGGAACCAACTCGCCGGCACCTAACAGAAACAGCAGCAAATATCTTCTGGATTTTTGAAGAACAAGATTTTTGAAGACTCTAGGGAAACATCTCATTCGGGTCGCATTTGCTTGGCAATTAAGACAGTATCTCAATTTTATAGATAAGACAACTGAGTGTGGAGTGGCTAAGTGGTCCATAATAATTTTTAATAACTTTTAAAATAAAAAAGTAATCCATGTTCATTGTAGAAAAATTGGGAAATACAAATACACAAACGTACGTTAAAATCATCATGGTATAATTACGGTGAACATTCTGGTTTGTATTGTTCAAATACATATATGTTGTCACATACATATTTAATGCTCAATATTTCATTGAGATGGGGAAAAAAAAGGCAAAGTAGAAGAGTTGTTGGTCCATTTTATCCAAACCTGGAATTAGTGTTCACATATTTTAACCACTTTCTTTAACATGTCTCCTCTACCCTTGGGCCCAATCTGACAATAAATTGTAAACAGAGTGCTAGATTTCCTACTTGAAAAATAGCACTAGGGATGCAGGCAATTCCTTACTTTTCTTTTCCTGAATAGAGACCTAAGGAATTGTAAAGGCATATGACACTGCACAAGCGGCCTTATTTTGGTGAGGTAACACTGGAGGTCCCCATGTTGACAGCTGCAAAATCAGTCACATGCTTAACACAACAAAGAGCCCTACAAAGGAAGAAGGTAACGCTAGCTTTGAAAATCCTTTTTTCCTCCCTGATTTTGATGGCTTTAAATTTATCACCTGAATGCGACATTAACATAATTGTCTGCGTTTCAGCTAATGAATGCACCTGCTTCTAAGACTTTATTTTAGCAGTTTTAATGAGCTCTTCAAAAGAGTTTGCCTGGACTTAGTGCACTGCTAGAGAAACAGCAGCTGTAAGCAACTAACAACACATTCAGTATTTGAATTAAGCTCTGTGAAGTTGTTAAACTTGAGAAGAAGTAGCTATCCATCTGTCTGTGATAAGGGAAACGATGCTTAGATGTAGCCCTGGCATTTGGAAAAGCTCTGGAGCCAGTGAAGGTAACCAGAGAAGGTTCTTCCCTGCTTGGCCATAATGTATGGAACTCAGGCGATTCATTTAACCGCTCTTAGCTCCAATGTTCTCATCTATATAATAACACTCTCCATATTAGGGGATTGTTGTAAGGATTAAATGCCTCACCTATTGTAAGCACTCAATATTATTATAATAACATTGGTTGTTATTATAATTATTATGTTTATTATTAATAAGACATGGCTTCAGATGGGCCAAGCAAATTCTATGTGATTGGCTGTAGGTAGTAAGACGGCTCTTAGGTGAATAATTGCTCCTTGAGACCTGGTTGTGGATTAAATTGTGCCCCTTCCCCAAAACATGTGCTGGAATCCTAACCCCTACACCCGTGCATATAATCTTGTTTAGAAATAGTCTTCTTTGTTATGTTAATTAGATCTAGCCAAGCAGTGTATGTTCTAAATCTAATCACTTCTGAGTTAAAAGAAGACAGATGACAAGTAAAGATCACCAAGGGACCAAGGAACTCCCCGGGCTGCCAGCAAGGAAAAAGCTGACATGGTCAAGACACTAAACTGGACTGTGAGAAGGTAAATGTCTGTTCTTTAAAGCCACCCACTTGTGGTATTTCTATTACAGCAGCACTAAGTAACTAAGACAGACCTATAGTCAGAAAAAAAACAAACTGATCTCTTTTACTTAAATAATTAGAAAGTCTAATTCAATGCTGAATCATACCTTCACCCACAGTGAAGATTTTGAAAGGGAAGACTTCAGCCAATCTCTAGAAGGCCAAATCTCCAAAAATCTGGTAAGCCATTTAAAATCTTTAACTATTTTATAGATACTGGGTTACTAGGATACTTACTTACTTTTAATATATATTTTTAATACTTATTATATAACCAACTCATTTCATGCTTGTTACAATCCGATTTCAACACATTTTCACGATTGAGTTCCCTCTTCTCTCCTTCCATATGCTTCTACGTGCACGTTAGTTTGAAAAGTAAGTAGTAATAGCCCATTCCAAACTCAACTGAAGAGAAAACAAATGGGATAAATGTTGCTTTAAAGACAAAGTCAGCAGATACATTATACATCAATTGGAGGCAATACCCCAGAACAGAGTTGCCACCAATTTGGTATCTTTTCTTTTTGTTCTGAGTAAAATAGATAACACAGGGATGAGATAACTCTTACAGAAATGGAAAATTCTCCTGTTTTATTTTTTAATAAAATTGAAACTTAAGTATTCTGGCTGGCATGGAAGTAATTTATTCTCCAGATTCTTTTTTCCTTCTTTTTGATGCCATTTTGGCTAACAGTCATCCCTCAATTTTGGGGCTCATTCATTGGTATTTTCACCCCACATGCCACAATGTTGAAGGTTCCCTCAGGCATGGGGGCCAGCTTAGGAATCTTCACCAACCTGACATAGGGGTTCTGTGGAAAGGCACTGGTTTCTAGAAGACACCCACTTAAATCTGCTGGAGGTAGGAGGCTTCTGTTCCTGCCTGCACCCCCACGGTTCAAAGAGATCCACTTTATCCAGACTTGCATGGAGCAGCACTTCCTGGAGAAGACATTCAGTTCCCTCGTAGACTTTAGCTCTGTAACCTGAGAGCACAACCCCTAGGGAATTCACAGGCTGCTGCCCTTGGCAGTGTTTTGCTGCTCAAGGCAAGCTGAGCTTGCACCTATGAGGACTTGTTGTCTATGGCCTGGCTACTCAGTGTGGTCCTCAAAAGGCCAGCATCAACATCCACATCAGCATCACCTAGGAGCCTGTTAGAAACACAGAATCTTAGGCTCCACCTAGACCTAGGGAATCAGGGTCTGCATCTTTACAAGGTTCCCAGGTGATTCATGGGCACATTTAGGTTTCAGAAGCAGTGGTCTGAGGGATCTGCCTGAGATTGCTTTTTTCTAGCCACACAATGTTCTGTTCCAAAGTTGTATCCATCCACTTTCCACTTCCAGTCTCTACACAGATGTCTCTGCTGTGCTCCAGGGCAAACTATCTATTCTGGCTGAGTTCCCAACCCGCGGGTCTTGTAGGGACCTGCATTTCTAAGGTTGAGGTGGTCAAATGTATATACAGTGCATCCTCTCACTCCTCTCTAAGCCCACTCCCCTCTAAGCCCACTCCCCTCCAAGTCATCTTGCCCTTCTTCTTTCCACAGCCGTAGTGTTACCATGTTCATAAATTATTGTGAAAGAAGGAAATTACCAAAAGAAAAAAAAAATAGTCTCCATAAACCTGCATAGTTTAGAACTAAAGAATATGTTAAAATTTTCCATCGTGGAAATTTCCCAGCTACTGGGCTCTTTAGTTTTTTTTTTTTTTTTTTTTTTCAGAGCTGCAAGCAAAGAATGGAAATTTCCAATTGCAGCATCAAGGGCTGCTGTTCTGCTGTCTTGCTCAGCCGGGGTCATCTGCTTCTCTAAGACAAGACATCAAGGAACGCCAAGGTAAGTCTGAGAGAACACACACTCCTCTCAGGGAGGAAGGAATGTTCTTGTGTTGCCTCCAAGCTGTGATGAGGGGAGGGGCCAAGAGGTGACTGCCCCCTCCACCCCCTGAACATGAATTTTGTTGATTGTTCCCACCTCTCAGCAGCTGATCCCATTTGACATCTTTCCAATGGCAGCTCACTGGCAGCTTTTTTTTTTTTTTTAAATCCCCAAGGTGAGTGGAAAATGCAGACAAAGAAAGGGAACCAACATTTGTTGAGTAGATATATGTTATATCATTCAAACTTTGTGTGACCTGTCCGATATTAACTTGTGATTTCCTGCATCCAAATTTTGCAAGTTTCATTTCTTCTTACTCAGACAACCCTGCCTCCCCTTCCCCAAACTAGTCATCTGCAAGCATCCTGAAGAGTCCGTCTCCACCTCGTCAATCATGTCAACAGCTCAGCTCCTTCTCACTGTATCTAAGTTGAAAGATATTTCCATTCACAGCTGGTCCTGATGTCTGAGTCAACAGGTGTGTAAGAGTTCCCTGAATTCTGTCATGTTGCTCCCCACCCACTATGGCTGCTACTACACAGATCTGCTGGTGGCAGCTCCACGGAACGCACAGTGTATAGGTGTCGTGGCAAATAAAGCCAAAGAACCCATCTGGCTCTAGGTCAGAGAGAATGTTCTCAAACCAGATTCTGTGGTTTTGTTTGGGTGTTTTTTTATTAGTTGGTTTTTAGAAAATTAGGGGGGGATTTAGAATTACTCTAAGAAGAAAATAGAAATAGCTCCGTATTTATTGTTGTTGTTAGATGCCGTCGACTCAGTTCCGACACCTATTTACTCCCGTCTTACTGACAGCCCACGGTACAGGAAAAGAGCAAGTTAAGGAGGGCTTATGACATCACTGTTGCTATTTATACTTAACATTATTGATTGAGGCAGGTTTGGTAATAATGAAGTTATTCCAGCAGTATATTAAAAAAAAAAATCACAGGGCTAGTGGGTTTTAAATGGAATATTTATCCTATATCTTTTTTATTACATCCATAACTATGGATGGCAATGTCATCTTTGTATATAGTAACCAATTTTAATGCCAACTAATAATGGAAGGGAGTCCCTGGGTGGTGCAAACGGTTAATGCGCTAGGCTGCTAATCAAAAGGTTGGAGGTTCAAGTCTACCCGGAGGCACCTCGGAAGAAAAGCCCGGAGATCTACTTCCAAAAAACCAGCTGTTGAAAACTCTATGGAGCACAGTCCTACTCTGACACACATAGGATCACCACGAGTCAGAAATGACTTGATGGCAACTGGGTTTTTTTGAAAAATGGAAGTGGAGGGAAGGGGGAGTGGTCAGCAAGGATTCTGTAGGTGTGTTTACATTTTAGTCTCCAAAGCTAATGTTTAGTTGAGGCATTGGTTACCACAGGATGATTCTTTTCCTTAGCCCCTTAACCTGTTGAGGAGCCCTTGTGGCACAGTGGTTAAAACACTCAGCTGCTAACTGAAAGGTTGGCGGTTCAAATCCACCAGTTGCTCTGCAGGAGAAAGATGTGGCAGTCTGCTTCTGTAAAGATTACAGCCTTGGAAACTCTATGGGGCAGTTCTACTCTGCCCTATAGGGTCGCTGTAAGTCAGAATTGACTCGACGGCAGTGGGTTGGGTTTTTTTTCTTAGCTTATTAACACTGAGTCTGAGACCCTGGTGAAATTTGTCCAGGTGGTACTTTAATATGCGTCTGGGTCTCCATGATATAGAGCACATTTCTAACAAGCTTCTTTCCATCCTCCTCTGCATCTGTCACTACCTAGAGGATACCCGTCTCTTGGTTGAGGACTCCGATGATTCATATCTGTGGGTGGGCCTGAATAGACTGATGTACGATGAATATTTCTTTCCACTTTAGACCACAGAGAAGACTTTTTTAAAAAAATATTTGTGTTTGGAATACATGCTGTTTTAGATGACAGATGATTACTTCAAAATGGCCCCAATTCTTTCCCGCCTGTATCCCTGCCCTTGCAATGTGATTTTGCAGCTCCTCCCCTGGAGAGGTGGAATCTATTTCCCCACCCCTTGAACCTGGGCTGGCCTTTTGACTTGCTTTAGCCACTAGAATGCAACAGAAGTAATGATGTGCCAGTCCCAAGCCTAAGCCTCAAGAGGCCCAAGTGTTTCCACTCTCCTTCTTGGAACCCTGCCACTGCTAAGTGAACAAGTCCAAGCCAACCTGCTGGAGGATGAGAAATCACGTGGAGCAGAGATGAGCCATCCCTGCTGAGGCCATCCTAGACCAGCCAGCCCCAAAAGAATGCCTCAGCTGACCACAAATTCATGAGCAAGCCTGGGCAAGATAACCGGGGCCCAGCTCAATCAATAGAACCACTCAGTCAACTCACAGATTCATAAGAAATAGTAAATGGTAGCTATTCTAAGCCACTAAGTTTTGGGGTAGCTTGTTATGAAGCAATAGGTATCAAACACAAGTGTCCAGTTTTCTTCCCCCTCCCCCAACCTGGCTGCTAGGAAGCTCTGAGTTAGATTTGAAGGTCAATCACAAAATCTCTACTCATTCATTTATGCTAATTACACTCTTTTTATGGCTGACATATTTGCAATCTTCTCTCTCCTTGGTAGTGAATTTTTTAAATTTAATAACCTATTGGTGGCACAATGGTTAGGCGCTTGGTTGCCAACAAAAAGGTTGGCAGTTTGAACCCA
The DNA here is from genome assembly GCF_000243295.1 of Trichechus manatus latirostris. Lineage (NCBI taxonomy): Eukaryota > Metazoa > Chordata > Mammalia > Sirenia > Trichechidae > Trichechus > Trichechus manatus. The sequence continues at coordinate 5,683,691 of NW_004444033.1, read as the reverse complement.
CCCAGCCGCTCCATGGGAGAAAGACCCAGTGATCTTCTCCGTAAAGATCATTGTTGTTGTTGTTAGGTGCTGTTGAGTCACTTCCAACTCATAGCGACCCTATGTATGACAGAACAAAACACTGCTTGGTCCTGAAACATCCTCACAATCGTTGTTATGCTTGAGCCCATTGTTGCAGTCACTGTGTCAATCTATCTCGTTGAGTATCTTCCTCTTTTTCGCCGACCCTCTATTTTACCAAGCATGATGTCCTTCTCTAGGGACTAGTCCCTCCTGATAACATGTTCAAAGTATATGAGATGAAGTCTTGCCATCCTTGCTTCTAAGGAGCATTCTGGCTGTACTTCTTCCAAGACAGATTTGTTCATTCTTCTGGCAGTCCATGGTATATTCAATATTCTCTGCCAGCACCATAATTCAAAGGCGTCAATTCTTCTGCCTTCTTTGTTCATTGTCCAGCTTTCGCATGCATATGAGGTGATTGAAAACACCATGGCTTGGGTCAGGCGCACCTTAGTCCTTAAAGTGACATCTTTGCTTTTTAACACTGCAAAGATTACAGCCTAGAAAATCCTATGGGGCAGCTCTATTCTGTCACATGGGGTCACTATGAGTTGGAATCAACTCAATGGCACCTAACAAAAACAACATTGTTTGCCAAGTTGGTTATAAACCAATTCAATTCTTTGTTTTAAATATGTAGGTGTTTTTTACTTACTCACGTTAGGAAAAATGAATCTAGAATAGGGGTTGAAAACTTTTTGTCTGAAGGGCCAGCTAATAAATACTTTAAGCTTCGTGAGCCATTCAGTCTCTGTCACAATGACTCAATGCTGCTGGTGTAGTGCTAAAGCTGCCATAGACAACATGTAAACAAATGAGCATGGCTGCATACCAATAAAACTTAATTGCAAAACAGGTGGTGGGCAGGATTTGGCCCTCAGGCCATAGTTTTCTGACCCCTGATCTAGAGCAATATATGTTACTTAGCAAAAACATCTTCACCTACGCAGTAAGCCCATCAATTTTATTGTAATTCAGCTCAATTACTTAGGGGGAAAAAAAAAACCCAGGTACATTTAGTGACTTTACTTCCTCTATCAGAAGACAAGAAAGGTCTGACTATAGAGCAACACCTTACAGAGAAGATAGCGCATTTGCACTGGGGCCAGTACTGCATGGAACAGCTTAAAATTCCCTGGTACCACTTAGTCCATGACTGGGTATTTAGTTAACATTGAAGGCCAAGTGACACAAGCAATGTCTCATTTGTTTTGTTTCATTTCACAGCCTCTAATCTCAAACACCCTCTACTGGCTCAGCAAAAAAAAGGGTCAGTAGAGGGTCAGTGAAAAAGAGGCAGACCCTCAAAAGAGATGGATTGATACAGTGCCTGCAACAATGGGCTCAGCCATAACAACTGTGACGACAGCGCAGGACTAGGCAGCGTTTCGTTCTGTTGTACACAGTGTTGCCATGAGTCAGAACCGACTCGACGGCACCTAACGACAACAATAATCCCAAACAATCATTAAACAAAACACTTACTGTATGTCACAGTGAAGATGGGTCTCCAGTTGTACTTGACTGCTTAGAGTTCCCCGAATGTATTGTGCTATTTCACGCCTCTCTGATTCTGTACACAATGTTCCTTCTGCCTGGGACACACTCAGCCCTCTTCTCTCACTGGCTAACGCCTACTCGCTAATCAAAACGAAGCTCAATGGTACTGCCTGTTGGAAGACTTCCCTGAGTGCACCTCCACCTCCTCACTCTCAACTTCCGGTCTGCAAACTCGATCCCAGCATTTACTCTTCTAAATTAATAACTAAACTAGCTAATGCGTATGGAATCCTTGGGTGGTACAAATGGTTAAGCTCTTGACTACTAGCCAAAAGGTTGGCAGTTCAAACCCACCCAAAGGTGCCTCAGAAGACAGGTCTCAGAATCGGCTTCTGAAAGGTCACAGCCATTGAAAACCCTATGGAGCAGTTCTACTCCGCACACATGGGGTTGCCATGAATTGAAATTAACTTGATGGCAACTAACAACAACCACCACGTGGCAGGCCCTGTTACAGATAGTCAAGTAATTGAAGTTATTGGTGTACTTGTCTGTTTCCCTAGTTCAATCATTCACGAAAACATCTGAGTACTTACCAACTACTGTGTTAGGCTAAAAAAGAAATAAAACACAAACCTATATTACAGACTATAGCCCACTGAGGGTGTATATTGTGTCTTATTTGTCTTATTTCTCATACCTACTAGTGTCTGGAACAGCGATTTTAAATTAAAAGTATATGAATGAATCAAAATATCTCACACTTATTTAGTACAGATGCGCTAGGCAGTGTTCTAAGCTCTTTACATGTCTGAACTCATTTAATCCTTGTAACAACCTTATGGGGTAATTGGTATAATGATCTCTATTCCACCTATGGGGCATCTCAGGCACAGAGTTTTTTTTTTTTTTGGTACTTCAGATGAAGGTTTACAGAACAAACTAGTTTCTCATTAAACAGTTAGTACATATATTGTTTTATGACATTGGTTAACAACCTCACGACATGTCAACACTCTCCCTTCTCGACCTTGGCTTCCCTATTACCAGCTTTCCTGTCCCCTCCTGCCTTCTGGTCCTTATTCCTGGGCTGGTGTGCCCCTTTAGTCTCGTTTTGTTTTACGGGCCTGTCTAATCTTTGGCTGAAGGGTGAACCTTGGGAGTGACTTCATTACTGAGCTAAAAGGGTGTCCGAGGTCCACACTCTTGGGGTTTCTCCAGTCTCAGTACAGAGAATTAAGTAACTTGCCCAAGGTCACACAGCTAGTATGTGACAGAGCTGGGATTTGAACTCGGGCAGTCAGTCTAGTTCCAGAGCCCGTGTTCTTAACCGCTACAAGAAATGAAAGTTTGGATGACGCAGCATAAATCCATTGCCACCCCTGGTAATTCAAAAGATATGTCTTTGAGAACGTATGTAGTACAGTCCTAGCAGTTATGTGCTTGGTTTTAGCAGCCAGATAGAATTGTATTCAGATTTCCACTCAGGTATCAATATAAGTGAGCAATGCTGTTGTTAGAAATGGCTCCAAAGTGCATTCTCATATTTACTCAGACATTAATGTTGCATTCTGAACTCCAATCTTACTTCCCCCTCCACCCGCCTCCTTTTGGGCGACAGACATTGATACTTGAGTGACCCCAGCAAGTTTCTTCCAGCATGTATCTGCTGTTTTGACTTCCCTGGTGGCAAGCAGAATTATGCAGGAAGTACATCCCTGTTGGCCTACTCCAATTGTCAAGTTAGCAAATTAGCATTCTAAAGAAGACTGCATAGGAATGTCCATACTGCTGGTGAACTTGGCCAGGAGCATACTTTTTTTTTTTTAGGAAAAAAAACAGCATTGCTGCCAGCCTCACTGAAGGCCTTGGAAGTCCCCATGGGGCCTCCCAGGCAATACGTCACTCAGTAGGGAAGACAGAGACAGGGACAGGCAGTGACAGGCCTGCAGCTGCCTCTGAGGACAAGCTGGCTTACTCTGCTGAAAGAAGGAAGAACAGATAGAATTTCCAATAGAGTTTGCTCCTGAAATAAGTGTGGGTTTGAGAATCAGGACATTAGAAAATAAAGGTGACCACGGAATCACTGTGGACCCTTGGAGGCCACCATCCCTCCAAAGAGAGAACAAATGTGCCCATCCTCCTGCCTTTGGGCAGGATTTCTTCAAAAATTTGGAGTCTTCCCCTTTACTTCCTTTTCAAATTAGGTAAATAGGAGGAAGCTAAGAGGCAATTCTTTGGTGGCCTCCACTGACCACTTAGAGGACCAAACAACGAAGGGCCGGGGCCAGGCCTAGTTCCCGCAAGCTTCTGGTCCTCAGCCCAAGGCTTTAATGCACAGCACAGGCCAATACGAATCCAAGGGTTCAAGAAGTGGCTCTTATAAGCATCCATTTGTCACTGCAGAGCTCTGCAAGATTGCCCTTGTAGGCTGTTCTCCTGGTCAAGAATTAATCATGGGAACTTCTCAGGAAATCATTGATTGCCTGGCTGGAAAACTTCAGAAACATATAATTGACTAGTATGCTCTGGCACCTGCAAACACAGTTTTCGGGGCATTGGGCAGAATTTAGAGTACCCTACTTTCCAGTGGAGTCCTTAGATAGTGCAAATGGTTAAGCGCTTGGCTACTAACTGAAAGGCTGGCGGTTCGAGTCCACCCAGAGGTGCCTTGGAAGAAAGTCCTGGCGATCTACTTCCAAAAGATCACAGCCATTGAAAATTCTATGGAGCACAGTTCTCCTCTGACACACAGAGGGTCACCATGGGTCTGAATCGACTCAACATTAACTGGCTTAGTTTCTTTGTTTGTTTTGTTTTGCAATTAAAATAATCCAACTGGTATTTCATTTACAGCCCATTTCATATAGTTTAACGCGTAATAGTTCTCAAATTGTTTCATTATGCAACACTTTCATTTTCCCATCTAGATCATCAACTCCCTAAGGACAGGGATCATGTCTTCACTGCTTTTGACTCCTTCACATGACTAAACACAGACCAGAGGAGCCCAATACTGGGTGGTCTAGGAGGAACGGCCACAGGAGAAAGTGTCTGCAGATCTGGGTAGTTTCAGTGCCCCCTGCCCCATCAGCAGGGTATAAAGCCTTCAGTAAGCACTTAGGTCTTTGAGATGCAATTTCCTCATTTTTAGATTGCACTGCATACCTCACTGATTTGTTGCAAGGATCAAATACAATAATGTATGTGAAAGTGATTTGTAAACCAAGATGTGCTGGCTATGGAAATGTAAGAAATCATTAGAAGAGGCACTTAGTAAATATCTGATTGATTTTTAATAATAAAGTATTGTCTTCTCCTATCTTCTCTGCATCTAGTTCCTTAGGGGGTTTTACGTCACAGGATTTAATTTTATTCGGGTGGTAATGCCACGCCATATCTTCCTGATACTGGGGGAAATGTCCCTAGTCCATTTCATCCCATAAATTACCGTAAAAGGGGATTGACATCTAAGCAAACCAACTAAAAAAGTCACAAAGCGTGTCACAACCACATCTATCACTCAGGACTAGGGATCAACACTTCTGGACCCCACTAGATTTGCTGAGCCTTTTTGTATTCCATCCGCCCACTCAAACTGTGCCCTAGGCAAGGATTGTGCATATTTCTATATTCCAGCACATAGTTGATACACGAGGGTGGCAGATCATCCTACTGAGCCCAGGCCAGCTGAGAAGAAAATCAAAGTACATGTGGCAGCTTATGTGGGAAATCTGACAAAGAGGTGACACTAGAAAACAGATTTTTAGAACGATTCTTCATTTATTTATAGCTTTTATTCTCTAGCTACTCTTAGCGAAGAAGACAATCTCTGTAGTAACAGAATTCTATGCAATACATTAGAAAAATCTTCCTTTCAAATATGGTTATTCCACAGAATGCTTCCGGATGATATAGTTTAATTTCAGGGATTTTCTCAATTAATTGCAGAAAAAAAATGGAGACATTAAGAGATAAAATAGATTGTATGCTCTAGGGATTCACTTATATAAAATTCTAATTCTCCATGTAGTACTCCAGCTCCAAATAACACGAAAGTAAAACTAACTAGAGAGCTGATGACTTGGTTCTGGTAAGTACTGTCTTCTCTTACTGAAAATCTTTTTTCAAATGCTATTCAGGAAAGCTGTGAGACTCTATTTTTTTTCCAAGTTCAACCATAAATTGTCAACTGCAGGCCATGTATCCAGGTTTGAAACATCTTGCCAATATATTGAATTCCAGATCAGTTTTGAACTCCATTGATGAACATACTTACAATACTCTTTTTGTGGGGGATGTACAATGCCCTACTAGAATCTCTTTTGCAGAATTAACCAGTCCAGAACAGTTTTCTGAAATCTTATTTCCTTCTTTTTAAAACCCTTCATTATGGAACATTTAAAAAATACACAAAGGTAGAAAGAATAGTAAAACAAACCCAACTTCCATTTTCATGTACCC
>NW_004444033.1:5668246-5676980 GCF_000243295.1 Trichechus manatus latirostris | reverse complement strand
GGATCCAAGTAAAATGAAATCCTTGACAACTTCAATCTTTTCTCTGTTTATCATGATGTTGCTTATTGGTTCAGTTGTGCGGATTTTTGTTTTCTTTATGTTGAGGCATAATTCTTACTGAAGGCTGTAGTCTTTGATCTTTATCAGTAACTGCTTCAAGTCTTCTTCACTTTCAGCAAGCAAGGTTGTATCATCAGCATAATGCAGGTTGTTAATGAATCTTTCTCCAATCTTGATGCCGTTTTTCTTCACAGAGTCCAGCTTCTTGGATTATTTGCTCAACATACAGATTGAATAATTATAGTGAAGGGATACAACCTTGACACACACCCTTCCTGACTTTAAACCATGTATTATCCCCTTGTTCTGTTTGAATGACTGCCTCTTGGTCTATGTACAGGCTCCTCATGAGCACAATTAAGTATTCTGGAATTCCCATTCTTCACAATGTTATCTATAATTTGTTATGATCCACACAGTCGAATGCCTTTGCATAGTCAATAAACACAGGTAAACATCTTTCTCATATTCTCTGCTTTCAGCCAGTATCCATCTGACATCAGCAATGATATCCCTGGTTCCACGTTCTCTTCTTAATCTGGCTTGAATTTCTGGCAGTTCCCTGTCAATACACTGTTGCAGCCACTTTTGAATGATCTTCAGCAAAATTTTACTTGCGTGGATATTAATGATACTGTTTGATAATTTCAGCATTCAGTTGGATCACCTTTCTTGGGAATAGGCATAAATATGGATCTCTTGCAGTCAGCTGGCCAAGTAGCTGTCTTCCAAATTTCTTGGCATAGACAAGTGAGCACTTCCAGTGCTGCATCTGTTTGTTGAAACATCTCAATTGCTATTCCATCAATTCCTAGAGCCTTGTTTTTCGCCAATGCCTTCAGTGCAGCTTGGACTTCTTCCTTCAATACCATCAGTTCCTGATCATAGGCTACCTCCTGAAATGGTTGAACATCGGTCAATTCTTTTCGGTATAGTGACTCTGTGTAGTCCTTCCATCTTCTTTTGATGCTTCCTGCATCGTTTAATATTTTCCCTGTAGAATCCTTCACTATTGCAACTCAAAGTTTGAATTTTTTCTTCAGTTCTTTCAGCTTGAGAAATGCTAAGCGTGTTCTTCCCTTTTGGTTTTCCATCTCCAGCTCTTTGCACATATCATTATAATACTTTACTTTGTCTTCTCGAGTTGCCCTTTGAAATCTTCTGTTCAACTCTTTTACTTCATCATTTCTTCCTTTTGCTTTAGTTACTTGACATTCAAGAGCAAGTTTCAGAGCCTCTTCTGAAACTGGTCTTTTTTTCATTTCCTGTCTTTTTACTGATCTCTTGCCTTCTTCATGTATGACGTCCTTGATGTCATTCCACAACTCGTCTGGTCTTTGGTCATTAGTGTTCAATGCATCAAATCTATTCTTGAGATGGTCTCTAAATTCAGGTGGGATATACTCAAGGTCGTACTTTGGCTCTTGTGGACTTGTTCTAATTTTCTTCAGTTTCAACTTGAACTTGCATATGAGCAATTGATGATCAGTTCTGCAGTTGGCCCCTGGCCTTGTTCTGACTGATAATATTGAGCTTTTCCATCATCTCTTTCCATAGATATAGTCGATTTGATTCCTTTGTATTCCATCTGGGGAGGTTCATGTGTATAGTAGCTGTTTATGTTGTTGAAAAAAGGTATCTGCAATGAAGAAGTCATTGGTCTTGCAAAATTCTATCATATGATCTCCAGCATCATTTCTATCACCAAGGCCTTATTTTCCAACTACCAATCCTTCTTCTTTGTTTCCCACTTTCCCATTCCAATCACCAGTAATTATCAATGCATCCTGATTGCATGTTTGATCAATTTCAGACTGCAGAAGTTTGTAAAAATCTTCAATTTCTTCATCTTTGGCCTTAGCGGTTGGTGGGTAAATTTGAATAATAGTCATATTAACTGGTCTTCCCTGTAGGTGTATGGATATTATCCTATCACTGACAGTATTGTACTTCAGGATAGATCTTGAAATGTTCTTTTTGACGATGAATGCAACGCCGTTCCTCTTCAAGCTGTCATTCACGGCATACTAGACCATATGACTGTGCGATTCGAAATGGCCAATACCAGTCCATTTCAGCTCACTAATGTCTAGGATATCGATGTTTATGCATTCCATTTCATTTTTGACGATTTCCAATTTTCCAAGATTCATACTTCGTACATTCCAGGTTCCAATTATTAATGGATATTTGCAGCTGTTTCTTCTCATTTTGAGTTGTACCACATCAGCAAATCAAGGTCCTGAAACTTGACTCCATCCACGTCATTAAGATGGACTCTACTTTGAGGAGGCAGCTCTTCCCCAGTTATCTTTTGAGTGCCTTCCAACCTGAGGGGCTCATCTTCTGGCACTATATCAGACAATGTTCCGCTACTATTCGTAAGGTTTTCACTGGCTAATTCTTTTTGGAAGTAGACTGGTGGGTCCTTCTTCCTCAGCTGTCTTAGTCTGGAAGCTCAGCCGAAAGCTGTCTGCCATGGGTGACCCTGCCGGTATTTGAATACTGGAGGCATAGCTTCCAGCATCACAGCAACACGAAAGCCCCCACGGTACAACAAACTGACAAATGTGTGGGGGTAAGAATCATTAGTGGCCAGTAAAGTTAACCACACATTATATACCAATACATTTTAACTGTAAACCTGGTAAAAAAAGTGCTTCATATACATTTTTTCTATGATAATTTTATTTTCTCACTCTCAAATCTTTCTCATTTCTACCGTGACTGATGTGAGGTCAGCCCCTTTCAGAATCACTACTAAAGAAAAAATATCTAAGAAGAAGAAGAAGTGATAGATTTAAAATGAATTAATGTATTAATTATTCTCTCCCTATGACATTATTTCTTGACACTCATGGAAACAGCAGTCAAAAATCAAATGATATATTGTATTAGGCAAATCTACTGTAGAAGACCTCTTTAAAGTGTTGAAAAGCAAAGATCTCACTTTGAGGACTAAGGTACGCCTGACCCAAGCCATGGTATTTTCAAGCATGTCCGTCATATGCAAGGGAAAGCTGGACAATGAATAAGAAAAACCAAAAAAGAATTGATGCCTTTGAATTATGGTGTTGGCGAAGAATATTGACTATACCACGGACTGCCAGAAGAATTAACAAATCTGTCTTGGAAGGAGCACAGCCTGAATGTTCCTTAGAAGGAGGATGGCGAGAGCTTGTCTCATGTACTACGGACGTGTTATCAGGAGGGACCAGTCCCTGGAGAAGGACATCATGCTTGCTCAAGTAGAGGGTGAGCAAAAAAGAGCAAGACCTTCAACCAGATAGATTGACACAGTGGCTAAAACAAAGGGCTCAAATATAGTAACGATTGTGAAGATGGCGCAGGACCGGGCAACATTTTGTCCCGTTGTACACAGAGTTGCTATGAGTTGGAACCGACTCGACGGCACCTAACAACAACAACAACATGACGCTATGGCCTGCCCCCTTTGCCTGAAAAGTTGCAGGAGAATAAAGGCGATGGGAAGGGAGCCGCTTCCACCAGCAAAACTGGCTCTTTGTCCCATTGCCCCAACAATATATAATAGATGGCGGATACTAGAAGGGGGTCACTGCACTCTTGATATTAATGAAAGAGAGAGCACCAGGGACAGATATTATAACCCAAATATCTCAAGATGGAGTGCATCTTGTACATAAATGCTTGCTCATTTATTTAATCTATTTGTACATATTAATAAAAATTTGTGCAGAGTACTAATAGTTTGCTGTATAGAATTATTATTCTAAGTTTATTAAAATGTATGAGTTTGTAGCCAAATCCTACCAATAGGGGACCTAAAACAATAATTATTACATAACGAGAGAGAGAGGTAAATTAGAATAATGAGGTTGGAGTGGAAATTACATGGCTTTAGTAAAACTTTGGTTCCTTCTTTTATATTGTTTCCCATGGTAAAAACAGCAAAATTTCCACATGTATGGTAACACTTGTACCCTTTGCTTAATTTTAGGATCCTTGGTTGCTCTTGGGTACTGCTGTGGCACGAAGTGAAAGGTATAATTTATAGCCCAACAAGAGGGGAAAAAAGCTCTTTTCAGAAGCAATATATTCATGTAAAGGTAAAAATATCAAAAAAGGATTAATAATTTCACCAAGTAGTCTAAAGCTAAATTCCATATGCACGGTCCTTACGGAACCATAACAAACTTTGCAGTACTCAAGTCTTCCATGGAAAAAGGTTTTAAAACCCCTTTTAAAGCAAATGAAATGGGGATAGCAAGCCACGAAATGTCATTTCAGTGTTTCTCATTTTATTGTTATTAGCTTGATCACCCATGATAAGTTGTTTTGCGTTCAGTAAAGACTCAGAGAAGTGTAAGCGTGAGTACTTATCATATTTCACGCCCATGTAGATTTTCAGTATTCTAGATAGGAGCTTTCCTTCAGCAGAAAGACCCTGAAAGGAATCTGGAAAGTGCCACGCAGGAGCAGAGCTTGGAAAAAGCAGGGCTCATTCCCAGCTCTGTTAAAACAGTTGCGAGACAGTTGTTGCAGTTTACAGGTAATGTTGAAGGAAATGAGGAAAACGAGCTACCTTAATTATTACATGCCAATGACCTTATTTATTATTTCACTATTGAAGAAATAAATTGCCTTTCTTTCTCAGCATAGCCACAATGAATCTCTGGGATACAGGCATACAATATTCCGAATATTGAATAGCAATATGCCCAGGAAAAGAAAAAGGCATTCATTCATTCATTTGAGCAGTAAGTGCTTCATAAGAAAACTTTCAATTTAACTTAAAAAAATTGATCAAGCCAGTAAATCTAAGGGAAGGGGAAAAGAGGAAATAACAATAAAGTATAATAAAGAATAAAAATATAAGTAAAATGGAGAGAATAAAAATAAATATATCAGGTACCACTATAAATTTGATTGTGATGAATTTCCCTTTCAAAAGACATAAAAACTTTCAGATTGGGCTAAAACACAAAATTAAGCTATGTATAAGACCAGGAAAAAAAAGAAAACCAAAACCATTGCCATCGAGTCGATTCTGACTCATGGCAACTGCAGGTGTTACAGAGTAGAACTGCTTCATAGGGTTTTCTTAGCTGACATCTTTATGGAAGCAGATTGCCAGCCTTCTGCAGTGCAGCTGGGTGGGTAAGAGACATCTCAAACAAAGTGACAAAGAAAGTTTGAAAATAAATGGTTGGGCAGACACATGCCAACAAATCCAAAAGCAAAGGTGGCAATATTAGTAACAATTTCAAGGCCAAAACCATTACATAGGAACAAGAGGATGGAATGATTAAAGGCACTGTGGCACAGATTGCTAGATGTCTATGCAATGTCCATTCCACTTCACCCTTACTAACAAAACCTCAATTTAATTTGGTGCAGCAAGTGTCCAGATTTTTTTTTTTTAATACTTTTCCTATCTTCCTTTACAATTAAGAGTGAACAATAAGTTACAAGCACAGGTTAGCGGGCAGGGCCCGCTGAAGAAGCAACTCCTTCTTCTTTTTCTTCCTTCCTGCCTGGAATATGGATGTGATGGCTGGAAGTGCAGGCGCCATCTTGTGATCATGAGTTGGAGAACAGACACACACACACTACAGGTGGCAGAAGAGAAAGATAGGAGCTTGCATTTCAAAAGAGCATGGAGCCACCTTACTGTGTCTACTTTTCTTTCCTTCAAAAATCTTTTATGTTTGAGAAAAATGCATTTCTACTGACTTAAGCCACTCTAATTTGGTTATCATTTTTACGCAGCCAGTCTAATCCCTTATGGTATAGATATAAACATGAAGAAGATGTCATCAAACATTACACACTAAAAAACAGAGCAGCAAAATAAAAAAAATCGAAACCACTAGAACGACAGAGAGAATTTGATGAAATAACAACCATAGTGGTGGATTTTAATATACTCTTTTGAGAATTTGAAATAATATGAAGCAAAAAAATAAAAGCAATATAAAAGGCTATAGTCATATAATCAATAAGCTTATCACACACTCACTGTATTAAAAAAACACAGATTTGTACTTTACAAAAAGAGAATATGCAATCTTTTCATATGTGTGTGGAACGTTTATAAAATCAATCATATGCTTGGCCATAAAAGATGAAAGAGTACTCTGGTGTAGGGTGATGAAGAAAGATGCTAGAACAACACAGCCTGTTCTCCAGCCTGCTGGCAAAGTGACTGTGGGCAAGCTGCTTAACCTTTGGGCGCCTTTGTTTAGCTATAGAGTGGGGAGCATAATAGCTAGAGATACTTTTTAAATTATGATTATCCCCACAGCCCAGCCTTTTCCTGTGTCGAGATGCCAGCCATCAGTCCCAATGGGGAGGGCCAGCAGCGGGATGGAAGATTAGCATTTCTCAGACTGGCTGAAGCCGAACAGCGAACACAAGGCTGTCTAGCACAGAATTCAAGAGCACCAAAGGAGTGTTAAATGGATGAATTGTTACTTGCAGGAAAAGAAACAGCCACCATGTTTCCAATTATTCTTCATTTCAGACAACAACGAGCTGTTTCCGCTGGCTGGCACGGTCACTGCATGGGCAGCATGACTGAGTAAACTGTGCTGAAGAAGGATGAATGTGTCCAGTGGATTTTTTGACACAGTCCCAGCTTTATTTTTGCTTATTGCTGGCCAGCTAATACGAGGGACAATAGAAAAAAATGACAAAAACTTTGTAAATAGGCTTAAAGGACAAGAAGTCTCTATAGCCCACCTAATACAAACTTTTTGTACCAGATGGAATCATTTGTGACATACGGTAGAACTCTAAATTTCGCTTCTGGTTAGAAAACAGAAGAAACACTTATATAACTTCAAATAAACAAAAGAAAACATTCTTCAAGTATCACAAAAGCAAAATGCTGAAGTATTTTAAATACTTTAAAACAGTTAAATAAAAGATGGTATTTTCATAAATGAGTATTTTAATATATAAAAATTATGTGGATATGCTAAAAATACTATTAATTGTATAATATAATAAACTATGATTTAATATAAGTGAGTTATAAATATATAGGATATAAGTTATAAGCATTCAATATGTTGATATATACTTTTAATAAAATATGCTTTAATAAAATTAAATTTGAAAATATTAAATATATTTACAATGTCTAAATTTTACTTCTGAAATTAGAGGGAATGAAGAAATGAACTGCAGATAATAAGTTCCCCACCTCTTTTTAGGTCATAAACCAGCGATATCTGATGTCAACTGGGAATGAATGGGGTATTTGTTCTTTTGCTTATGGGGATCTGTAATAGCATCAGCAGGGTAATGTTTGTGTTTTTGCATATTTTGGGGTGTTTCATCTCAAACATGTTGATATATAAATAGATAACTGAGGGTTTTTTTTTTTTTTTTTTTGAGGGAGGTCTCCAAAATATTTCCTAACTCCCTAGCTCGTACTAATTTATTTCAGCATTATCTTAGGGTTTCAATTTCTTCACCAAGCCTTCTCCTTCCTTTCTCTTAAAATTTTGTGCCACTGCAACATCAACTCCCATCTTTCCGCTCAGAATGACCTCACTAACTTCTGCACTCATTAATAGCCTTCCCCAGCCTTGCTCAAGCTGTTGTCATTTACAGAACTCCATGTTCTTTCCGGGTGCCAGAGAATATCAAACTCAGGACGAAGTTTTTTCGAACTACGTGGTTTCAGACTTACTCAGATACAATTCAAACAATGCATTACTCCCCAAATGAACAGATATATATGAGGTGCCCATTTATCAGGGAGGGAGACAAGCAGCGGAGAGGAGGGGAGGAGAGAGGAACAGAGAAGAGACAGAGATAGACTGAAGCAGAGAGGAGAGAAGAGACAGAACAGACTTTCCCTGTCTAAATTGTACTGGAAGCTTAGATTCTGTATTCGCTCTTCTTCGTAGCCCTATTACACAATACTGTTCATCCTACCAGGGCAACGTAATGGTTTTTTTTTTTTTTTTAATTCAACTTGGCATTAAAAAAAAAAAAAAACCCTGTTGCCTTTGAGTTGATTCTGACTCATAGCGACCCTGTAAGACAGAGTAGAACCGCCTCGTAGGGCTTCCAAGGAGTGGCTGGTGGATGCGAATGACCACCTCTTGGTTAGCGGCCCAGCTCTTCAGTACTGTGCCACCAGGGCTCCTCTTGGCAGATAGTAGTAAATATTTACTGAATTGAATTGAATCAATAAAATTGATGTTGAGAGCTATATTAAAATGATTAGGAGATTTTTTTTTAAACTGATCATTTTTATTCCAAACATTATCTTCCCAAAATTTTTATGAGTCTATCTAACCACGTAAGGCATGGCATCATCTTGCATTCCTGCTTTCTCCCAACACACAGAGGTCAGATGCCTCATGCTGCCCTCATCCTTGTGATAGGAAGAGACAGGAAGAGTAATTTTAAAGGATGAAGAAGGATTAAGAAGAACAGAGATAGGGTTCTGAGGAAAATGCAACATATAAAAGCAGGACCTTCTCTTTCCATGGAATATGCAAAGCTTTTTTGAATCTTCCTGTTCCGTTATTGTTTTCCCTATTAAGAATTCCATTTGCTAACTTTGGTGAAGGGTAAGACAGTACACAATACTGGGGAAGCCCCCACAACTTGTACAAGGAAAGGTCATGGAAGCTCCACAGACACATCCAAACTCCCTGAGGGACTGAATTGC
>NW_004444033.1:5610294-5667895 GCF_000243295.1 Trichechus manatus latirostris | reverse complement strand
GAGGTTCACCCTTCAGCCAAAGATTAGCCAGCCCCATAAAACAAAATGAGACTAATGGGGGCACAACAGTCCAGGCACAAGGACTAGAAGGCAGGAGGGGACAGGAAAGCTGGTAATAGGGAACCCAAGCTGGAGAAGGGAGAGTGTTGACATGTTGTTAACCATTGTCATAAAACAATATGTGTACTAACTGTTTAATGAGAAACTATTTGTTCTGTAAACCTTCCTCCAAAGTACAATTAAAAAAAAAATTCCATTTGCTTCTGAAAAAGGACAAACAATGTGGGTGCTGGTGGCGAGGGGTAAAATGGGGATTAAAAGTTGTCAAAGTATAAAGGAAGAAAACAAAACTGAAAACTAAATTCTATTGTCAGTTTCTTCCTCAAATATCACCTCTGGTTACAAGATGATGGGCAGAAGGTGAAGTCCACGTTTTTATAAATTTAACTCATCGTCATCATTCTGAGACTCTGATGTGTCCCTCATTCACTTGTTGGCTAATAAAGAAATTCGCCTCACCCAGAATCCGATCATTTATAATGAGTCACAATGCATGACTCAAGGTTCAACAAGCTGCAGTATTTTTCCTCATATTAGGTTTAATGTTTCCTTCAAGACTGGGTTGTAGATAAGTTGCTTCTCTACACCCAGGTAGCTATAGACTTTTGTTACTTTGCGTCTGTTGTATGATTGCATGTGTGTGTGTGTGTGTGTGTGTGTGTGTGTGTGTGTGTGTGTGCAAACAAAATATAATGTGTAAATATATAGTGTTTGAACAGCGCTATAATTATAAACAGGAGCCTGGGTGGCACAAGCAGTTCGCATTTGGCTGCTAACCCAAAGGTTGGCAGTTCTAACCCACCCAGCAGCTTCACGGAAGAAAGACCTGGTGAACTGCTTCCATAAAGATTACAGCCAAGAAAACCCAATGGAGCAGTTCTACTCTGTAACACATGCGGTTTTGATGAGATGGAGGCAACTTGATGGCAGCTAACAACAACAGCGTAAGTATAAACACAAATTTAATGAAATTACTGATTTTGCCAATTCACTAAGAAAAGAACAAATTAACTAAAACAAATGTCATATTACAGAATACATCTTATTTTCATTTTGAAAATCAAGTAATTTTTATTCAAATTTTACAAATCTGACTGTCATTTCTCCTATGCTGAGCATCAAAATCTCCCTGAGACATTTGAATCATTCATCATGGATGTCAAACCATTACTTCAAAATTTACAATGGAATAAATGATGATCATCTAATAGCTTCTCACATCTATGTGGATCAGTATAAGTGGATGATTCCCAATTGCATTTGACAGGGTGTATTAGTTATCTAATTCTGCTATAACATAAATACCATAAGTGGATGGCTTTAACAGACATAAGTTTATTCTCTCACAGTTTAGAAGTCTAGAAGTCTGAATTTAGTGCACCAATTCCAGGGGAAGGCTTTCTCTCTCAGTTGACACTGGGGAAAATCCTGGTCATCAATCTTCCCCTGGTCTAGGAGCTTCTCAGCACAGGGACCCCAGGTCCAAAGGACGCGCTCTGCTCCCGACTCTGCATTCTTGGTAGGAGGTCCCCCTGTCTCTCTGCTTGCTTCTCTCTTTTATATCTCAAAAAACATTGACTCAAGATACAACCTAATCTTGTAGACTGAGTCCTGCCTCATTAATGTAACTGCCTCTAATCCTGCCTCATTAACATCATAGAGGTAGGATTTACAACACATAGGAAAATCACATCAGATCACAAAATGGTGGACAATAACACGATACTGGGAATCAAGGCCTAGCAAAGTTGACAAATATTTTTGGGGGGCACAACTCAATCCATAACACAGAGACTCCTGAAATAACAACAGGCTTGCCTAAGTCACAGCTTTTCTTTCCACACTTGTTATAGTAGATATTTCCATGGCCTTCCATGGTGTACAATATAGGTAGAGCTGAGTTCATACTATCTTACTCTGCTGGGTCTTCTAGCATGCTCACCGATAAATTCATCCTGTGCAGCCACATTAATCAACTTGAACCAAACCCTTCAAAGGCTCCTCATTGCTTCTGGCCAGAGGTGAAAGGCTCACATTTCTAGGTCGTCGCTCCCAGCCCTTCTCCATGGGACCCCCACTCTCCCCGACTACTACGTCCTCCTGTGCTGCCCCACTGGTCTACTCACTCTTCCCCAAACATACCTGCACGTTTCCACCTTCAGGCATTTACACAAGCTTGTTTCCCTGCCTTGTGGCCTGCATCACCCTTTATCTTACAAGAGATAAAAGGAGAGAGAAGCAAGCAGAAAGGGGGGAACTCATGCCACCAAGAATGAAGAATCAGGAGGAGAACACATCCTTTGGACCCAGGGTCCCTGTGCTGAGAAGCTCCTAGACCAAGGGAAAATTGATGACAAGGACCTTCTCACAGAGCTGACAGAGAAAGAAAGCCTTCCCTTAGAGCTAGCACCATGAATTTGGACTTCTAGCCTCCTAAACTGTGAGAAAAAAAATTTCCATTTGTTAGAGTCACCCACTTGTGGTATTTCCGTTATAGCAGCACTAGATAACTAAGACAGTAGCTATGTAATAATGTAATCATCTCTGTGATGAGATCTGTTATGAGCAGCCAATCAGTTGAAAGGGAGTTTCCTTGGGGGTGTGGCATGCACCCAATATAGGTGGACCTTCTGGCAAAGCTCATTGGTTCTTGCTCGCTCTGGATCCCACAGCTGGCTCCCATTCATCTGATCTCTAGTTCTTGGGACTTGAGCTAGCAGCTTACCTGCTGATCTTGGGATTCATCAGTCTTTGCAGCCTATGAGCAAGAGGCCTGCTGTCCGACCTGCCCATGTTGGGTTCACCAGCCCCTGCAGCTATGTGAGTCAGGAGAAGCCTCCAGCCTGACTCAGCCTCTACAAATGCATGAGCCATTTCCTTGATATAAATCTCCCTCTCTATATATATTTATACACTTGTTTTGCTTCTCTAGAGAACCCAGCCTAAGACACGATTTTATTGAATAAACGAACATTGGGTTCCTCATTTCCTAATTAGATGTTGGAAAGCTCTGCTCAAATAGAGGGAGAAATAATAATGTCTGATGATGAATAAAGGAGCCCTGGTGGCACAGTGGTTAAGCACTCGGCTGCTAACCATAAGGTCATTGGTTCAAACTCACCAGCTACTGCACGGGAGAAAGACATGGCAATCTGATTCCATAAAGATTACAGTCTTGTGCTTCCTTAAAAAGCTAGAAATAGAAATACCATACAATCCAGCAATCCCACTCCTAGATAAATACATCCTACATCCTAGATAAATAAGAGTTGTTACACGAATAGACATATGCACATCCATGTTCATTGCAGCATTATTCACAATAGCAAAAAGATGGAAAGAACCCAAGTGCCCATCAACAGATGAATGGATAAACAAACTATGGTACATACACACAATGGAATACTATGCAATGATAAAGAACAATGATGAATCCATGAAATATCTCACAACATGGATAAATCTGGAGGGCATTATGCTGAGTGAAATAAGTCAATCACAAAAGGACAAATACTGTATGAGACTACTATTATAAAAACTCAAGAAAAGGTTTACGTGCAGGAAGAAACAATGTTTGATCGTTCTGAGGGAGGGGCAGGTTGGGGAGGGGAAATCATTAACTAGAAAGTAGATAAGTGTTAACTTTGGTGAAGGGAAAGACAGTGCACAATATAGGGGAAGTCAGCACAACTTGACAAAGGCAAAGTCATAGAAGCTTCATAGACACATCCAAGCACCCTGAGGGACTGAGTTACTGGAGCTGAGGGCTGGGGACCCTGGTCACAGGGGTCATCTGGGACAACTGGCATAACAAAGTTCATAAAGAAAATGTTCTACATCCAACTTTGGAGTCTGGTCTTAAAAGCTTGTAAGCGGCCATCTAAGATACATCTACTGGTTCCATCCCATCTGGAGCAAAGGAGAATGAAGAAAACAAAAGACACAAGGAAAATATTAGTCTAAAGGACTAAGCGACCACAGGTATCACAACCTCCACCAGCCTGAGTCCAGAAGAATAGATGGTGCCTGGCTACCACCACCAACCACTCTGACAGGGATCACAATAGAGGATCCCAGACAGAGCGGGAGAAAAATGTAGAACAAAATTCAAATGCACACACACAAAAAGACCAGACCTACTGGTCTGAAAGAGATTGGAAGAACCCCCGAGACTGTGGCCCTCGGACACCCTTTTAACTCAGAACTGAAGTCATCCTGAAGTTCACCCTTCAGCCAAAGTTAGACAGGTCTATAAAACAATAGCACATGACAGGAACATGCTTCTTAGTTAATCATGTATATGAGACCAAAACACTTGTGCAAAAGCAATGATGAGAAGGCAGGAAGAGACAGGAAAAACAGACGGATGGAAAAGGGGAATTGGGGTGTGGAAGGGGAGAATGTCGACACAACGGGGTTGGCAACCAATGTCATAAAACAATTTGTGTATAAATTGTTGAATGAGAACTAAGTTGCTCTGTAAAGTTTCACCTAAAGCCCAATCAAAAAAAAAAAAAGATCACAGCCTTGGAAACTATATGAGGCAGTTCTGCCCTGTCCTATATGGTCGCTATGAGCTGGAATCGATCTGATGACAATGGGTATGATGAAGAACTTTAGTTTTCGTGGCCTCGCCAAAGAATTCTCCCAATCTGTCCTACAGGGTAGGCTGGCGGATTTCTACAAATCAACTGAGAAGTGCAGTGACTTTGTGAGAAGTCAGAGACCCCAAACAAAACTTCTCTTCTCTGACCTCTCATGCCAAGGACTGTTCCACCAGATAAAAACCCTCAGAGATGAAGACTTCCTCTAGTGAAGGGAGGCTTGCAGGGCAAGTGATAGGGGAAGGGTTTCGAGGGAATTGCAGATTACCCAAGGGAAACAGCTCTCTCAGACTTTCTAGACTTCTAAAATTTTAACTGTTACTGAACCAATTCTCTGATGGAATTAATCACTAGCAAAGCCAGTAACCAGTTGCTGTGGAGTTCAGTTGACTCCAACTCATGGCAACCCCATGTGTGTCAGAGTAGAACTGTGTTCCATGGGGTTTTCAATGGCTGATTTTTGGAAGTAGATCACCAGGCCTTTCTTCTGAGGCACCTCTGAATGGACTTGAACCTCCAATCCTTCAGGCAGCGGCGGAGTGTGTTAACTGTTTGCACCACTCAGGGACTCCCCTAACAACAGCCTTTCGCTTTTTCTTTTAACATAAAAGCTGTTAAATTCGAACTTGACATTCCTTTAAAAAATATTACACTCTCAGCATCATAAGCCAAAAGCAAATGTGTTGCTGTTGAGTCAATTCTGACTCATAGTGACTCTATAGGACAGAGTAAAACTGCTCCATCGGGTTCTTGGTATCACAGACAAGGTGAAAACCACCAATATAATGTATCTCGTGTTTTATTTTTAATATTGTCCCTTGGACAAGTTACTTAATCCTTCTAAGCCTCAGTTTCTTTGTCTATAAAATAGGTATAACGTGAGTACCTACTCTATTAGATTGTGAGCGTTAAGATGAAATAACCAAGTGAGGTATGTAGCAAAGACTACATACTTGAGGACTCCCAGTAAGTTCTTAAAAATGTTAGCTATGAAGAGAATGACCGTGGGGTGGCGTCTCACATCTATGTCAGGAGCTCGAGGGGCTTTCTGCGTGGAACTTGAGTTAAAGAAAGCAAGCAAGAATACTAATGAGCCTGTAGAATGTTGACTATTATCAGTGATATTCCTTGGAAAATTCCATTCAATTCCTTCAATCCCATTACAACAAATTTGCTTAGACTTCCATTTAAACCAACTGTTGCTTGAAATAGATGGCCTATTAAATGGAAAAACTCTTTTTTGTAAGAAATTTTCCTGAAACAGTATTAGTCATACTGGGTTTTACATTCCCCTTTTGACATCTTGCGTTTCTCCTATTAATAGCCTCAATTCTTAAGCCCAAATAGCCAGTTGAAAGGATCTAATTTAATATTTAATAACTAAGGATTTTGTTTTATCGAAAAAGTATTTGTCCAAAGGAAAGCTTCTAAATTCTTCAACTGAGGCTATTAATCAAAGCAGACAAAATTGATTTTAGTTAATAACTAAATACTTAGAATACTACAGATAACCAGAATAGTTAAAATACTTCAAATTGTTAATTCTTAGGGCCTTTAACAGCTATTGAGATACAGTGGACATACACAGAGTCAGAGGCAAATTACCCAATAAGCAAAGCAAGCACCAGCTTACTTGTGCGGACGTACTAACCTGTAGTGAACACTTTCACCTGTTTTTCACACCGTACTTACTCATCTGGAGTGAACAATTGTATCTGTTTTTCACCACATCTTTGACATGAAATTGTTCACAATAGATGAGTAAGTGCGCACAAGTAAGCCCACGTTTACCTTGCTTACTGGGTAATCTGTCTCTGTCAGGGACTGTAAATTTGAAAAGAGGCTTTCATTCTGTAGGAAGGTGCTGCGGGGTTGGGAGAGAGAGAGATGCCAGAGCCATACCTAGAAGCAAAACCTTCGATGTGGTGAAAAAATGTGGAATTGTTCCTACAGATGATCTGGTAAGCAAGGTAAGCACCATGTTTACCTTGCCTGTTGGATAATCCACCCCTGCACAGAATAGATCTGAAGCATTGAGTAGGTTTATTCAGACACAAAGACATCTGGCATCAATTGACTGCAAGTTTCAGGTTGAATTACTTAGTTATTCAAGCGATTACTTCACCTGGGTAGTGTCTATACGATCAATAAAACTTAGGCTATCTTAATGATTGATGTGTGTTTGTCAGGTAGAGGGTAAAGTCATAGGATTTGAAGTCAGAAAGATGAGGGTTTAAATTCCAACTTTGTAACTTCCTAGGTAAGGAGCTCTGGTGATGCAACGGTTAAGTGCTCGGCTGCTAACCTAATGGTTGGTGGTGCAAACCCACCCAGAGGCTCTATTGAAGAAAGAGCTGGGGATCTGCTTCTGAAAAGACTACAAGCCAAGGAGACTCTATGAGGCAGTTCTACTCTGTCACATGGGGTTGCTATGAGTCGAAAAGCAACTCAGTGACTCCTAACAACAACATACTTCCTAGGTAAGTGACCTTGGACAAACTGTTTCACTTCTCTGAGCCTCAGTTCCCTCATCCTTCACATGTGAGTAGCATTTATGTTGCTGGCTTATAAGGATAAAATGAGGTCATATATATAAAGTACTTATCTGACACTTAGTAGGTAGACATTGGATTGGTTATTTTATTTTTAAACAGCTTCAGTCTCTACGTTCTGATAACAAACAAGTAAATACACAGTCTACCTCCCATTTGTGAGTTTTTCGTACTGTGGAGGCTTATATGTTTCTGGATGTTATGCCACCACTATTTCAAATACCAGTAGGGTCACCATGGGGGACAGGTTTGAGCAGAGTTTCCAGATTAAGACAGACTAGGAAGAAAGGCCTGGAGATCTACTTCTAAAAATCAGCCAATGAAAATCCAATGGATCATAACAGAATAGTGTCCAATATAGTGCTGGGAGATAAGCCCTCTAGGTTGGAAGGCACTATACAATAGCTGTAGCAATGGACTCAAACACACCAATGATCATGAAGATGGCTCAGGACCAGGCAACATTTCGTTCTGGTATACATAAGTTCGCCATGAATCAGAGCCAACTCACCAGCAACCTACAACAACAGATTACATAATATGGCAGATGGTGACAAGCACTGTTGAGAATAGCAAAGTGCGAACACTAAATGTCTACCAGTGGGGGTGAGGAACCAAACCTGTTGCCGTGAAGTCAATTCCGACTCATAGTGACTCTATAGGACAGGGTAGAACTGACCCATAGGGTTTCCAGTCTTTAGGGGAGCAGACTGCCACATCTTTTTCCCGAGAAGCAGCTGGTGGGTTTGAACTGACGACCGTTCAGTTAGCAGCCTACCGCTTAACCACTGCGCCACCAGAGCTCCACCAATGCGGAAAGGAGTAGCTGAAATATGAAATAATGAAAGGAGCCGTGGATAAGATGGCTTAGACCCAGTCTGTGCAAATAAACCTTGTCAATAGGCATGGGACAAGTGATGCTCTGTCCTTCAGGCATCACTGTTTCACAGCTGTGGCTGTCAAGCCAGGGGGACACAGCCTAAAACTATGCAGGCAGGTAGGAACAAGGAGGAAGTCAGGATCCAGTTGGGGAGCTGAGAGGTGGGGGACTAATGAGGCAAAGGGCCAGACATTGAAGTCAGTGGCCCTCAGTCCCAAAGGTAGCTTCCATCAGCCTGGCACCTCACACTTACCCTTGATACCAACTCTGCAGTCTACAGGGTAAGTTGAGTTGTAGCAGCTGTTTCTCTGACTTATTTAAAAAAAAAAAAAAGATTATTTAAAAATTAAAATAGCCATGTTACAAAAAGCATATAACTTAAATTCAGAAAAAATGAAAAAATTAGAACAAAATAAACTATCTATAATCTAATTAGTCTAATGCATTTAGTATTAGCATTTGGATTAATTTCCTCCTAGTCTTTTTTTTTTTTTAATGCATTTTTAAAAACACCTGAAATCATACTGTATACAGTTGTGGATCCTGTTCTTTTTAATAGAACATTGTCTCAGAAGCATTTTCCTTGTTCCTATCTGGCCTTTCATAACTATTTTTTTAACAAGTGAATAATATGTCTTTAAGTAAATGAACTGTAATTTACTTAATTTAACTATTTTTCTTATATTGTTGGACATTTAGGGTCTTTCCAATATCTTGATCTTATAAATATACACTTTTCCTGCATATTTTCTTTTTCAGATTATAAGTTATCTTCTTAGAACTGATTTCCAGAATTTCCAAAACATAAAATGTTCCAGGACACGAACATTTTATGACTTTTCATATGTACCACCAATTTTCTTTTCAAAGGGATTATATCAATTTACTGTCCCAAGAATGGCATATGAGAGTAACAACCTCCATCGCACCCTGGAAAACATCGGCTGATTGCGTTATTAGTTTCTGTTCTGTTTTGTTTTTTACTGCTTCAGTTTCTAGGCCATGGTAATAAGAGAGTAAATACATAGTACGTCAGATGGTGAGAAGCACTATGCAGAGCAGCAAAGTAAGGAGGGGGGGTTGGTGGCTGTTGTTTTACGTAGAACAATCCGGAAAGTCCTTTCTAAATGAGTGGCCTTTGAGTAAGAGCCAAAGGAAGTGAGGGAGTAAGTTAGGACAATTGCCTGGGAAAACAGGGTTTGGGGCAGAGGGTACACCAAGAAGGCCCCAAAGCAGACTCATGTTGGGTGACCTTTGAGGATCAGCAAAAAGGCCAGGGCAGCTACAGTCCACCAAGAGGAGGAGGTGGAAGGAGAAGTGGGCAGCCAGGTCATGGGGGGCTTTATTAGCCATTGTATGAATTTTTCTTTTATTCTGAGAGAGATAAGAAGACATTGAAGGATTCTGAGCAGAGGGGAGTCAGGAATTGACTCGGTGTTAGTATGATTACTTTAGCTGAGGTGTCAATGTGTTGAGAATAGAGCAAATATGCTCAAAACCAAACTCACCATCTTTCCCAGCAAACCTCCCACATTCTCAGCATCTCCAGTCTCTGAGTCACCAATGCAGAAAACCTCACTCATCTTTTACATTCCAAAACCAATTGTCACCAAGCCCTGCCAATTCTCCATCCAAAACATCTCTTGCATCTTTCTTCTCCATCCATTGTCATTGGCTGAGCCCTACCATCATAGTTTTCTAACTGATCTCCCTGCCTTCTATCTTCCTCTCGCCCCTCATACCACCAGCAAGGCCAGAACAACCATCCCAGCAAATCTGAGCATTCATGAGTCTGCTCCATACCTTCCCTGGTATCTTCTATCAATAAGGGTCCCATTCTTCAAAATGGAATTCAAAGCTCCAGCACAATCCGATTCTAATCTAGTTGTCAGAATTAACTGTGCCTTCCTGCCCAGCAAGTTTCCTGAATCAGCTCCACCCTTGCTTACCACACTCCTTTGCTTACATTGTTTCCCCTTCCCTGCGCCTTCTCCTTAAAATACCCTTTCCTCTCAGCCCCACCCGGAAGTCCTACCTCATACTTCTAGGACCATCCCAAACATCACTTTCTTCTTGAATCTCTAATCTCTGAACCTGGAAGTAAACTAATTTCCTTCTGTGCTCCCAAGAGTTCAACGTTCCCTACCGTATTATACCATAGTTTGGTGAACATGCTTTCTTTCCTACTAGGTGACAGTTCCTTGAAGGTCCATGTCTTGTGTATCTCTGTACCTCCTAAAGCACATATTGCAGTACCTTGGACATAGCAGGTGTTCAATAAAGGTTTTGGGGCTTAAATTCCCCAAGCCCTTACTGCTAATTAGTTGGTGGAACAGAACTGGAACTCCAGACATCTGATATCGGCCGCATAGACTCTTCTCAATCCCACTCTATCTTTCTGACTTCTTCTTTCTGTGGTTCATTGGCATCTCATCTGAGCTAAATTTGAAACCCCTAAGGAATTTTAAGAAAGAATGACTAAACAAAAAACAAATGCTGAAATGTATTTTCCATGGAGTTATTTAAACCAACATGAACCTAAGTTAGGGGCACCAAAAATTTGACTCTGAATTAAAAGAATAAAAAGAACGAAGCATGGCACATACACGTTTAGAAACTTTTTGTAGCTTCTTAGAGTTTGATCTTTGAGCTGGGCTTAATCTTTTAAGACTCACATTGCCATGTTTCTTGGCATCCTATAAATTCCAATCTAGGGAAAAAATAGAGAAAAAAGCATGAGTGACTTTATTTAACAGTTCTCAGCAACAACATTTCTGGTTCCTAAGAATATGGGAGGGTTTAAACATTTGGCCCTGAGGCAAAGTATGATTCCCAACTATCCCAATCCTGCCCTGAGGCAGAGTATGATCCCCAACTATCCCAATCCTGCTGCTGCCTCCCCAGCTTGGAAAAATAGCTCAAGGAGCTAGTGCTGTAAACTGGGCATCCCCCTCGGTATTTGCAATTAAATAAGTAAATTATAGTCATGGTACATGTTATAAAACCAAACTGACTGCCGTCGAGTACATGTTATACACAAGTATACATATGAGAATAAAATTAAGCAATAGCATTCAAAATATAGTAGTAACTAGCATTAATAATGCACAAATGAGAATTCTTTGCGAACGAAGAACATCGATACCCTTAGGAAAAGGAAGACGACTGAGTTAAAAAATTTCTTTCAGAGAAGGTTTGAGGTAGTGGGGAAGAAAAAGGGAACAGGATGACTCTTTTTCTCCCAGTGTTGCCTTCTTCTCTCCCTTGCAATTTAGAAGGGGTTAGGGTTGTCATGAAGCATGTTGCATTGTAGTTTTCACAAATTCAAATGAATTTGAACGCACTGAAAGCCTTACATTTTGCAGAAGGAAAGAAGAAAACCAAAGCAGTAATTCATCTCACTCCACCCCACTTCACTCTGCACACTGTGGCAGCAGCTGACCTAGGAATCTGATGAATTGTAATATAGGACTGCAGAAATGGAAGTAACTGAAGTAGTTTAATCTACTTTCTATCCTCGACAGGGGAGCCTCAAACCATTACAAGCAAAAAGTTAGTATTTAAGAAACTTTCCCATAGGCAATTCTTTCCAACTATAACCTAAATTCTACCTTACAGAATTGCATGGACAATTTTTCTCGTGCTCCACAGTAGAGATGTGAAAACAGCTTTTTGCCATAACTAATGATCATAACCACTCCCACATCACATGGGTTATATTTCTGGGCTTTGGGGAGACAGCATAGAGTAATGGGTAAGAATTCAGGCTTGGAGACAGACAGAGTTGCACTTAAGCCACAGCTGTATGATCACGGGCAATTTACTTAAGCTCTCTAAGCCTCAATTTCCTCACCCATAATGTGGGGATGATAATACCATCCAGCTGATCAAATTACTGTGAGGAACAGTCTAGAATGACGCTGTCCAATAGAAATAAAATGCCAGCCACATATGGGAGCCACATACATAATTAAAAATTTTCTAGTAGTCCCATTAAGAAAAGTAAAGAGGAACAGGTGAAATTAATTTTAATAATATAGTTTATTTAATTAAACATATCTAAAATATCATTTTGACATGTAATCAATATAAAAATATTAATGAGCTATTTTACTTTTTTGTACTCTTTGAAGTCCAATGTATAGTTTACACTTACAGCACATCTGTTCAGACTCGCCACATTTCAAGCACTCAGTAACCACATGTGGCCAGTGGCAGCAGTATTGGAGAGCACAGGTCTAGAAAAAGGCTGTACTGGACTCAGCATTACACAAGGCGTATAAAAAAACCAGTTGCCGTCAAGTTGACTCTGACTCATGGTGACCCTCTGTGTGTCAGAGTGGAATTGTGCTCCATAGGGTTTTCAATGGCTGATTTTTCTGGAGTAGATTGCCAAGCCTTTCTTCTGAGGCACCTCTGGGTGAACTCGAACCTCCAACCTTTCAGTTAGCAGCTGAGCATGTTAATCGTCTGCACCATCAAGGGACTAGGCATATAGTAAAGACTAAAAATAAATTGGGGCTTCTATTATTATCACTAATATTATTCTTAGAGGACTATGTAATCTTCTCAATGCCTTCACTTCTCCAGACTGACTGTCTATGATGCTCATAGAGGTTCCTGGAGAGGCTGGGTGCTCACTCCCATCCTATCTTATCCAGGAGGCCAGAAAAAGTGACCTCAGCGGTGTCTGCCTGGAGAATGTATCCACTGAGTGCCAATGATGGGTAATGGCCTTCTTCAGGGTACTGAGACATGAAACCCCAAGAAGGAAGCACTACCACTAATCTGTCACCTTCTTGTATAAATAGGACAGGATGAGGCATTTATTAAAGCATCTATTTGCTCCTACTTTTTTTTCCCTTCCAACTAGGGAGGTGCTAAGCAATACATTGGGTTTAAAAGCCAACAATAACAAGTATACTATGTGATAATTTGCTTATGTGTTAAATTATGTGCCCACCAGGGCAGGGACCTTAATGTCTGCTTGCTACTCAACCCTAAGCACCTAGAACAGTGGCTGCCCATAGGATGCATGCCACCATGTTTTCTGAATGAACGAACAAGTGGTAGTTACTTCTGGGGAGTGGGACTAGAGGTCTGAGACGGCAGTGAGATGTTCCTTGCACTGAATACCGTTGTGCACTGCTTTACATCATCCCATGCACTGATGTTCTCTTCATAATGACAAAAAGTGAAAAATAAAATACTGGAAATGAAGGAACACATGGACCCGGGGAAGGCTGGTAGCACAAAGCAGTAAGACCGTAGGCATCAGTGAGCAGACAAGGTTCTAGAAGAAAGTATCAGCTGCTGCTGGAGTCCATCTTTAGACTTCTCACCCCGAGTAAAAAGTGGACTGACACCCAAGGAATGACACACAGTCCTAGTCTTGAAGCACAGAGTGTCCACAGGTTAACTAGCAGTTTTAACGAGATCTCCCACATTATGCGAGATGTGTCCTGGCCCTATCAGTACAATGAGAAACTTTCCCTTGGCACCAGGCCTGTGTCCAGGCACAGTTAACAGCCATGTTTGCTGAAGGCTGTTGGTCTGCTTCCACCACTGCTGTGTGGACAGGCAGGTGGACGTGGGCAGGGATCCTTGCGGGGAGGCAGGAGGTCAGTCTGCATGACCTGCTCAGAGTGGCCTCCTCATGTTCCCTGTCAGGCCTTCTGGAAACCTGAGAAAGATGACAGCTCCCATGTAGCACCACTGGACTCCAGAAGAATGGTTTTGTAAACTTATCCAACTGCTGTTGTTGCTAGATGCCATCAAGTTGACTTTCAACTCATAGCAACCCCATGTGACAGAGTAGCACTGCCCCAGAGGGCATTTTAGGCTATAATCTTTATGGGAGCAGATTGCAAGGTCTTTCTCCCACGGAGCTGCTGGGTGGGTTCAAACCACCAGCCTTTCGGTTAGCATCCTAGCGCTTAACAGTTGCGCCACCAGGGCTCCTCTTATCCAACTAGTCTGGGGTGAAACGGCTCTAAGTTGTCTTCGGGGTCCTTCCACTCTCTCTTCATTCTCGCTTGTTACTCTCCAGAGCTATCATAGTTTCCTGCTCTCTTCTGTCAGCATCTGGTGACTCACTAGCCCTCTGGGTAACGTACTGTCGCTTCCAGGAGTTGCCACATTTAAAGAGAGGTCAACTGGCAGAGAAAGAAATAATAATGATAATGTTGTTGATGGCGACATTGATGATGCTGTTGCTGATGACAATGACAGCTGATGACAGCAGTTATTTACTGACCAGGTACCGTGTGCCAGGGATTCTACTGAGGAATGGATACAATATATCTTATTTAATCCTCCCAACAACCTTATGAGGTAGATATTATCATAGCCACATTACAGATGAGGAATGAAAAATCATATAGTTGGCAAGTGGTAGATGAGGGATTTAGAATTGATTTAGAAGAACTGTCTCTAATTTTTTTTTTCTCTTAAGGAACTGCATCATATTATTCAAATGAAAGGATCTTTGACCCTGTAGGGAGAGAGCTGGGAGAGCCAGACAGTCACAGCAACCCTCAGGAACAATGACATTGATGGTGAAGGCTTGAAACTTCAAACACTCCTCTGTGTCTGTCACTGCCTGGGTTTCACTCCTGAGTCTGACGCTCTTGAGATTACCCTGGGCAAGTCACATAACCTGTCTGTGCTTGAAATAATTGTTAGAACTCAGTGAGATAATGCAAATAAAGAGCTTAAAACAGTGCCTGGGACATTTATTGTTGTTGTTAGGTGCCATCCAAGTTGGCCCCTGACTCATGGAGACCCCCTACACAATGGAAGGAAACACTGCTCAATGCTTGCCATCCCCATGATCAGTTGCAGATCCCACCATCGTGATCCATAGGGTTTTCACTGGCTGATTTTCAGAAGAAGATCACCAGGCCTTTCTTCCTAGTCTGCTGAAGCCTGTTCAGCATCATAACAACACACAAGCCTTAACTGACAGATGGGTGGTGGTTGTGCATGAAGTGCATGTCCTGGGTCCCCAGGATGGGAGGCAAGAATTCTGCCACCGAACCATACTGCCTCACACCTAGGATATGGTGTGTGTACAGCGTCCGAATTTCTCTGTTTTTGTATATATATATATAATGTGTGTTTTACATATATATATAAGATGGAGAAATTCAGATACTGTTTATTGCGAATGCTATAAATCCCTACTAAGTATTAGAAAAGGAACCCTGGTGGCACAATGGTTAAGCAGTCAGTTGCTAACAGAAAGGTTGGCTGTTCGAAGCCACCCAGTGGTGCCACAGAAGAAAGGCCTGCAATCTGCTCCTGTAGAGATTACAGCCTAGAAAACCCTATGGGGGCAGTTCTACTCTGTCACATGGGGTCACTATGAGTCAGAATTGACTTGAGGCACCGAACAACAAGTATTAGAAAACCCATAATTTATTTCTAGCTTCCTAAGTAACAAAACTGCTCCTTTGCCTGATTTATGTAATATTGTTGTGGATCATTTTCTATAGGTTTTTTTTTTTTTTTTTAATTGAAAAGGAGACATAACAGTAGAATTTTGAAGGAAGATACCCCACATCCTATTTCCCTAACACAACAATGGTTTCTATTTTTGCATATTGCCTTCTTCCTAGTTTTGCTAATTCTGAGGAGCTACCTGGATAGGACACAGTGCTGGATCAGATTTGGGTTTTTGTCTCCCTCTGTCACACACTGGCTGTTTGACCTTGGTGAAGGTATGTGACTGACCTTGGCCTTTGCTTCCAAAGTGTAGAGTGAAGGGGTTAGATTGACAGTCTTGAATGTCCCTCTAGCTCTAACAGTCTATAATCTTATCCATAATATACATTGTTTGCTTTCATAACATTCGTTGTTGTTGTTGCCTCTACTTCCTTTCTCCTTTGTTGAGAATCTTGCTCAAGGACACCAAGGATGGTAGACTATCACATAATTAATATTTGCTTCTCCCATATTACTCGGAATAGAAATATCAACACTACCACCAACAATATGATTACCAAAAACAGGTAAAAAGGTTTTTTGCAGTTATTTTTGTCCTTAGGGTATATCCCATTAGGGATACGTGGTCAAATTACTGCATCTTTAAGTCATTTGGGAGCCCAGGTGGTGCAGTGGTTAAGAGTTTGGCTGCTAACCAAAAGGTCAGCAGTTTGAATCTACCAGCCGCTCCTTGGAAATCCTAAGGGCAGTTCTACTCTGTCCTACAGGGTTGCTATGAGTCGGAATCAACTTGATGGTAACAATTTGGTTGGTTTTTGGTAAGTCATTTGAAGTAGTTGTTTTCTGTATGCCACCAACTGTATACACAGGAGGGTCTTCTTTAAAAAAAATTTTAGGAACTAGATTAAAAAATTAATTTTGTTTTATAATTATATAAAATATCCACATGATTCCAAAGTCAAATCTACAAAACGAGGTAAATTCGAAGAAGTCTAGCTTCTATCCCTATTTCTTCCACCTTATTCCTTATTCCTCTTATATGTAACTATTCTTTTGTGATATTTATCCTTCCATTGTTTTTTTAAATAAGCAAATATATATACATGCATATATATGTATGTGTATATATATGTGTGTGTGTATATCCATTCTTAGAGAAATGGTAGCATACTAGATTCACTTTCCACACCGCCCTGGCTTTTTTACTTTCAATATGTCCTAGAGATCACTCCATACTAGGATGCCTAAAGATTCCTCTTTCCACACAGTGCACAGAACTCCACTGTGTGGGTGTACCATAGTTTATACAATCAGTCCGCTATTAATGGACATTTGGGTTGTCTCCAGTCATTTGCTATTATACTTTCTATCCTATTGTTTTGTATTATATTTATATATATTCAAATCTTAAATATAAATAGATTTTTGTCTTGTTGTTATTAGGTGTCTTCAAGTTGGTTGACTCATAGTGACCCTATGTACAACAGAACAAAACACTGCCCGGTCCTACACCATCCTCACAATTGTTGTTATGCTTGAGCCCACTGTTGCAGCCACTGTGTCAGTCCATCTCATTGAGGGTCTTCCTCTTTTTCGCTGACCCTCTACTCTACCTGCATGATGTCCTTCCCTAGGAACCAGTCCCTTCTGATAGCATATCCAAAGTACTTGAGATGAGGTCTTGCCATCCTTGCTCCTAAGGAGCATTCTGGCTGTTTCGCTATGTGGAAATATACAAGGTGCACCTGGAACATCTTATACCCAATAGAAGGGGAGCTAACAAAGGCTACTAGGATCATGTCAAAAGAACTCAGGAGCCAATTTGAAGATGTTACCATAGGCCAAATAAGGACAACTGGAGCATTAATGAGAATAAATGAAATGTATTGAAACACAGCAGATATATTTAAATGAATGAGTTAAAATGATAATTATAAAAACAATAACGATAAATCAACCAAAAGAAAAGCAACAAAACACCTACTTGGTCACCACTGGCACATAACAGAAGATTAATTCACGGAATAATAGGATTAAAATATCATCATTTTGCAATCTTTAGTGAACTAATGGATTCAGGTACCATCACAAAAAAAGAAAGAAAGAATTATCAGACATTATGCACCTCTTGGTGGAAAAATACACCACTACCTACAAGGTCATAGGTCACTATACGTCGGAATCGACTTGACGGCAACGGGTTTTTGGAGCCCTGGTGGCACAGTGGTTAAAAGATCAGCTGCTAACCAAAAGGTTAGCAGTTTGAATCCACCAGCCGCTCCTTGGAAACCCTGTGGGACAGTTCTACTCTGCCCTATACGGTTGCTATGAGTCTGAACTGACTCTACGGCAATGGGTTACCTACAAAGAAGTCTTGGGGAAAAAAAAAATCAAATCTAAATCTGATAAAGCCTGTCATTCGTTACGAGAAATCCTGAGGACAAAAGAACATGTTAAACTACGCCATGGGGTGCATTGAGAAAAATCCAGGCTGTGCGAAAT
Organism: Trichechus manatus latirostris; assembly: GCF_000243295.1. Lineage (NCBI taxonomy): Eukaryota > Metazoa > Chordata > Mammalia > Sirenia > Trichechidae > Trichechus > Trichechus manatus. The sequence continues at coordinate 5,649,851 of NW_004444033.1, read as the reverse complement.
TCTACAGGACACACAACTTGGTTTTCTCAACAAATAAATTTGCAAGGAAAACAAAACAGAACAAAAAAGATACAGGGGTAACCTATAGAATAAAAGAGATTTAAGACACAAATCAACCAATCTCAGTGTGTGAACCTTATTTGGGTTCTGACTGAAACAAGCAAACTGTAAAAATAAATTATGGCATTTATGAAACAACTGAAAATTTGAACATTGAATATTTAATGTTATTAAGGAATTTAGTTTAGGTATGATAATAAAGTCCTCATTTTTAAAAGATTCATATTGAACTGTTTACGGAAATGATACAATGACTGGAATTTATTTCAAAATAAAATGGGGGGGCAGAGAAAAAGGGGGTGTTGGTCATGGGTTTATGGTTACATGCGAGTTCACTGTGCTAGTTATCTACTTTAGTTTATATTTTAAATTTCTTTAATAACACATTTATATATACTTATACATAATTGGTATTTTGGTATGTATATATATGTGTGGAGCCCTGGTGGTGCAGTGGTTAAGCGTTTGGCTGCTAACCAAAGGTCAGCAGTTTGAATCCACCAGCCACTCCTTGGAAACACTATGGAGCAGTTCTACTCCATCCTATAGGGTTGCTATGAGTCGGAATTGACTCGAAAGCAATGGGTTTTTTGGTGTATATATATGTGTTTCGTGCATGTATATATTTGTATGTATAAACACCCACTATAAGGAAATACAACAAAATGTTAATTGTGATTATCTCTGGGTGATAGAATTATGGGGGATTTGGTGATTGTTACTTTCTTCTTTTTACTGTATTGCATATTTCATATTTTTTACACTGCACTTGTATTCTTTATAATTAAAAAAGTGATTTAGAAATATATATTAAAGTATTTTAATTGTTTAACAATACCATTTTCACAATTTAACTATAACTTACGCGTAATGTAGTGAATGAAATAACTTTGTACATTTTTAGATAACTGGGCAAAGTTAATTATTTAATATTCAATTACATATCGTTTTGAGTGGGTACAGATAAGTTCATAAAACTATAGCGCTGAAATGAAGTTTGAGATTTGGAGATTCTGCCATTTGGCGTAATACAATAATCTTAAATTTATAGCTCAGGAGTAAACAGTTAACTTTTTTCTCTGTCTTACATAACACAAAAACAACCGAACCAGTTTGGCACAAACTTTCTTCTTCAAAGTCACCTTTGTGCTGAAAGCCACCACCTCAGGTTTCAGTCAAATAACCTGCAGACAAGAAAAGGGTTCTGCACAAAATTTTCTTGTAATTTTGCTATAGCATTAGTTACCAGAAACTGGAAAGAGTCTTTTTTATTTCATAATTGAGTGGGTCATAGAGAATGCTTGTCTCTTCTATTTTCTGATATGCAGGGAGAGCAAGCAGTTATTGAATCGTTTAATCACTCCCTTTGTGTCGCTGAAATAAATGGAAGGCCATGGGAGTAGATGTAATTTTTTTTAAAAAGATAGTTAACAAGTATTTTTAGTATATTAATCATTAATACAAAGGACTGCACAATTTGTCATTCTATTATAAAAAAATGAGTCATTTAAGATCAATAAAATTTTTAAAAATCAACTTATAAAAACCAGAATGTTTTGTAATGACATATAGACATATAATAATTATATCATCATCTGCATGTTCTATAATCAGATAACTGTCCCTTCTTCATTTATTTTTAAATAAAGATGTTTTATTAGACTCACATTTTCCTTTTTTCTCTTGTTCACGTATAATTTTACTCCTAAAAAAATCACCGTCAGTTTCTGTTATGAAATATATCAACAGATTACCATTAAAGTACCTTTCTGTTCAAAATGTAGACTTTAAAGCAAAGTCACTGGTGGTGGTGGTGGTTGTTTTCGTTAGGGGCCATCCAGTCAGTTCCGACTCACAGTGACCCTATGTACAACAGAATGAAAAACTGCCCAGTCCTGCACCATTCTCACACTCATTGCTGCGTGTGAGCCCACTGTTGCAGCCACTGTGTCAATCCATCTTGTTGAGGATCTTCCTCTTTTTTGCTGACCCTTTACTTTACAAAGCATGATATCCTTCTCCAGGAACTGGTCCCTCCTGATAACACGTCCAAAGTACATGAGATGAAGTCTCACCATCCTTGCTTCTAAGGAGCATTCTGGTTGTACTTCTTCCAAGACAGATTTGTTCATTCTTGACAGTCCGTGGTATATTCAATATTCTTCGCCAACACGATAATTCAAAGGCATCAATTCTTCTTTGGGCTTCCTTATTCATTGTCCAGCTTTCACACGTATATGAGGCGATTGAAAACATCCTGGCTTGAAAACACTTAGTCCTTAAAGTAACATCTTTGCTTTTTAAAACTTTAAGGAGTTCTTTTGCAGCAGATTTGCCCAATGCAGTACATCGTTTGATTTCTTGACTGTTGCTTCCATGGGTGTTGATCGTGGATCCAAAAAAAATGAAATCCTTGACAACTTTAATCTTTTCTCCATATATCATGATGTTGCTTATTGGCCCAGTCATGAAGATTTTTGTTTGCTTTGTGTTGAAGTGTAAACCATAACGAAGGCTATAGTCACTGGTAGATGTATTTATATATTTAGAAGTGAAACTTTCTGATTTAGCAATGGCTAGAGGCAGACAATGTCAATTTGGGTCCATTTGTCTATCTGAGGGTCCAGGAGTAATTACATGCTTCATATAAATTCAATCTACACTTGCAACCATGTGCCAGTCTGTGCTAAGTATTTTCATACATAATCTCAATTATTTAGTACAATAATCCAATAAATGGTTATTATCAGAGAGAGGTTAAGTTGTTTGTTCAAGGACACACAGTAACCCAGTTGATTCCAAATCCTGTGTCACCACTTCTAAATTATGAACTCTGGTGATTGTATTTGTAACAGTCCTTGGTGCCTGGTACCAAGCCTTGTTCCAGAAAACATGTCAAGTCAGTTCAAAGGTTGATATTCATCTTTGTTTTGGTTGTGTGTCATTGAGTCAATTCCAACTCATAGCAACCCATCTATGTCAGAGTAGAAGTTCCCTATAGGGTTTTCTAGGCTGTAATTATTAAGAGAGGAGCCCTGGTGGCACAGTGGTTAAGCACTCGGCTGCTAACTAAAAGGTCAGTGGTTTGAACCCACCAGGCGATCTGCAGGATAAAGATGTGGCCGTCTGTAAAGATTATAGCCGTGGAAGTCCTATGGGGCAGTTCTACTCTGTCCTAGAAGGTTGCTCTGAGTTGGAATTGACTCGATAGCAATGGTGTTTTTTTTAAATCATTACTGAAGCAGATCTTTCTCCCGTGTAGCTGCCGGGTGGGTTCAAACCGCCAACTTTTCAGTTAGCAGCAGAGTGCTTAACTGTTGCTCTGCCAGGGCTCCTTGATATTCACCTACCTGGTTGCAAAACTAGGTACCCTGCCTCCCCCGCACCCTGGAAGATGTGCAGGAGATGCAGTGTGACCTAATATCAGAGCAAAGATGGAGCTAGCGGAGGCTGAGTATGCTCTCATGCAGAAACCAACTAAAAAGCATCAGGGATAAGGGAGAGGGGGATCTGTTCCTCACAGCAGCAAAGCAGTGCTAGCTTTCTGTCCTGATCTTTTAATGTGCTTAAGAAGGTTCAGACATCTTTAAACCTGGAAATTAGGGGTGGATTATCCAATAGGCAAGGTAAGCACCGTGCTTACCTTGCTTACCAGATCATCTGTAGTGAACAATTTCACATTCTTTCACCACATCAAAGATTCTGCGTCTAAGTACAGCTGGCATCTGTTTCTCTCTCAACCCCACAGCACCTTCCTACAGAATCAAAGCCTCTTTTCAAATTTACAATCTCTGACAGGGGCAGATGGGCCAGTAAGCAAGATAAGCACGGGTTTACTTGTGCTTACTTACTAATCTTTGATGAGGTGAAACCCGTGTGAAATTGTTCACTACAGATGATCTGGTAAACAAGGCAGGCACCGTGCTTACCTTGCCTATTGGATAATCCATCCCTGCTGGAAATAAATAGTATTTTGACTTGGTGACCAACAAATTAAAGGTCAACCTGAGAAAGTTGCTTCTTGACATATTTCCTACCAAGGGTCACTTGTTTCATCCCAAAGGACTCAAAGTTAAGAATTAAAAACCTCAACTTTAGTAAATGATGTTTGAAATGCTGAGAGCTCTAGTTAGACCTGCATCCCAAATGCCAGCAGATCCCACTGTATTCATTTACTCATAACTTTGTGGAAAACTATTTGTTTGGGAAGTGATTCTTTAAGGCAATTTACCTTCAGGCTCAATGACAGAATGGAATCTTTGAGAAAAGAAATTTCCAAATTTTGCTGATTCAGTGATGAAAAAGAATAATATGTTTATAAGAATTTGGCTGCTTGGTAACTAAAAAAATAATCGATCTAAGAAAACATCAAATTTCATAGGTTAAATGCTAAATCTGATTATAAATTTCAAATATAAGTTCCAAAGCATACTTTTGTTCTACCTACTAATACTATAGAGTCATTCTGATGGGCATCAGTTAAAGAAAATTATTAACTATTCCTGTATGACAGAACTAGAGTTACTAGGGATACTTTATTTGTGGAGACATAACGACAAGGTTATACGCCACCTTGGAAGTGGACTAGAACTAAAGAATATTAAAATAATATTAAAAATAAATAAGAACAACAAAAATAAAACTTGACTAACTCTCTACCATCAAAACAAATGTTTCCAAGGATCTGAAGCTAAGAAGATAGAAATCCATAAACACAAAGGCCAAGATAATCAGTTGAATCTACAAAGTTTCCATAAATGAAGGAAAACATTAAAAAAAAAAACAAAAAAAACCACCTGCTTTAAAGGAAACAATGCTGAAGAACACTGACAATTTCTGCCCTGCCGCCCACCACAGAAAACCCAGCTGCAGCTGATTTAAAAATTACAAAATCTCCAAAAATTACAAGAGACGAGTGTCTCAAAAATGCGGTAGATTCAGTCACATAGGTCATACCCACATTAGCCAAAGTAATAATTATTGAGGGAGAGGTAATCTACTTCATTCATTTTAATAACCAATTCTTAGATTTGCTGCAGTGCCAACCCAACTTAATTATTAAGAGACAATAATATTGGATTGAAGTATTTTCAATCCAAGAATTTTTATTATGGAGAGAAAGCTTTGACAATTTAAGCAATTATGTGCTTCATTTCTCCTTTTCTGCATTTTCATTCTCGCTTATATATTAGGTATTGGACTTAACCTGTTTTATTCTTAATGATTTACATCTTGTCATCTTCCTTCTTTTTGAAAAAATTTAAATTTGGTTTTAAATGGTTGCAGGATAAATACAAGCTGTTAAATGTAATATTCATGATAACCACATGTAAAAAAAATATACAAAAGGAAAGGAGAAGGGAATCAAAATGGCTCACTACAATAAACCAACAAAACACAAAAGCAAGCAGCACTAAAGGGCAAAGACAAAGAAGACTTAAGACACACAAAAAACAAACAACAAAATGGCAGAAATATGTCACTTCTTATTGGTAATTACAGTGAATGTAAATGGACTAAATGTTCCAATCAAAAGGCAGAGAGTGGCAGAATGGATAAACAAACATGATCCAACAATATGCCATTTACAAGAGAGACATCTTAGACCCAAGGACACAAACAGGTTGAAAGTGAAAGGAAGGAAAAAAAATATTCCATGCAAATAATCAAGATAGAGCTGGGGTGGCAATCTTAATATCAGATGAAGTAGGCTTTAAGACAAAATCCATTAAGAGAGGTAAAGACGGACATTATGTAGTGAGAAAAGGGTCAATTACTCAAGAAGATTTAACAATCATAAATATATAAGCACCCAACACTGGAGCACCTAAATATATAAAGCAAACACTGATAAAATTGAAGGGAGCAATAGATAGCACTACAATAACAGCTGGAGACTTCAATACACTATTTTCAATACTGGACAGATATCTAGAAAGAAGATCAACAAGGAAACAGAAGACCTGAATGACACTTATAAACCAACTAAGATTTAACAGACATATATAAAACACTCCACCCAACAACAGCAAAATATACATTCTACTCCAGTGCACATGGATCATTCTCCAGGATAGCCCACACGTTAGGTCACAAAGGAAGTCTTGATAAATTTAAAAAGATTGAAATCATACAAACTATTTTCTCTGATCACAATGGAATTAAGCTAGAAATCAATAACAAAAAACAAAAACAAAACTGGAAAACACACAAACATACGAAAATTAAACACACTATTAAACTACGAACGGGTCAGGGAAGAAACCAAAAGAGAAATCACAAATGTCTTAGAGTCAAAGGAAAATGAAAAGAACAACATACCAAAATTTATGGGATTCAGTGAAGGCAGTACTCAGAGGGAAACTTATAGTAATAAATGCCTACATGAAAAAAGAAGAAAGATCTTAAGCAACAGCATAACTCAACAACTTCAGAAACTAGAAAGAAAAGAGCAAACTAAGCCTAAACCTACCAGAAGAGAGGAAATAACAAAGATCAGAGCAGAAATAAATAAAATTGGAAACAGAAAAACAATAGAGAGAATCAATAAAACCAGAAGTTGGTTCTCTGAAAAGGTCAATAACATTGACAAGCCTTTAGCTAGACTGACAAAGGAAAAAGAAAAGATATGAATAACCAAAATAAGAAATGAAAGAGGCGGCATTACAACTGACACAACAGAAATAAAGAGAATTATGACAGAATAGGAAACCCTGGTGGTGTAGTGGTTAAGACCTATGGCTTCTAACCAAAAGGTCGACAGCTGGAATCCACCAGGTGCTCCTTGGAAACCCTGTGGGGAAGTTCTACTCTGTGCTATAGGGTTGCTATGACTCAGAATCAACTTGATGGCAATGGGTTTGGTTTTTTTTTTTTGTTTTTTGTTTTGGTTACAACAGAACATTATGAACAACTGTATAGCAACAAACTGGATAACCTAGATGAAACGGACAAATTCTTCGAAGCACACAACCTGCCCAAACTGACTCAAAAGGAAATAGAAAGTCTCAACAGACCCATAACAAGAGATTGAATCAGTGATCAAAAATCTACAAAGAAACAAACAAAAAATCCTGGGCCAGATGGCTTCACTGGGGAATTCTACCAAACATTTGGAGAAGAATTGACCTCAATCAGAGCTTTGAACTGGTTCATTCTGGTTCAATCCCCTGTGAAGAATTTGCATTTCCACCCCAGATATACTGAATCAGAATCTATAGTTTAGCAGGATTCCTAGGTGATTCTTACATATAACCAATTTTGAGAACCACTGCTCTACTAGTGGTTCTCAGAATTGGTCCCTAACCAGCAGCATTAGCATCACCTGGGAACTTGTCTAGAAATGCAAATTCTCAGCACAGCTTGCAACTGGAAAGAACCGGTTCGAAGCCCTGACACTAATACTGTTAAAACTCTTCTAAAAGATAAAGAAGGAAGGAATACTCCCTAATTCATTCTATGAAGCAAACATAACCCTGATACCTACACCAGACAAAGACACCACAAGAAAAGACAACTACAGGCCAATATATCTTATGAATACAGATGCAAAAATCCTCAACAAAATACTAGCAAACAGAATCCAACAGCATTTTAAAAGAGACATACACCATGACCAAGCGGGATTTATTCCAGGAATGCAGATGGTTCAACATTAGAAAGTCAATCAATGTAATACACCACATCAATAGAACAAAGGAGAAGAACCACATCATCATCTCTATGGATGCAAAAAATATATTTGGTAAAATCCAACACCCTTTCTTGATGAAAACCCTAAAGAAGATTGGAATAAAAGGGAAATTCCTCAATATGATTCAGGGCATATATGCAAAGCAAACAGCCAACATTATACTTAGTGGAGAAAGAGTGAAAGTTTTTCCCTTGAAACGGAAGCAAGACAAGGGTGCCTACTGTCACCACTTCTATTCAATATTGTATTAGAAGTTCTATCCAGAGCAATAAGACAAGAAAAAGAAATAAAGATACCCAGATTGGAAAAAAAAAAGTAAAATGATCTCTGTTTGCCAGTCATATGATCCTATATGTAGAAAATGCCAAAGCGTCTGGAAGAGAACTTTTAGAGCTAATAAAGAAATTTAGCAAAGCTGTAGGCTACAAGGTCAAAAAACAAAAATCAGTTGGGTTTCTATACACCAGAAACGAGAAATCTGAAAGGGAAATTAGAGAAACAATTCTGTTTACAACAGCATGTAAGAGAATAAAATAATTAGGAAGTGGTGTGAAGGATTTACACGATGAAAATTACAAAATACTACTGAAAGAGATTAAAGAAGCCTTAAATAGATGGGAAGATGTTCCATGTTCGTGGATTGAAAGAATTAATATTGTTAAACTGTTAATACTACTCAAAGCAATCTATAGATTCAATGCAATCCTGATAAAAATTCCAACAACCTTCTTTACAGAAATGGAAAAACCAATCCTCAGCTTTATATGGAATGGCAAGAGGCCTCAAATAGCTAAAGCAATGTTGAAAGAGAAGAACAAACTAGGAAGGCTCACATTTCCTGATTTTAAAACATACTATACAGCTACAGAAATCAAAACAGGCTGGTACTGGTATAACAATAGACACATAGACCAATGGAATAGAATGGAAAGTCCAGAAATAAACCCACATGACTATGGTCAACTGATTTTTGACAAGGTTGCTAAGTCCATTTGACAAGGAAAGAAGAGTCTCTTCAATAAATAACATTGGGAAAATTTGATTTCCATATGTAGAAAAATGAAACAGGATACATGCCTCACACCATACACAAACACAAATTCAGAATGGATTAAGGACCTAAATGTGCACACTGAAACCATAAAATTCTCGGCAGAAAATGCAGGGCAATGCTGTCAAGCCTGGCTTTCAACAATGGATTATCGAATAACGAAAGCACAAACAGCAAAAGACAAAATAAATAAATGAAACCTCAAAAAAATTAAAAACTTTTGTTCATCTAAAGACTTCACCAAAAAACAGAAAAGACAAGCTACTGACTGGGAGAATACCTTCAGAAACCATATATCTGATAAGCATCTAATAACCAAAATATAATCTAAAACTTTGACAACTTAGCTACAAAAAGACAGATAACCCAACCATAAAATGGGCAAAGGACTTGAATAAATATTTCACCAAAGAGAACATTCAAATGGCCACCAAACACATGAAAAGATGCTCAATGTTATTAGCCATCAGAGAGATGCAGATCAAAACCACAATAAGATACCATTTCACTCCCACTAGGATGGTTAAGACTTTTTAAAAAAAGAAGAAAATAACAAATATTGGCAAGGATGTGGGGAAACTGGAACACTTATCCATTGCTGGTGGGAATGCAAATTGCACAGCCACTGTGAAAAACAGTGTGGTAGTTCCTCAAAAACTAAAAATAGAACTACAATATGACCCAGCAATTCCACTCCTAAATACATATGCAAAGGATTTGAAAGCAGAGACTCAAATAGAGACTTGTACACCAATGCTCATTGCAGCACTAATCACAATAGCCAAAAGGTAGAAACAACCTAAATGTCCATTAACAGATGAATGGATAAACAAAATGTGGTACAAACATACAATAGAATACTACTCAGCCAGTAGGAGAAATAGTCTTGATACTTGCTACAATGTGGATGGAGCTGGAAGACATTATGCTGAGTGAAATAAGCTAATCACAAAAGGACAAGTATTGTATGACCTTACTTATATAAAAGACAAGAAAAGACAAATGCATAAAGAACAAAGTTTATTAGTGTTTATCAGGGGCAGGACGGAAGGGAAAAGGGGGGGTTAACGGTAATGGAAATATCGCATTGATTAAGAGTAGGGTTGGACAGCTGATTATTGTAATCGCTGTCAATAAGATGGCAAAAGTGTGACAGATATATTTATAACAACAACAGAAAAAAAACAGTAGCTGCTGAGGCTGCTTATGTACAACCAAAACCTCATGGGATTTGGTTTCTTGGTTTGGAGGTTTAGGGTGATCGTTTCATGGAACATCCCAGTTAACTGGCCTAATAACATATGTAGTGCCTCTGTTCTACCTCCTTGTTCCTTGCGGAGTGCCTGGGGTCTTAAAAGCTTACAAGTAGCCCTCCAAGGCACAATTACTCTCTATTCGCATGGAGCAACAGAGGAAGAAGCAGGGTCAGGAATATAAGGATATGGAATGTGTTGGTAATTGCCTCCATGAACACATACCTCCTTTGCCACAAGACCAGAAAAACAGGATGGTGCCTGGCTACCACTACCAAACATTTTGATCAAAGATTCTATAGAAGAATCCTAATCAAAAGGAGGAAAATGCAGACGGAATTTCAATCGTGGACTCCAGACTTACTGGAGCCATGAAGGTTAGATGAACTCTTGAAACTATTACGCTGGGATAATCTTTCAACATTAAACCAAAAATATTCCCTGAAGTCTTCTTAAAGTCAAACAATAGCTTAACTAGTAAAAAATGTCTGCCTTGAGTATTATGCTCTTTTAAGGTCTATATGTGATCAAATTGATAACAGCAACTCAAAGATTAGACAGAAACCCTGGGAGGCAGTGAGTTTATGTTAATGGGGGAGGAATAGCTCAGAAGAAGAGGAGGGTGAGAATGGTTGCACAACTTAGAGAATGTAATCAATGTCACTGAATTGTCCACGTAGAAACTGTTGACTTGGTGTATGTTTTTCTGTGTGTATTCTCAACAACAACAACAAAATAATTTTTTTAAAAGGTTGCAGGGTAAGTGTTGGTTGTCAGTTCCTCTGACTAACAAATCGTAGTCTCTAGAGCCCAGACTGCTGGCCTGGACAAGGAAAGCCCAAATTCTCTCTGTCCCAAAAAACTTTGCATGTCTAGAACTTAGACAATCTAAAATTTGCACACAATGCATGTCAATGGTTGTGGTCACGTTCATCCTAGATTTCACCGTAAACCAAACCAAACCAGTTGCCATGGAGTCAATTCTGACTCATGGTAATCCCATGAACTGCGCTCCATAGGGTTTTCATGGCTATGACCTTTCAGAAGCAGATCACAAGGCCTTTCTTCCAAGGTGCCCCTGGTGGGTTCGAACTGCCAACCTTCAGGCTAGTAGTTGATGCAAACGTTTGTGCCACCCAGGGACCTCTAAATTTCACCGTCTGTCTCCCATATCACTTATGTGGACATACAACCTACATAACCACTCCTTGTGTCCACATACACCATTCGTTCCTTTGGATGTAATCTGTGAGAATCAGCAAGGCCACTAGAAAGAAAACTGGACTTGAAGTCAGAATCCAAGTGTGAGTTCCAGCTCTTCAAGAGACCAGCTAAAGGCATAGAGTAGTGGGTAAGCATATATCTGCTTAAGCTACACGGCGCAGGTTGAAACCCTGGTTCTTCCAACTTCTAGCTATGTGACCCTAGGCCAGGTATGTGAATCTTGTGCTTTAGCCTTCTCGTTTGTAAAGTGCAATGGTATCAGTAACTACCCCATACAGCTGTGGGGATTAAGCACTTTAACACAGGTAAACGGCTCAGAACAGAGCCTTGGATATCCTAAAACAAAAAACAAACCAAACCCGTTGCCATCAAGTCAAGTCCAACTCATAGTAACCCTATATGACAGAGTGGAACTTCCTTCCCCATAGGGTTTCCAAGGAGCGGCTGGTGGATTCAAACTGCTGAACTTTTGGTTAGCAGCTATAGCTCTTAACCACCGCGCCACCAGGGCCCCTGGGTATCCTAAGCACCCAGTAAATATTGGCTACTATTATTACTAAGGTCCCTGAGTGGTGCAACTGGTTTGAGCTCAGTTACTAACCTAAAAGTTAGTGGTTTGAACCCACCCAGCAGCACTGTGGAAGAAAGGCCTGGCAATCTGCCTCCATAAAGATTACAGCCAAGAAAACCCCATGGAGCACTTCTACGCTGGAACACTGGAGGCTGCCATGAATTGGAACTGACTCGACAGCAACAGGTTTGACTTTGTTGTTATTATTATTATTGGCTGCATGAGCTTAAGGGACTCACCTAACCTCTATGAAACTCTATTTCATCTTCTGTACAAGAAGAATCACAACCTCATATGGTCTTTATGAAGACTGAATAAACTCAAATGAGATAACGTATGTGGAAGTCATTTTAAAAACAGTAGTAGACAACTCCTTCCACCAAGGAGAATTAGTTCCTTTCTGCTCTGTGCTTCTATAATACTTAAAAATACACACAGCTGGTCTAGCACTTGTCACAGAGTATCACACAGATGTACGTACCTGTCCCTCTCCCCCACCACTAGTGCATCATCCTCTGCTTCACCTCTGTATCCTCAGCACATTGGGCATACCTGGCACAGGACAGGTACTCAATAAAGATTTGTTTAAAGGACTACTGTCCAAACGAGCAAGCAGGAATCTTCAAGGCCTTTGCCAGGAATGATGGGTTATCAATTTTAGCCAAATGTCCTCAGCAGATCATACAGAAATACACTTGTTTTTCTTCAAGTGCCATATATTACGATTCCATCATTTTCAATGCAGCCAATCTTGTGTGGTTGCACGTGTTCACTCTTTTCACTTAAATATTTATTGAGCACCTATGTGCCAGGTCCGCCATATAGGGCACCACAAGTGGCAGATTCTCAGGCTAATGCAGGTCCTGCAGACTAGATATTGAAGGAACATATTTACTGTAGAATCATCCACCACTTGAGATAATAAGCTCTTTGGTTTCATTACTTCGTTAGAGTGATAGAATTTCATGGTGGGAATAAATGGTTTTATAGAAGTGGGAGTCCTTACAAAATAATAATTAAGGTTAGGGATCTGATTGTCTGGGTTCAAATCTTGGATCTGCTTTGTGCAAGGTGTAAGACTTTGGGCAGGTTACTCAGTCTTTCTAAGGTCTCACTTTCCTCATCTGCAAAATGGAGCTAGTAGGATTGAGTGAGAATTAAAAACGACAACACATGTTAATCACTAATTATCATGCCTGCCATATTGTAAGCACTCAATATGTGTTAGTTGCTAGGATTAATCCTACTTTCCCTACTCCCTCATCCCAGTGTTTGAACTTACATCATAAATGTATCCTGCAAATGGTACATGGCTTCCAGCTTCTGCTTGAACGTCAGCAGGGTTGGGGAACTGGGTAACTCCAGCGGTTGTCCACTTGGTTGCTGGGTAAATCTAATTGTTGATAAATTCTAGTGGGTTGAAATGTACCTGCTTACATCTTCCAGGTCCTAACCTAGATCTGTCACTTGAGGTCACCCAGAAGTCTAATCTTTCCTCTGCAGAACAGCCCCTCAAACTTCAGAGGGCAGCCATCTGTGCAAGCTATCACCCTCCTCCTCTCGCACCCACACAGGGCTTATATCCTTTAATCATTTCTGATACAGCACTATGTACCAGATCCCTTATTATCCTTTTTACTTGTCTTGAATAATCTTTCGTTTATCAATGTCTCTCTTAAAGGCTGAAATCCCGAATTCATAAAACAGAACAAATGCGGTCTGATCACCCTTGAGGACTAGAGACCTAGTTCCCCTCTTGAATATCATATTTTTCTATTAATGCATCAAAAGATTGATTTTTCTGGAAGCCACATCACACTGTGTTGACTCATCATCTGCTCACAATCAACAGGAGACTCTAAATCTTCCAGACGTGTGCTGTTGTGAGCCATCTCGCCCCCAGCCTGTACTTGTACAATTGAATTTTGGGATCTTTGAGTACTTTATATTTGTCCCCATTAAACTTTATATTGTTAGATGTGATTCATTATTACATATTGATAGGATCTAGGGTGGGGGTGGAAATCCTGATCGGATCATCCAACGTATTTGCTATCCTTTCTAGTCGCGTGTCATCTGTAAATTTGTTAAGCACGCTGACAATGTTATCATCTTAGTCATCAATAAAAATGCAAAAGGGCAACAGGGCTGCAAGCCAGACTTTGCAATAGATCCCTAGACGCCTGGGTGTGCAGCAGCCTCTATAAAACAACACAAAAACAGCACAACTTTTCAAAGACATCATTCACTCAACCAACAAATATTTTTTGAGTACCAGTTACTGTTCCAAGTACTAAGCAAAGAGTGGTGAACGCAACAAAATCCCTATCCTCATGAAGCTTACATCCTAGCAACAGAGAGAAGCCATAAACATATGAAAATAAAAAAAAAAATACTAAATGTTAATGAAAAAAATAAAGCAGGTAACAGGCAAAAGAAGGCTGACAGCGTGGACGCAATGGAGAGTTGTCTATAGACAGTTTGACTAAAGCAGAGTTATTTCTGAAGATGTACATCCCTGCTCATGTTCCACATTTGAGTGTGCATCTCTGTGCCCAAGGTGATCTCAGAGTGTGTAGCAAGTCTTTCTGATTCCTCAAAACCCACTTTTCTCTATGTAGAGTCACATTCGAAAAGAATGTAACTCCACGGATAGAGCAATGATGAAGGATTTAAATAGTCATAAAAAAAAGAGAAAGAGAATCTCAAAGGACATAATTCCTCAGGAAACAGCACAATGTTTGTTTGTATGCATAGGATATTCCCATATTGTGAGAACAGCCAGCCGGCCACACCTTCTGATAAAGATTCCAGAAAGGAGAATAACAAAATTATTGCTCTTCAGACATATTGTTACCATGAGATAATAGAAGGAAAAATGGAAAAGCACATACTTACCTTATTCCAATCCCCATATTGCCAGGTATGGAGTGGGTTATGAATCCTACAGTTATGGAGAGTCAGGAGGGTGGAATGCTTTGGGTAACCCCAAAACACAGCTCAGAGAGTCTGGACATTGAACTCTGGAAAAGAAGCCCATAAGGAACAGATTTGAAATCTATCTTGCTTAACTACTCTGTGATCATAGTTTCAATGTTGATAAATTCTTCTAGATACTTTCAGATCATCTTCAAATCCCTTTGATGTTAGAGGAGTTTGGCAAATTTTCATTTAGTAAAATCCTAAATACATTCCCTGATTTGAAATGTATTTTATAGTACCTCAATGCTCATTTTAACATTTAAATTCATTCATTCATTGAGCATCTATTTTGTGCCAAAGACTGTTGGTTCTGGGAATACAAAGGTGAATAGGATAAATATGCTTATAGGGACCTTACAGCTGAGTTTACCAGGGAGTACAAGATAGAGGCGGGTCTCCAGCTCTGATAAAGCAATGATGTTATGTGTGAGAGAAGTACTGAGGGCTTTAGCAGGATAGCCTAACCCAGACTCTGGCAGGATTGGAAATTAATAACTTCTACCCAGAGACTTAGGAGCTCCGGCGGCGCAATGATTAAAAGCTTGGCTGCTAACAAAAGTCGGCAGTACAAACCCACCAGCCACACCACGAGAGAAAAGACCTGGCAATCTGCTCCCGTAAAGATTACAGCCTAGGAAACCCAATGGGGCCGTTCTACTCTGTCATGTAGAGTCACTATAGAAGCAAGGATGGCGAGACTACATCTTAAGTACTTTGGACATGTTGTCAGAAGGGATCGGTTCCTGGAGAAGGACATCATGCTTGGTAAAGTAGAGGGTCAGCAAAAAAGAGGAAGACCCTCAACAAGATGGACTGACACAGTGGCTGCACCAATGGGCTCAAGCATGCAACGATTATGAGCATGGTGCAGGACCAGGCAGTGTTTCGTTCTGTGGTACATAGGGTTGCTATGAGTTGGAACCGACTCGACGGCACCTAACAACAACAACAACAACAACAACAACACGAGTCGGAATCGACTCCACAGCACACACCAACAACAACAAACATGGAGACTTACAGGGTGTGAAGGAGTTAGCCAAATAAAGAGGTGGAGGGCACAGCATATGCTGTTTTGGAGATAGCAGAATGTTCTGAGTACTGGCAGCGGTTCAGTATCGCTGAAGCAGAGAGCTTTAGCCAAAGAGTTGTCAGAGATGAGATCGGAAAGGTAAGCAGGCACCAAATCCTGCAGACAATGACCAGCCATGCTCTAGAGGAGGTGGAATCTACTGAAATTTGTGACTGATTGCATGCTGGGGTCTTGAAAAGGGAAAAGTCAAGAATGCTGTTCAGATCTGGGGCTTGGATAACTGGGTGGATAGTGACAAGTTCAGCTTTGGACATGTTTTGGTTTGTGATACCTGGGGAACATTCACAGAGCAACACTGGGCAGTGTGATCTAGACGACTGAAGATGCAGGTTTAGGAATCATCAGTACACGACAGACAACAATTTAATCCACGGGGACAAATGAGATACCATGGGAGAATGTGTAGGGTGAGAGAAAAGGATCCAGGAGAGACTCCAGTGGAAGACCAATGCTCAAAGGATGGGCAGAGAAAGGATCCCTGGGAAAAAAGAGAGTAAGAAGGTGCAGCCAGAGAGATAGAGGAAAACAAGCAGTGTGCGGTATCACAGAGGATCAGGAAAAAGCACATTTCAAGAGTAGGTTGTGGTCAACAAAGGCAAATGCCATCAAGAAGTCAAGCAAGAAAAAGGCTGAGAAGCATCCACAGGGTGAACACCAAGAGCATATTTGATTGGTTGGCAAGAGCAGTGTCTGTGGAGGAGAAGACAGGTCACAGGGAGTTGAGACTAGATGGAACCAATGAAAGCAGACATCAGTTTCAAAAAGTTTGCCTTAGAAGTGGAAGACATAATCACTAGATTTTCTTCCCAACGGTAGGCAAATTGGAGCTTCATGAAGGCACACCTTAAAGGACCTCGAGGATCCCTCATCACCTTTACATTTGCCCCATCAATTACATGGCAATGCTCTTGGTAGGCATGGCTGGTGTGTTGGACAATAGTTGCTGGATTTGGCCATAACTGGAGAGCAAACCAAGTCTGCCTTCATGCTTTCTACCTCTCCTTCTGCACCCACCCCTGTCACTAGGCCTTGAAGTCCATGCATGCTTCCTGGGTACCCAAGGCCTACTGTGGTGCATGAATGCCCACCTGACGTCTGTCACCTCACCTGGCTTCAATCAGAAGGCACACATGCCCTCCGCCCACCAATGAAATGACCTACATAGGGATAATTCTGGCCAGACACAGTTGCCCCACTGTCATTAGTTCTCACCTACTGTCGTGGCTCATGTGTTAGGACCAGTTAGAGGGAGGGAAAGGAGTTTGGTCACCTTGGAGTCTGGAGTAGGCAGCTGGCCCCCAGCTGGCCAGGCAGCTATCTAAGCAGGGAGCCTCTCCAATACCAAAATAAATGGGTCAGGTGGAAAACAGATGATCACAACCGCAAGCAATGCTGATGGTTGGTCCAAGGGAATAAAAGTGAGCAAGACATCCTGGATGAACACTTTAAGGGGTTTGGGTGAGAGGGGAGGGGCAGGAGGCAGTCTAAGAACAGGGTGTAACAAGGAACTAGAAATGGGCTGAAGACAATATACAGAGGCAGAAGCCAAACACAATTATGCTGGAAAGGTGGGTGCATCACCACCACCTGGCTATTGTCCTGGGTCCTCCCAGGGTGCTGTTTCATTATATGAAGTAAAGTTTCTGACTATCACAACAATTCCTGAAACCTGATGTCCACAACGCTTCCCTACCATCGTAACCCTGTATTCCACTGAGAAGGTAGGACATCGTGGCCTGGGTAGTACCAATGGGGAGCACAGAGGCATTTGCAGTAACTATCTTGAAGTACAACACTGTCAGCAATAGGATACTATCCACACACCTACAAGGAAGACCAGTTAATATGACTATTATTCAAATTTACACACCAACCACTAAGGCCAAAGGTGAAGATTGAAGATTTTTACAAACTCCTGCAGTCTGAAATTGATCAAACATGCAATCAAGATGCATTGATAATTACTGGCATTGGAATATGAAAGTTAGAGACAAAGAAGAAGGATTGGTAGTTGGAAAATACTGCCTTAGTGATAGAAATAATGCCAGAGATCACATGACAGAATTCTGTAAGACCAACGACTTCTTCATTGTAAATACCTTTTTTCAACAACATTAATGGTATCTATACACAGGGACCTTGCCAGACAGAATACACAGTAAACAAATTTGTGTATTTGTGGAAAGAGAGGATGGAGAAGCTCAATATCATCAGTCAGAACAAGGCCAGGGACCAGCTGTGGAACAGACGATCCACTGCTCATATGCAAGTTCAAGTCGAAGTTGAAGAAAATCAGAACAAGCCCATGAGAGCCAAAGTATGATCTTGAGTATATTCCACCTGAATTTAGAGACCATCTCAAGAATTGAACACTAATTGAACATTGAACATTAATGACCAAAGACCAGATGATTTATGAGATGGCATCAAAGACATCATACATGAAGAAAGCAAAAGGTCATTAAAAAGACAGGAAAGAAAGAAAAGACCAAAATGGATGTCAGAAGAGACTCTGAAACTTGCTCTTGAATAAGTATGGTAGCTAAAACGAAAGGAAGAAATGAAGTCAAAGAGCTGAACAGGAGATTTCAAAGGGTGGCTCAAGAAAACGAAGTAAAGTACTATAAGAAACGTGCAAAGACCTGGAGTTAGAAAAACAAAAGGGAAGAACACATTAGGCATTTCACAAGCTGAAAGAACTGAAGAAAAACATTTAAGCCTCGAGTTGCAATAGTGAAGGAGTCTATGGGCAAAAAATTGAACAACACAGGAAGCATCAAAAGAACATGGAAGGAATATACAGTCACTGTACCAAAAAGAACTGATCGATGTTCAACCATTTCAGTAATGATCAAGAATATGATCAAGAATCAATGGTACTAAAGGAAGAGGTCCAAGCTGCACTGAAGGTATTAGCGAAAAACAAGGCTCCAGGAATTGACAGAATACCAACTGAGATGTTTCAACAAACAGATGCAGTGCTGGAGGCACTCACTCATCTATGCCAAGAAATTTGGAAAATAGCTACCTGGTCAACTAACTGGAAGAGCCCATATTTGTACCCATTCCAAAGAAAGGAGATCCAACAGAATACAGAAATTATCGAATAATATCATTCATGTCACACACAAGTAAAATTCTGCTGAAGATCATTCAAAAGCTGTTGCAGCAGTACATCAACAGGGAACTGCCAGAAATTCAAGCCAGATTCAGAAGAGGGCATTCAACAAGGGATATCATTGCCGATGTCAGATGGATCCTGGCTGAAAGCAGAGAATATGAGAAAGATGTTTACCTGTGTTTATTGACTATGCAAAGGCATTTTACTGTGTGGATCATAACAAATTATGGATAACACTATGAAGAGTGGGAATTCCAGAACACTTAATTGTGCTCATGAGGAACCTGTATGTAGACCCAGAGGCAGTCATTCAAACAGAACAAGGGATACTGTGTGGTCTAAAGTCAAGAAAGGTGTGCGTCAGGGTTGTATTCTTATTCAACCCGTATGCTGAGCAAATAATCAGAGAAGCTGGACTATATGAAGAAGAACGGGGCATCAGAATTGGAGGAAGACTCATTAACAACCTGCACTATGCAGATGACACAATTTTGCTTGCTGCAAGTGAAGAGGACTTGAAGCACTTGCTGATGAAGATCAAAGACCACAGCCTTTAGTATGGATTACACCTCAACATAAGGAAAACAAAAATCCTCACAACTGGACCAATAAGCAACATCATGATAAATGGAGAAACTATTGAATTTGTCAAGGATTTCACTTTGCTTGGATCTACAATCAACACCCAAATCTGCTGCAAAAGACCTCTTTAAAGTGTTAAAAAGCAAAGATGTCACTTTAAGGACTAAGTGTTTTCAAGCCGTGGTGCTTTCAATTGCCTCATATGCATGTGAAAGCTGGACAATGAATAAGGAAGACCAAAGAAGAATTGATGCCTTTGTTGGCGAAGAATGTGGAATATACCATAGGCTGTCAGAAGAACGAAAAAGTCTGTCTTGAAAGTACAGCCAGAATGCTCACTAAAAGCGAGGATGACATACATCATCTCACATACTTTGAACATGTTATCAGGAGGCACCAGTCCCTGGAGAAGGACATCATGCTTGCTAAAGCAGTGGGTCAGCGAAAAAGAGGAAGACCCTCAACGAGATGGACTGACACAGTATCTGCAACAATGGGCTCAAGCATAACAACGATTGTGAGGATGGTACAGGACCAGATTGTGTTTTGTTCTGTTGTACGTGGGGTTGTTATGAGTCAGAACCGACCTGACGGCACCTAACAACAACATGAAAAGGCTGCAGTGATGGCTATTCTTATTCTCAGTGGCAGAATTCTTGCTTTCCATATGGGAGACCTGGGCTCAATTTCCAGTCAATGCATCTTATATGCAGCCACATGTCTGTCAGGGAGCCTTGTGTGTTGCTATGATGCTGAACAGATTTCAGTGGAGTTTCCAGGCTAAGACAGAGTAGGAAGAAAGACCTGGAGATTCACTTCCAAAAATCAACCAATGAAAACCCTATGGATCACAATAGTCCGATCCCATCGTGCATGGAGTCACCATGAGTTGGGACTCGATCCTATGGCAGCTACCAACAACAACATTCTAAGATCCAAGAGTTGAAGTAATGGTCTGACACAGTTATTTCAGGCCCTAAATCAATGAGAAAGCAAGCTGCTTGACTTGGTTAGTTGAAACATTTTTATGAAGTGTAGTCAGTCCAGGACACCTCTGTTCTCAAAAATGTGCACTGTGACTGAACTGAATGGCTTAACTGTCTTCAGTTTGTGATTTCCAGCCCAGAGAGGAGACAAAGAACAGCGGTGAACATCACGGATAAATACAAGATTTCTACCTTGCACACAGACAGGCTAAGCTGCACAGACAGAGTTTTTTGTTTTTTTTGGTTTTTTTTCATGTCACTCAAGTCAGTAATCATTTACCCACTGGCTATGGCTTAAGGCAGAGTTTTCATCTAATCTTCATTTAAAGGGGTTGGAAAGGAAAAACTAAACAATAATACCTCATTTGTGTATCATGCTTGTCTTTCAAAGAAGACATCATAATCGATTTTACAGTATCTAATTTAGTTTAACACTTTTAGAATGTAAATACTAGTAAGGGCTATTATCATTTTACAAATTATGCATGAAAGACATCGAGGCGTGTGGGAACGAAATAGTTGGTTCCACGTAACTTTCGTTTTGGAGGCGGCATAGCTGGTTTGCTTTCACTTGTTTTTACAGTCAAGCAGTGCTTCAGATAAACATGTTTATTAGGGTGTGTCCTGCCTTTAAATTTTAAAATGAAAAATATCTTGCTTAAAAGAAATAACAAAGACCAAAATGTTCATGTGTCCTGGTGATCAAATCTCTCCCACAATGTTAGATCAAAACTAATCAATGCCTACTACCCAACTCTGTTTGAATCAGCACAGTTACCATAATCTTGTGCCACACCCATTAGAGGTCAATTATGTGTATCACTACTCCCTTCAAATGCATTATGTGGGAAGGATCTTGCCATCTTGACCGGATATGGAAAGTGCCATTACGTGCACATTTCTCACCTTCCATATGGGAGACCCAGTTTTGATTCCCAGCCAATGCACCTCATGCGCAGCTACCACCCGTCTGTCAGTGGAGGCTTGTGTGTTGCTATAATGCTGAACAGGTTTCAGTGGAGCTTCCAGACTAAGACAGACTAGGAAGAAAAGCTTGGTTATCTACTTCCAAAACTCAGCCAATGAAAACTGTTTGGATCACAATGGTCCAATCCACAACCAACCAGGAGGATGGCGCAGGGCCAGGCAGCATTTCATTATGCTGTACATGGGGTCACCATGAGTTGGGGGCCGACTCAGAGGCAGCCAACAACAATAACAAGAACACATCTGCATAAAGTCAGTGACTAGGGTAGCTTTTTCCTGATCTATTCATGTAGTCACTCACTCATTCATTCACACACTCAAGCATTCATTCATGCATCCATCCAACAAGTATTCACTGTGTGCCCAAAATGTACAAGTATGGTTCTAGATACAAAGGTTAAGAATAGGAATAAGACAAAACCACTGACTTTAAGAAACTCTCAGTCCAGTGAGGGAGCCAGATGAGTAGATAATTGCAATTCAGAGGTGGAGATGAGCTACACACGAAAGTAGTTTGAGGAGCAGAGAGAGGGTTATCTGTCTCTGTCTGAGAGGGTGAGGAAGGTCTCCTAGAGAAGGTGCTGGTGGAGCTGAGCATGCCAGGAAGAAGGGAACTTGCGTATTCCAGGCGGAGGGAACAGCATGTGCCAAGGCATAGACAACTAAGACCACATGGTGCACTGGGGGACTACAGGAAACACGGTATGGCAGGAGGTTCTTCAAATATTCTACGGCTCATTCTAGTTCCCAGTCCAGGTCCTGGACATCACCGTAAATGATTCTATAAAGGGTAACGTATAGTCCCTGAGTTATCTGCCCTCAGTCGTGTAAGTAAAAACACATTCTACGTTGAATCTGTACCAAAGTGCCTTTTGAAGCTCTATTTGCAGAATATTACATAGGGAAGAGCACAAAATCAAAGCTTGAGTCTGGTCTACCCCAGGTTTGCATTCTCCATATTTCATTACTGGTATTCTCCAAGGGGTGACAGGTAAGAAGATCCTACCTGTTCATCAAATATTGGTGATCACTTAGCCCATTTCCATTACTATTTCAATATAAAAGTTTTATATAGAAACACTTCCAAATGCAGCCTTTTCAAATACACCATATTGGATGGGTCGTGTTTTGTCTGTTCATCCCTTCCCAACTCTTCAGACATCGTGCTGCCCAGCCTCCAAAAGAATAATAACCAGCCTTATATGCTTCTTAGCAGCAACCTCACACACTAGTAGGAGGTGTGTGGAAATCATCTCTGGAAATCCTAAACCCAGGTCCCTGTAGAGATGGCTTTTCCCTGAAGCTCCTGCGAAGTCCTGCATGGAGGCTTTTATGAGCTGGGACCAGAAGTAGATATAATGCAACTACATCTGAACTCATACAGAACTTTTCCTGGACCGACCCTATTGCCTCAATAATTCTACTCTGAATTTCCTTGTTACTTAAGAAAAGCCGTACACCACAAAATCCCATCCCTGTTTCTATTTAGGAATTTTTCAGAGACTCTGAGAGTTCAAAAGAATTTATGTTGGTTCCTGACCAATCATGGAATCTCCTCGGAGACATCATTTCTTTTCATCCAAATCCTTCTCCATTCAACAAACATCTACTTCTTCATCTCTGAATATCTCTTGGAACCAATCCAATCAGCCTTTTGCCCCCATTGCTCCACTAAAAAGACATCTGTGAAGATCACAATGACCTCTACGTTGTCAAATCCAATGGCCAATTTTGGTCCTCATCTTGCTCACCCTTTCAGCCACTGGGCACCGACGATCACTCCCTTCTTGAATCACTTCCTTCACTTGGTTTCTACCACACCACACCACACTGACTTTCCTCCTACCTCATTGTTTGTTCCTCTGTCTCTTTTGCTGGGTCTTTCCCAGTCTCTGAATGTTGTAGTCCCCTTGGGCTGATCCTCCACAATCACCCATCCAGTCCGTTGCTTTAAGTACCATATCTCTCGCCCTGATGTGTCCCATGAACTCCTTACTTGGAAGTCGAAGAGGGTTTCTTTCCCCAGAAGTGCAAAAGTTTGGGCTGGGCACTGAAGGGTGAGATGAGTTGGCCAGAGGGAGAAACATGGGATTTTATCTAGAGGAACAATATGAAAAAAGGCACAAAGGCAAAAAACTGTGTTCAAAGAAAAGAGAGAAGTCTGGTGGGGGCTGGAGATGACTGGTAATATACGTTGTAGCCATATTGTAGCTATATTGATTCACAGCTAAGGAACTTGGACTTGTATCCTGAAGACAATAAATAATTATCAAAGGTTTTGAAATAGAGGCGCGATGTGATCATTCATATTAAAAATAAATAAATAAAACTTAATGTCCGGATGAAGGCTGAGCTAGAGTAAGAGGAGACTGGAGCCAGGAAGGCCAATTAGAAGGTACTATAATAGTCAAGGAAACCGTGGTGGCATAGTGGTTAAGAGTTCGGCTGCTAACCAAAAGGTTGGCACTCCTTGGAAACCCTAGGTAGCAGTTCTACTCTGTCTAACAGGGTCACTATGAGTCAGAATCGACTCGACAGCAAAGGTTTTTTTTTTTTTGTAATCGTCAAAGAAAGGGATTAAGGTCAGAATCACCATAGCAGCAGAGGGATGAACGTAGTGACAAATCCAAGGGAGATTTAGAAGGAGCACTGAGGACATAATTAGTGGTTGGATAGAGGCTTAGGAGTAGGCAGGAGAGGCCAAGGTTGAATGAAACGTAGCTCAACATTAAGCTAAATGAGGGAAGACAGCAAGTGTGGAGAGGATGATGAGGAGCACAGTTAAGTTTGCAGTGATTGGAGGATGCCCAGTCTGTGGCTCAGGAAAGAGGTTTGGACTGGACAGGCTCAAAGTCAATGCTCTTCGGTAGCTGTGTCATCCAAATGGATGGAGTATCCAGGGGACCACAGAGAGAAGAATGCAAAACAGAGTCCCGAGGAGGAGGAGCCAGAGGAGGAGCCTGGAAAGGAGCAGGCAGAGGGGTAGGATGAGGACCGGGAGAGGGAGTTCTGCCAGCCAAGAGAGAAGAGACCTTGAAAGAGGAAACGACCAGCAGTTCTCCACGGAGGGTAGGATGTGTGATAAGACTGGTAATCAGAAGGTCTGAGGAGCACATTTTCTAGAGAGACAGAAGTTACACTGGAAAGGACTGAGAAGACTCCTTCTTGGAGTCTGGCTGTGAAGACAGCAGGTAGTGGCTGGGATGTGAAGTTGAGCAAGGTGCAGAGTTTTTTGTTTTTTGTTTTTTTTTTAAACCGGAAGGAGTCTTGACTATGAGAGGTTGCCCTCTAGCTTCTGCTCAAACATCTTTCGGGAGCTTACAACCCCACAAGACAACCTCTGTGCTTTTTTGTTTTGTTTTTATTATTATAAATATATAGATAACACAACATTTGCCAATTCAACATTTTTCACGTGTACAATTTAGTGAGACCAATTACATCAGTCATGTTGTGCAACCATCACCAATATCCGTTGCCAAATTTTCCATCACCATAAACAGAAACTCAGTGCTTTCTAAACAATGCTCTCTTGGGCTTTTGAACAGCAACATACATCTAGTTCAGTTAAACACTTATTTGTCAAATGCCTGCTATGTCTGAAGCCTTGGGCTTGGCATCTCAGTGCCTAAAATGATGCATAAGGCACAGTCATGTCTCGGTGGTTCACTTTACTGTCAAAATCTCCGCCCTCCGACCACAGCTCTCTATCCTCTGGAGCTACACACAATAGAAGAAGAATATCTTCCATACAGCAGCCCTTCATCTAATTGCAGGTAGTTTTCACCTACCTCCTGGGTTTTCCCGTTTGTTTAACTTTTGTGAAATTATCCCATCTTTATGTACGTGTGTACTTGGTTACCAGCTGACTGTTCCCCTCTGGACATCTATAGCCTAGTCTATCAAAGTCCCTTTTAAAACGGGACACTCAGAATGAATGGGGATGCTCCCCATCTGGTGTAAGCAGGGCACACACCAGTAGGCATGCTCCTCCCTTTTCCAGGACACGGTCCTTCCGTCCATGCCACCTGAGACGGCATGAGTGTTCAGACAGTGACACTGCTGACTCACGTTGCTTCGCAATCAACCCAAATCCTGACATCTTTTGCACCTGAGATGTTGATAAACCAGGTCTCCCAAATCTTATATTTAGATAATTGACTTTTTAAAGACAATTGCAGGATTTTACATTTGTTTTCTCACTAAGTATTATATATTTACATTTGATTTTCATTTGGCAAGCTTTCCAATACCTTTCTGAAGTCTGATTCTCTTTCGTTGTTTTTTTTTTTAAATTTCTCTACAACTCTCCTTGGTAGTAAAAAGAGCAAGGGCTTAGGAGTTGGCCAGATCTAGATTCTAATTCTGGCTTTGTTATGTAGCTCAGTGACCTTGGACGAGTCATACGATCTCTCTGAGTCTCAATTTGCTTATCAGTGAAAATCGGATAATCATATCTACGTTGCAAAGTTATTCTGAGGCTTAAATGAGGGCAGTACAATACCTAACATGAGTGCTCAATAAATATTAATATTCTTGTCTTCCTTCTCTCAGCTTTGTATCCTTAGCAGAAACATGTCTTAGAAGTCATTGCTCAGAACAGGAGCCCAAGACCAAAAGAAGACACTTCAGTACAATAGTTAAGCACAGGGGCTCTGAAACCAGACTTACCTACTCACTAGCTGTCTAATCAGAAGCAAGTTCGTTAACTGTCCTGAGCCTTGGTTTTCTCATCTGCAAAACGGGGATGATAATAGTGCCTGTTTCTCCAACTTTTAGGGAAGATAAAGTGAGATGATGGGAAGCACATTTGCACAGACCTTGCACATAATCAGTACTCAGTAAGTGGAGCCCTGGTGGTGCAATGTTAAGAGCTCAGGCTGTTAACCGAAAGATCAGCACTTCGAATCTACCAGCCGCTCCTTGGAAACCCTATGGGGCAGTTCTACTCTGTCCTATAGGGTCGCTATGAGTCAGAATCAACTCAACGGCAATGGGTTTTCTTTTTTTTTTTTCCAAGTGGTAAGTATTATTATCACCACTTAGAAACCTCCAGGTAAACAGTGTTCTATTGACCCCTATTTTGGGGTATACTTATTTCATCTACTGCTACTGTACTAATATCTGTCCCATGTTCCATTATATTGTCTGCCAGGATCCCATGAAAACTCCTATCCAATACCATATATTACAAATAAACCTCTCATCTTCCATCCGAATCATTTTATTTACAGAAGAAACCCACTAGCTATAGGATCGTGGGCAGATATTTGATATCTCTGTGTTGTAAAAATAATAATTCTACCAACCCCAGAGGTCTGGGATGGGGATTGCATGACATAAAGATATGGGGATAAAGAAATGAGAGTCGTTTCAAAGTACTTGGTTTGACCCCACCTCCTCTGTGACACACAGAGACTTGGCTTCTGTGGGCTGGCAACCGGCTCTTGTTACGCCCTCTGGGCTTTGACCCCAGTTTTCCTGTCTTGTCTCAGTCCTGCCTCTGGTACTGGCTGCCCTTCTATCTTGCAGTAGTACTCATCCATTCTCCTCTGCTCCCTCCAGGGGACAAGACATTCTGAACGTGGCCTCTAAACTGTTTTCTGACTCTTTCTTACCTCTTGGGGACCGCTGGCAGCACTGCTGGAATACCCGGGTGGCACAAATGGCTGAGCACTCAGCTGCTAACTGGAAGTTTGGTGGTTCAGATCCACCCAGAGGTGCCTTGGAAGAAAGGCCTGGAGATCTACTTCCGAAAAATTAGCCATTGAAAACCCTATGGTGCACAATTCTACTCGGAAACGTATGGTGTCGCCATGAGTTGGAGTCGACCAGATGGTGCATGGTTTGGTTTCCTGGTTTGTCAGCGCCGTCAGTCTCAGGACACGGAGAGGACCCCTCAGTGGCTGAGTGCAGTTGATACCGGCAGAGATAAGTGGATAAAATTCCACATTTCCTCTATTCTAAGACCAATTTATCGCATGATGCACCACCCCATAATGATTGCTTTTAGAGCCCTCTCCAAAGCCACTGCCACATTAAACGTGTCTACTGAAGATATGTTCTGAATTTAGAAATACTAAAAATGTGGAAAACATATGTACCTTAGAATCTAGAATATGCTATATAGTTGAATGATCCTTTTTTTTTTTCAGTTAACTATTAACATTAGGCAGTCTGTCCCATTCAGTAGCAGTATCCCCTCTTCGTTTTTATTCTTACTATAAACATGAGCAAAAACAAACAAAAAAATGTTTGTCTTGATGCTTCTTCCTAGTCCCCAGTTACCTGTGGGCTTCAGCCCATCCTGCATTATTCTCACAGGCCTCTGCCTCTTTAGGATGAGGATTTGTTGTTGTTGTAGTGTGCCGTCAAGCGGATTTTTGACTCACAGTGACCCTATACGATGAGTAGAAGCGCTCCATAAGGTTTTCTAGGCTGTCATCTTTATGGGAGCAGATTGCCAAGTCTTTCTCCCGTGGAGCTGCTGGGTGGGTTTGAACTGCCAACATTCCGGTTAGCAGCCAAGTGCTTAACCATTGTGCCACCAAGGCTCCTTGCTATATACCCATAAACCTTTTTGTTAGATACTTTTTGTGCAAGTCTTTTAAAAATCTGAGCTTGTCAGAACACTTCTTGAGCAATCACATTTTTTTAGATGCTCCTTCTTTATTGAAATCATTGATGACATGAATTTAAATTTGAAGATCACTTTATTCCTCTTTAGCTAGAGTTCCAAGTTCCAGAGTCTCATGCCCATATTTCCTCTTAGCTTGCTCAAATCTATTTTGTGTCAGGCTAGTGAGTGCAGAATTGCCTGCTGTGGCTATTACAAATTCAAGGGTGCCACGGTCACTTATTTTAAGCTGTCTATCACTTCCACTTCACCAGCACATTCTTCTTCATTGGTTAGAATTAAGCGTAGCATAGTACCTCTTCAATAAGCAATTGGTTTACATTTAAGCCATGGCAACTTTATTTGATGCTCAGCTTTCAGCAGAACGAGATTGTCAGTAGATGTCGGAGAAGTTGAAGTTCTCCATTACCCCTACATTGTGCCCCTGTGCCAATCACTTTGTCATTTGTATTGGGGAAGCATTACCGATGTTGCCATAACAGGATCACAAGGCATGCTAGAGCTAGCTGACAACACAGCCAGCGGAGAGGGAGAGGAGCCAAGCCTGGGGATGGGGGGGACCCCCAGGTCATGGGCTGTAAGTACAGATGCTGGTCTGGATCAGGGCTGCAGGGCTGTGTAGGATCTAGTGTCTCACAGCAAGTTGAAGTTCAGGAAGCCATCTGTCCTGCAGTCCAGCCTGACCGCTGCAGCAGGTATCCATGGAGGGTGAGGCCCACGTGTGTCATGGTTGAAGGGATCAAGCCAGGGTGTGGGCAGCAGAGTACAGCTCTCTGGGAAGGGGACTGGTCAGAGCTGGGCTAAACAAGATACCAGAATCATGGTAAAGTAGGCCAGGGTTCAGAGCAGGGTCCAAATTGAGAGGGAGACTGGGATACAAGGCAGGATGACCAAAGACTGGAGGTGTGGAGGTCAAGGTGGAAGCCCCAGGTTGGGAAAATAGGGGTGGGAGGTGTGATAGGGGTCTACAGGTGTCCGAGGCTCACAACTTGCCTGACTGGAAGGAAGCAAGATGGTGGGGCTGACTCTATCATACACGTTCCCCCGTCCCAACTGGCTTAACTGATTTATTGGGGAGGCTGGGGAGCTAGAACTACAGGTGGAGCTCCCTTAGACAACCCAGCAGCTAGCTGTTAGAGAAGACGAAGGCCACCCGACTTGCCAGGTGCCTGACCGCATATTCCTGTGATCATGTCACTTCTGCTTTTATTTTCACCCAGATGTTCCCTCAGGCTTGTAGGTTTCCATACGTGTACAGATCTTCTTGACTTACAGGGCTACTCCTTTTTGATCGTGTGTTTCTTTTGAACAAATTATATACCTTCATAGAGCCATAATACAACAGCAGCTACCACTGACTGATCGCTTACTACGTGCTAGCTGATTTACATATCTGATCTTACTCGAATTTCCACAACCTCCTTGAGAAATAGGTTTCATTCTCCCCATTTCAAAAGGAGGAAACCAAACCGTATATGGTTTATGTAACAGCCCAAAGTCACACAGCTGGGATGCAAAAGAGCTCGGATTTAAAAGTTCGTTCTGTCTGACTACCTATTTGTTGCTTTAAGTAACTGCGTTATACTGTAATACGTCTGAACAACTCTCCCTGGAACCTATTAGACACTCGATTTTTCATCTACCCATTTATCTAACTACCTATCAATAATTTATCTATCTAAACTCTTTTATCTCTAACTAGAAGAAAAGTCAGCAACAGGGGCATAACTCCAGAACACCCAGCACTGCACCAAGTAAGAAGTGGAGCATTAACAAGTACAGTAAAACCTGCGAAAGCCAGAACCTGTGCAAGGCGGAAACCTGTCAGAGAAGGAAAACTCAAATAGTCCCCACTAAAAGGAGTGACAGAAAGGTGGTGAGACTGCACCCTGTCAAAGGCGGAAAACGTTCGAGACCCAGAAAAGCCAGGCAGTCCCGTCGAGTTCTAGCTCTCCCAGGCTTCACTGTACTTACTGAATGAATCAATGCAGTTTACAAATGGGATTAGAACTAAGATGTCCTCTCTTGGTTTGGATGTTTACAAAGTCAAGTGATAAGAATTATTCAGTTTGCTTTATAAAAGTACTATATTCGTGCACACGGACATTACAAGGAACAAAGGGGCAAAGTAGTTAAGTGAATACTGAACTGAGGGGACAGACTTTATTCCCAGGTAAATCAAATGTGTCTACACGTTCAAATAAACATGAGACGTTAAACTAAAGAAAATGAGAATATATGAAACAGTTTATTTTCTTCAGAAATCTAAATCTGAAAGTGTTTCTCATGAAATGACTTTCATATTTGTTTAAATCAGGGTTGCCAAGTAGTCCCCGTGGGCCAAATCTGGCCCAACCCTTGTTTTTGGACAGCCTGTGAGCTAAGAATGGTTTTCATGTTTTTAAATGGTTGGGAAAAAAAATCAAAGGAAGAATGATACTTTGTGACACGTGAAAATTATACAAAATTCAAATGTCAGTGTTGATTAATAGAGTTTTACTGGAACACATCCACGCTCCTCTGTTCCGGTGTTACCTACGGCTACTTTTGTACTATGATGGCAGGGTTGAGCAGTTACGGCAAAGACCCTATGGCCCACGAAGCTAAAATATTTCCTTTCTGGACCTTTACAGAAAAAGCTTACTGACTCCTGGTCTAAATAATAATACAGCACACCGTAACGTTTTAAATATTGTTTAAACCGTATCTATTACTTTAGTTTCTAACTCAAGGACACCGAACCAAAGAATCATGGCATCTCTCTTGCTATGGAGAGGTTAGAATTTAACCTGACATGCTTCCACATTCTCAGAACAAAGTCAGAATCTTTTCTCCTTGGATAACCTCTACTGTCCCTCCTGACAGCAGCAACACCTTTCTGCGGAAACAGCAACAAACTGAGAAGCTGGTGGTTTCTCTAAGAGGCTATGAGTCTCTTTCTGCCAAAAGACATCTTTCCCTCTGATGGATGGGACAGTGGGGCTAGGCCTTCCTTATGAGCGCATACAGTGTACTACAGAGCTTTACTGCCACCGAAATGGATCCTCCAGACTCCATCAACTGATTCGGGGTGGGATGATGGAATCAGAGAGACGAGGAAGAGCGAATTGCTCTTTTTGTCATCACCGGGGACCTGAATAAAGACAAAAATGACTCAGAATGACCAGAGACAGGTGAATATTGTTTATCAAATGTTTTCAGGAGGCACTTCACATTGCAACAACATGGTACAGTGAGCACTCCATATGTTCGCTCAGGAGTAAAAGAAAGGGAACAGAATATCCTTTTTCCTAAGATCAAGTTTGGTTTGCAGTAAAGTTCAAGTTTGGTTTGCAGTAAAGTTCAAGAGAATCTGTTTTATTTAATTTTTGAGACTCGTGGATAAATTCTATTGTCTTTCTGTGTCTCAGTCTCTTTGTCTCCGTATCTACCTAATTTAACAGAAGTTTACTGATCATTTATGATGGGTGAGGCACAGGGTAAGACCTGGGATAGAAAAACAAAAAGAACAATTATGCCTCCTCATAAGGAGTTTAGGCTTTATGAGGGAAACAAGTTCTAATGATCTTCCTTGACTGTTAAGCAGCATTTGACGTAACTTGATCCTCCTTAAGATACTCCTTTCTTGGTTTCCTTATGGTCTCCTGGCTTTATTTCTCTAGTTTCTGATTCTCAGTCTCCACTGCTAACTCTTTCTTTTCTATCTAGGCTCTAAATGATCTGAGTTTAGTCCTAGGCTGGCTTTTTTTCAATTCTGTCTACCTCCCTAGGCAATCTTTTCTCCTTCTGATCTGATAAATCCAGTTACAGCAGCTCCTCTGAGCTTCAGATCTTCATATACAAGTCCACAGTGACCATCTCCACGTATTCACCACTTTCGACCTTCCCCTGCAATTCTGCTCTGCTCTTGACTCCTCCATCTCAGTAACTGCCACCTCTGCTCATGCATCTGATCGTGGCAGAAATCTCAAGTCAACCCTGACATTACCTCTCTCCTAACTCACCATTTCCATTCAATCATCCAGTTCTTTAAAATGACTTGACTGTGACCATTTCTCATCATGTGCTCTGTCCAGGCAACCACCATCTTTCATCTTTTACCCTTCCAGCTGGTCTCTCCATATCTGTTCTTGCCCTACTCTATTTTATCTTCTCATAGACATTGTTGTTCAGACCAAAAAAAAAAAAAAGTTAATAGTCTTTAAAAAAAAAACACAATGTTAGCAAAATACACGGTGTTCTTATTTTTTTTACCTAATAATGTATCATGAAGACCTTTTCACATAAGTACACCTAGAACAGCCTCTCTCTTTTTAACAGCTGCCCACTATTCAATTGTATGACTGAACCATAATTTATTTAACCACCTTTCTATTGATTGCCACATAGGCTGTTCTCAGTCCTTAACGTCTAAGAACAATGCTTCAGTGAAGATCCTAGAAGAGTCATCCTTCAATATATATGTTAGTACATATATTGGATAAATATATAGAAGAGAAATTGCTAGATCAGATTCTTTGTACATGTAAGACTTTGATAAATATTGCCAGATTGCTCTCCACAGAGGTTGTACCAACGCTCACTCCCTCTGACAGTGTAAGAAAGTGTCTGCTTCCCAGTCTGATGAACAAAGTATGTTATTAAACTTTTTGATTTTTGTCAACCTGATATGTAAAAAAAATCTCACTGTAGTTGTAATCTGCATATTTCTTGTTATGAGAAAGGATGAGCATTTTTTTTATATGCTTAAGATCCTATACAGCCTTAGCCTCACAGATCAGGAATTGAACTACTCTCTTCCCAATACGTTCATTTTCCTTCCCTCGTTGCCCTTCAGTCCATCTCATCAACCAGAATTGTCTCTGTTTCCTCTACTGCCATCCACTTCTCAACCCACTGCAACCTGGTTACTGTCCCCATTACCCCAATAAACTTCTTGCCAAACACAACTATGACTTCCTTGTTGCAAAATCTTTCTTTCCCTACCTCTTAAATGTCAGTATTTTCATAGGGTTCCATAGTTGAGTCCTCTTCTCTTTTACTCTATACCTTCTCTCTTGAGGATTTTATCTATTTCCATGGACCATCACTTACTCTGATAACTCTAGCACAGATGTCTCTTGTCTGGCAACTAACTGACATTAAACATGGTATATCAACAGCAAATTATTTCCCATTATCATTTCCCCCAAGAACTCCATGACTAGGTTATTAAAGTTCCAGTGTTAAAATCTAACATTGCAAAATCCAGCTAAGATTGGAAATTTTATGTAGTGAGTTCAATGTTATCACAGAATTTTGTAACAGGCAGGGACCTCAGAGATCCTTTAGTCCAGTACTTGCATTTAACTTTCCATGAGTAAACTGACACGGGAAGACCCATAATGGCTCCCCAAGGTCATCCAATCTATCGGAGAAGTCGGAGCAAAGTTCCTGACTTTCAATGGGCTGGTCTTTCCTCAATGCCATATACATGATTTCCAAGGGTTTTCTTTTCCATCTAAACAAATTACTTACATCAGAACCTACCTACCTATTTGCACTGTGCTTATCTTTATATTGCCTTTGTGACATCCTTGTTATAAACAGGAAGGAATTAGGAACAAAGCAGGAATGTCTTGTCCAGGCACATAGAAGAACTGGGAAAAGAGACACTTAGTACAGCCTTGTAGTCACACTCTGTTCTCTGAGTGCCACAATGCTAACCCAAGCTTATTTGTCCTCCCTGGGCCTGGATTCCAGTCAATTCTATGGCTTATTTAGTCTAAATGATCGCCCCAGCCTCAGTGCGTATTTTCTGTGCTTCATTTCAGAAATACCATACTTAAATCTACTCTCTACTTGAGTTTGTTTTAGTTCTCATGCTGAGGAATGAAGATTCTGGGGAAAAGAAATAAAGGTGATGAAAATTTTCGAGGCTTTACCATTTCAAGAATAGTTTTCTCAAATGGCAACTGGCAGTCTACTTTATTCTTCAAATTATTATGTTTTCCATGGAAATTAAATTTCATTGGAATAATTTGTTTTCATGGCAAGCACAAATTTCCTTCCAACAGGATCCGTTTGATAATATTTTACCAGCTAGTGCTACGAGACTAAATATAAACCAGTTTTGAGAAGCAGGAAGTGAACCTGACTGGTCCCATCTGAGTGTCCCTGGCAGTGACGCAGATCCAAAAATCAAATTAGGGAAACAAGACACCTGGGTTTGAGATGATGGATAGTAATCCAGAATGCTATAGCATAAGCGAGAACGCCGTTAACCAAATGCCATTCACGGTAATAACACCCTGGGCAGGTTGATTTCCACGGACACACAGAGCGATTAGAAAGCAGGATGCTTGAGTTCCCTAGCAACAGCATGTGCTTTTGAGATAGGCATTATTAGCCTTTGGGTTAATCCCTCCAGCCCCTTACTTCTGAATGTATGGTTGACATTAAAAAATGATGTTTTAGAAAGTGCTTAGAAATTTCCAGGAGCGAACAGGAAAGAAATTAAAAAAAAGTTGTCCCCCGAGAATTGCATTCAGGTGAAAGAAGTAACGTTCCTCTGTGCCCAGCCTGTCTCTATAGCCACTGCTCTCAGCTGTTTCCGAATCCCCTGGGCTAAAGGGCAAAGGAGGGGAAATTGCTGGAGGGGAAGGCAGTCTCCTCACTCAACACTGAGCAGTATGGCAACGTCTCTGAGAACCACAGCTCTGAAAGAAGGGGTGCAGGGTGGGGTGGGCAGTGTGGGGATGCTCATGGTGGGGGCCAATGGGAGGGAATATAACGGTTTTCTCTCTTTAAACCAAAGTATCCTGGTCTAAGGGGCTTGGAGGAGGGAGGTGGTGAGGGGAGAGGAGCTGTTTTTCCTATTGATTGTTTAATTGCACCAGAGGCTGTCCATCCGAGGCCAGTGGCCAAGAGCATTACCGTCGTGGCTAAAGTGAGGTTGGGCAGGCTTCCCATCCCCTTCTCTAGTTTTAAACAACACAACCCAGAAAGCGCAGCAGGCTGCGAGTCTACGGTGCGTGTCTGCTTTGGCTATTCAGCTGTACCCTACAGCGCCAGGGCTGATGGGATGCTGTTTCTCAAACCCTGAATCATTGCCTCGAGCTGTGTCCTGGGTTCGGGATGCACAACCCCGCCCTCCGTACAGCCTGGGTCAAATGCCGGCTGCATTCTAACAGCAATTTCTGCTGCGTTTGGCTGGTCATCTTTCTAAAGGCCTGGGTCCCTTTCAGCTGGGCACTGGGCTCCTTCGGTCGGGCCGGGTGCCTCTTGGCTCTCCCTGCCTCCCCACCTAGTCCTCTGCGCGCTCCCTTCCCCAGGCGACCCCCTGCGCCGCCCCACTTACCATGGGTCCACGGGGAGGGCCCAGGGTGCGGAGCCCTCCCTGCTCCCGGGCGGCTCTGGGGGAGCTCGGTGTTCGCCTCGAGCCCTGCGCTCCCGGAGAGATCGGGTTCCTCCCCTCCTCCCCTCCACTCCGGCCGCCGCCGCCGCCGCCGCCTTCTTGCATGACACAGCAGAACCGCAGCTGCTGCATCGAGTCCCAGCCGTCCGCCCAGGCAGCGCCGCGCCCGGGACGCGGGAGGGCGGGGGCGAGGCAGGGGCCAGGGCCGGGGCTCTCGGGCCCCCTCTGCACCACACACGCCTTTCCCAGCTGGGGACAAAATAAGGCTAAGGCTGGCCAGGCCGACATTTGAGGAATACTGGCGCTTGGCGGCAGAAGGGATGGGGTGAAAAAAAGGGTGTAAAGGAGACCCCAGTGGGAGCAGTCCGCTTCAGGTAAAGAAAGGTAAGAAGAGGGCCAGAAGTCAAGGGTCCGGCTGCGAAGATGAAAGAAGGCCAAAAAGCGGTAAGGGGGTAGAGTTGCTGAGAAGGGAGGTAGAGGCCCAGTTGGGAAACGGTGGGTGGGTGGCCAGAGAGGGAGGCCTGGGAGGCAGTCCTCGGGAAGCCTGAGCTAAGCACCCAGGAAGAAAAGGCGCTAAGGTAGGAGGCAAAGGCAGACTGGAGGGAAAGGGGGCAAGAATGAGGCATTAGCTAGGAAAGTAAAAAAATAGGGGGCATCTTCTGGAATTAGCAGGGAGGTAGTGGATGGGGATCTTTCACCACGGTGAGTGAAGTGGAGAGAGAGACAGAGCTTGAAGGAGAAGCCAGAAAAAGGGTGATCTGGCATCCCACTCTCCAGTTTCCTTCAAAGTGTTCCATCATTCCGCCAATCCAAACAGGGAGTTTTCCTTATAAAATGGAAAAGCATGAGCTGAAACATAAAAATAGCTATCTAGCTTAGATCTAGAGGATAAAAATCTCCATGGTCCATAAAAACTTTCTTTTAAGGCAGAGATTTGGGGTTTAAGGTGCAAGCCCATAGAGGCTGTGATTCCAGAATATTGAGAGCACTCAAAACCGATAGCATGGTTTCCACACATCACTGGACTTTATTCAAAGTGGTTAAGTCTTTCAAAGAGTTAAACGCTTCAGTTAAACGCTAGAAATTACAAAATTATTGGACCAAAATGTCATAAAATGTATATGCTTCTGTATATGTATGTACATATATATTTCCAGTGCTTAACATGTACAATATGATTAACGGAAAAACGTGTTTTTCTGATTATTTCCCACCCAACACTAGGCATTTTACAGCAGACCAGCTTCTTCTCACCATCTGAAAGAATGTGGTCAGAAAAGTAACACAAACACCACCACTTTGGTTTTCTCTGTGCCTTCCAGGTCCTATCTTCGTACCTCACTTCCTGACACAAACAAGTTTTTACTGTTGTCAGCAACAAAGCCCTAATATACCTGCGGAAGAGAAAAAACTGCATTACATTTTGCCTCCTGCAAGGATCCTCAACAGTTACCAGAGGAATGTAATTCCAGAAAGCTTTACAGCTGGTGGCGATGATAATTATGTATCAAACGCCTGATTCTATTTCTGTTATTGTTTTGTCATTTCTTTTCTACCCAAGATCTGATTGAACTTGCAGAGAGGGACGAATTCGGTTTTCCTTTTTTCCTTGGTGAAATTTAATCAGAGCCGATAGAAAACTCCTTGCTGTTGGGGAAAATAAAGTAGGAGCCACGAAATGTCATTTTAACAGCGTGGGTTCTGTGACTGTAGGGAAGGCTTTAAGGACGCTCCTTCTGCTCAGCTTCCTATGTCATGAGCAGAGGCGACACGCACGCAAAGACGCCGCAGCTCCCGGATGCTGTTGCTCCCTTATCTCGGCTGCAGCGCCAGAAGCCCCTCCGGGAGGCTGCGAGGGACTCTCGGTGGGTGGCGGTACAGCCGCCGCGGCCGCCAGTCTTCTGCTGTTGTTGCTGCTGCAGTCACGTGGGAGCCCCTTTAAGTTTCCATAGAGAGGCCTCTCCGGTGTCACATGATGGACATGATATAATGAAACAACACTGTGGAGAGGAAAGCATTAGGGGAGCCCACGGCTACAAAAACAAGTGAGTGAGAGGAGGTGGGAGGAAGAGAAACTACGCCACCTCCCCTGCGCCGAGCTGCTCGCAGCCGCCTGCGATGGGGAGTGGGCGACGCTGGGGGCAGGGACAGGGGGTCTTCGCCCCTTGCTGAGGGACCCCGCCGCCAATCGCAGAGAGGACAACTTTTAGCCGGCAGCCTCAGCGACCACTGCACCTGTCTCGAGTCTCCATCGCTCCTAGTGACAATCAAAGGGAAATCCTAGAAGACTATGCTCCACAAATCAACATGCGCATCATTTTCCCCCTGCGTCTCGCTCTGGAGGGAGGAAGGGGACCAGGACCCACGCAGCGTGCGTTCAGTCGGAAGGTAAGTCATCGGTGGTGGGGCAGCTGGCCTGGCAGGACTTCGGGTGGGAATTTTGTTCTCTGGGGAAGCTCTAGAAAGGTGAAAAGGCGTTCCTGCATCCTGGTCAGGCGGCTGGGTTGGATTGGAAACCTGAATTATTTTCATCCTGGACTCTGTTCTTTCCTCTTCGCCTGCCTCGCGCGCCCATCCTCCGGCTCCCGGGGTCCCCTCGCCTCCCCCGGCAGAGTCTGCGGTTCCTGGCGACAGTGTTCGGAGCCCGTGGAGGGAGGTAGGATTGGCTGCGCGCAGAAGCACTGCCGAGGCTCTTTCGCCATGTTTGCGTTGCTAAGAGCACTTTTTCCCCTTTTAGGTGGCTTGATGCCACATGGCTCCTAGGGAGCCGCTGCCGGGCTGAGAGCGTGTTTTTTTCAATGTCCGCATTCCAGCTAATGTTGCGCAGATAAAATTCAAACTTGAGGTAAACAGACGAGGAGGAGGAGGGAGGGAGGAGGACTGTTTCCATTTGGAGATCCCACCTCTTCGTGCCGTGGAGACCGACCTCCTGAACCTGGAGACAACTCTGTCCCGGCACCCGCGGACCCCACCTTTGTTGTCAATAAAA
Organism: Trichechus manatus latirostris; assembly: GCF_000243295.1. Lineage (NCBI taxonomy): Eukaryota > Metazoa > Chordata > Mammalia > Sirenia > Trichechidae > Trichechus > Trichechus manatus. Next base: position 5,611,226 of record NW_004444033.1, on the reverse strand, counting down.
ACAGGGGCGGGGGGCAAGCTCATCAAGGACGCAGTGGCTTGAGTCTCCGAGAGAAAGCCACTCCCTCGCACTCAGGCTTTTGGACATCTCCGTGGGGTCGCCGCGAGGGACGAGGGACGCCTGCGTGTCCCTCCGGGAGCACACCCGGGTGGGGCGAGACAGCCCGTACCCTCGGGCCACCTCGGGACTTTAAGAAGCCCGACAGGACTGTCCCCGCTCCACCCCCGGCGCGGGGTCCCCAGCTGTCTGGAGGGCAGGTGACCTAGCAGGTGTGAGGGGGCAGCTCTGGTTTTAAGTCTGTTGCGTTTGGTCCACCAGCGTGGGAAGTCTCTAAAGCGAGGGGCTGGATAGAGCAGCGTTGTCTGTTTTGGGGGCACATTAGGGAGAAAACCGGCACGTTACCCACCCCCTTCCCCTTACATATGGTCTCTGCTCGAAGTCCGGCCGGCGGGTGCGTGGGGTTGTGGGAGGGGAGGGGAGGCTCGTCATGTGGAGACAGTGGCTTCTGACAGCTTGTGGCCACCCCCCACCGTGCGGGAGCTGTGGGCTGGGTGGCTGGGAAGGGTGACGTCCGAGGCGGGTGGGGACAGGCGTGGGGTCCCTGAGGCGGGGGCTGCAGCGGTGCTTGCCGGTCTGGAGTGCTGTGTCAGGGCGGCCGCGGAAGCCGTATGGCAGATATGGATGGGGTAGTTTATCAAGTTTTGGGGATTGGTTTTCAAGTTACTTGCGCAGCGAGGGCGATGGCTCGACGAGAGGGGCGCGCAAGACCCCGGCCCGTGGCGACCCACCTCCCCCGCAGGGCCGCCGTTCTCGGAGCCTCTCCCGGGAGACCCTGTCCGGGCGGGGTCTCCGGCCAGGAGCGAGAACACGGGCGGGGCCTGGCGGTAAACAGGGTGGCGCCCTCTGCCCTCCGCCCCCGTCCTGCGGGGCGC
>NW_004444033.1:5602681-5610194 GCF_000243295.1 Trichechus manatus latirostris | reverse complement strand
CGCGTGTCGAGTCACGTGCCGTGGGCGGGCGGGGGCGAGGGCGCCGTGACGCACGCGTCGGGGGGCCGGGCTGCGAAGCTGCTGGGGAGGGGTGCGGGGCGTGGGTCGCGACTGCGGCCCGCCGGCGCGTTCTGCTGAGGGTCCCGGCAATTGATCACACGGGAGCAGTGTTGGGTGCGGGTGGAAACCTTACAGCACTTTGAGTTCGGCGTCACAGCTGTTAGGCGGGCGTTGCTAGTTCGGTCAGCGATGGAATGGACCTCACAGGTGTAGTTCGTCTGTGGGCAAATTGTTGTTGTTAGGTGCCGTCGAGTCGGTTCCCCTTGATAGCCATGCAGTGAGTGTACCACAGAACGAAACACTGTCCGGTCCTGCACCATGCTCACAATCATTGTTGTGCTTGAGCCGATCGTTGCAGTCACTGTCAATGCATCTGGTTGAGGGTCTTCCTCTTTTTCGCTGACCCCGTGCTTCACCAAGCGCCTGTATGTGAGCATATAGATACCTATGTGTTCTTCCTTCTGCTGCGCATTCTCATCAGCTGGAGAGCTCTGAAAGACATGCTGATGGCCGGCCCAATCCCAGACCGATTGAATACAAATCTAGATAGGGCCCGGACACAGTATTTTTGAAAACCTCTGTGGGTGATATTGACGCACGATGAGAAGTGAGAATTGAATAGAGGTAATCCGTTTGATCGACTAGACAGATTTGAAATCGTATTTAGCGACAGAATAGTAAAAATAGTTGATAGATATTGATCTGTTGGTAGGTGGGGTCGCTGCGTGCCAGGCATTGTGGCTAGGCAAACTTGGATATGCTCTACGAAGTATCGTTATCTCTGTTCTATAGGCGGAGAAATTGAGGCGCAGGCAGTTAAGAGTTGATCAGCGAGGGAGCCCGGGCTAGCTAGTACTCAGGGAGCCAGACCCCAGAACCCATGCTTTTAAACGTGACCTATGCTGCGTTGAAAATATACTTTTATATAAGGGCCACATGTTTGTGTAAACAGGTGTAGATATCTTTGCCTAAGGGCCAGGAAATTTATATGCATGTATTTATACTGTTAAGACTTGTATCTGGAAAGTGTTGCGTGTATTAAGGGGAGGGGAATCACTTGGTGAATTATTTAAGGCCTGTAGGCTAATAACTTTTCAAGGAGTTAACTGAAGAGAAGAGAGGACCCCAGTAGTTCGAAGAGAACAGCTTCCGGGGAAGTTTTTTGTTTTGTTTTTGGATTGAACGTACGTGTAAAATGAGAGGAAGAGGGCAAAAGACGAAGATATTTTCGGAGTATTTTCCAGAGCCATCACAGAAGTCCTTTAGGTTGCTGGACACTACAGTTTTGCTGGTCACAGGCTGATTGTAGCCAGAAGTTCGGTGTGATATGCAGAGTAGCAGAAGTTCTGTCATGAAAATTTTGGAGGAGAAAAAAAACCAACAACACTGGCCTGCAGTAGCAGAAGCTCTACTTGTATGTCCCTCTTCTCTCCTTATTTGTTTCCTGGTCAGATAAACTTAATGGAAACCTTTGGATGTGGAGGCACTCTGTTTGTTTGAAAATCCATTGGTATTTTCTCTAAGGATATTTTAAATAAAACTCATAAGAAACAGGTTTCTCCCTGAAAACAAAGGATTCCAATTACAACGTTTTTATGACCAGTGAATGTTATTAAATGGTAGAGTGTCACAGGTAATTTTCTTTACACTGCTGTTAGTGATTGCCATCAAAGATTGTTAGCCGTATGGCAGATATGGATGGGGTAGTTTATCAAGTTTTGGGGATTGGTTTTCAAGTTACTTGCTGTTTTGGTGAGGAAAGTTTACAGACCTTCCAAGGCACAAACCTGATGTACACGTGTGTCCTTGGTCTGGTGTGTACATTGCTCTCTAGCACCATCTCCTTCCCTCCATTTTCCACTCTCAGTTCCCTTACCACCAAAGCTCTCTTCTCCTGCCTTACCAAACACTTGTGATTCCCATGCACACCTCTGCTTTCGTTGCCCTTCTGCTTCTTAGGTACCGTCTTCGGGAAATGCTCCCTTAGAAAGCATGTTATCCTCCATGTGTCATCTTAATGGTTTGTGCATGGTTGTCTCTCTGCATTTATCACAACATATCATATTGCATTTGTTTACACGTTGGACACCCTACTACATCGAGCTCTTCAAACGTGGACATGATAATCATTTTTTTCTGGGTGTCCTGGAATACAGTAGGCACTTAAGTTTGTCGGCATTGCACTGAATTGAATTTACTCCCTTTTGAAGTGCATTATTGCCGTTGATGTTTGCCTGTATCACCCATCTTTGTTCTTAACTGTCCTCACCTTCTCTGCTACTAGCTACTAGGTTAAGAGCACACGTCTCTATGCAGAAAACAGAGCACACCAACACATTAATGTAAAAGGAATAGGAAGGAATACGCAAAGCTAATCAGTATTTCCCAGTTTCATTCTCAGTTGGCCAGTTGGACAGCGTGAGTTTTCTTGGTTACCAGTGTAAACTGGAAGAGATGCTCAACGTTACTAACACTTTTCCAACTTAACTTGGGAAGGAAGAAATGGTACCACACTGCAGATGGGCATACTTCTGTATGACATAGCAGAGTACAGGTGCTTCATCACATTTCATTACAATGCAGTTTTCAGATTTAATATTATAGAGGTATTGGTAGGAGCTCCGATAGCATGCAAATGATGTCAAGTGCTCGGTTGCTAACCAAAAGATTGGTTCAGACCCACCCAGTGGCTCCACAACAGAAAGACCTGATGATCTGCTTCCCTGAAGATTAAGCCCATCACAGCAACCCTGTAGGATAGAGTAGAACTGCCCTGTACGGTTTCCAAGGCTGTAAATCTTTATGGAAGCAGACTGCCACATCTTTCTTCCACAGAGTGGCTGGTGGGTTTGAACCAGGTGGGTGTGAACCACTGACCTTTTGGTTCACAGCCAAGTGCCTTAACCACTGCGCCACCAGCGCTCCTTTCCCTAAAGATTACAGTCTAGAAAACTATGGGGCAGCTCTGCTGTATCACTTGGGGCCGCGATTTGAAAATCGACTCAATGGCACCTAACCAGTGTGACTGAGGAACTGAATTTCTAATTGATTTAAATGTAAAAAGCCACAAGGGGTAGTGGCTACTGCACATGACAGTGTAGTTATAGAGGGGTTGCTATGTTTAAATCTAGCGTTTGGCAGGTAAACCCTCAGGCAAAGGTGTTCTGCCTTTAGAAGAAAAACCTTAATTCTTTCTCTAGGGTTTAACGTTGTGCTTCCCTTTCATAGATCATAAGGTGTCTACTGGGTAATAGTTTTGACTTCTCGAGGCCTTCGTATTATAGAGCATTTGTCTGTGTGTTCTGTGGGCTTGTCACGTAGTAGGATTCTCGTAATGTCTCTTTTTTTGGAACAAGAGAATTGCTGGTGGTCAGTATTTATAAGTAATGATTTACAAATGGATTTGAGCAGTTAGTGTATAACCAAATGGCAGTCCTATAAACTTAATCAGGACTTCTCTAAGACGTATCGTAAGGGGCAGGTACCGTGCTTGTCTTGTTGGCCAGTGTATTACAAATGACCAGTACAGTGCCTGGTACATAGTACGTGCTCCTCTTTGTTGAATGAACGTTCAAATAATTTAACTGCTCTAACCTTACTTTTCAGGAGCCCTGGTGACACAACCAGTAGTTAAGAGCTCAGCTGCTAACCAAAAGGTCGACGGTTCGAACCCAGCAGCGGCTCCACGGGAGGAAAGACCTGGCAATCTGCTCCTGTAAAGATTACAACCTAGGAAACCCTATGGGGGCAGTTCTGCCATGTCCCATAGGGTGGCTATGAGTTGGAATTGACTCGACAGCAGTGGGTTTTAATTTCATTTCAAAAAGGAGCCCCTGGTGGTGCAGTAGTTGGGTGCTTGACTGCTAACTAAAAGGTCGACAGTTCGAACCCACCAGCTGCTCCACTGGAGAAAGACCTGGCAACGGGTTTTCATTTAGCTTCAGAGGGTATATTGTGGAGCTGGAAGAGGAGGTCAAGTGCCAGTAACTACGCTGACGTCACAGTTGTTCCAAGGAATGCAGGCTCTCCAGGGACATTGCTGTTAACTTGTGGACTGATTTCTTTCCTGTAAGATACGTAGTAGGAATTGTCACCCTTATTTGATAACAAAAAGAGACCAAACCTGTTGCCGCTGAGTGGATTCTGACTCATAGTGACCCTATAGGCAGAATAGAACTGTCCCATAGGGTTTCCAAGGAGCAGCTGGTAGATTCGAACTGCTGACCTTTTGGTTAGCAGCCAGGCTCTTAACTACTTTGCCACCAGGGCCCCTATTTGATGACAGATGGAGAAATAAAATCACAGGGTTTGGTGCTCAGGTGATACACTGAGAGTTGGAAGTGAAGCAGAAGTCAGATCGAAGTCGTTGTCCCTGTTGCTTTGAATATGTGTTGGTGATTTTTTTTCAGGGAAACGTGTTGAAGTATGTTAGTTACAGATTTGATCTTTAAAGTCAGAGGTAATTATGTAAATGGGGTCTGAAAAGAGGACTGCAAGTATTCTCTCTAGTATGGAGTGGCCTTGAGAAAACAAGTTCAGTAGGAGAAACAGGAATGGAAACATTTCCTAAACCTCTAAATGTCTATCTGTGATAATCCTAACACTCAAATTATAAACTTCTCAAAGAGAATATTTAAAGTGTAAATAGAAACAGATGTTTTGTTGTGCAGATAACCATTACTAGACCTTGAAATGTATATATAAAAAGCATGAGACACATGAAACGTCTGTTTAACATTAGAGCCTAAAGTAAAAAAAAAAAAAAGGTGCATTTTATTTCATGTGGGAGATGGTATTTCAGTGGGTTGCTGATGCAGCTCAGTATGAGGTTTGGGACATTTAGACAAAACAATATACCTAGTCTGCTGTCAACACTGTACGTCAGATTTACCTACTTTGCGATGTGACGTGTGGCTGGATTTGAGGCCTGCCCTCATCCACTACAGCTGGTCCCTTGGTCACAGGCTGTCTTCCTATCATTCTGCTACTATTAGTCCACAAAAAAAAAAAAAACTCATTTTGTGCTAGAGCAAGTAAAACATAATTGAAAGTATAAATTTGTTGTCTTAAAAAAAATGTCAAAAGTCATAAGGATACGTTCCTAGAGAAAATGTGGAGTGTTTTTATTTTTTCTCTGTTACTTTCTCTTCTAAGCAATTTCTAACCCATTAGTCTTTCATGGTTACTTTTCAAACACCTTTGTGGAGCAAATAGATATGGATATATGCAGCCCTGGTGGTGCAGTGGTTAAGAGCTCGGCTGCTAACTAAAAGGTCGGCAGTTCACATCCATCAGCCGCTTCTTGGAAACCCTCTAGGGCAGTTCTGCTCTGTCCTGTAGGGTTGCTATGTGTTGGAATCGACTCAGTGGCAGTGGGTATACATATGTGTATTTTGTCCTGTCACTTCCTGCTGTTGGCCTCAAAACCAAACAGGACAAAACCTACTGCTGCTAACAGCAACCAGATTTAACCCAACCAAGCAAACAAACAAAAAGCCTGTGAGATTGGGCCGTTGCTTTTGTGACAAGGCCGATAATGTGAAGTCTTCCTTAGATATTAAATGTAAATTACTCTTGACAAAAAACAAAAAAAAATAAACGCCTATGTGTCTATATTGTAATGATGGGAGAAGTAATACTGCAATATGTGAAGATCCTCTGTCTTAGAGATCCTGTGGAATGCCTGCGATTCAGGTATATCATTTAAGAGTCATTCTGAAGGTGATTAAGAAGTGTCTGTAGTGGCCTTGGTCAGTAGCTTGATAGGAGAATTTAGAGAAGTTGCTGGCTTCATTTCTTTCTCATCAGTGGCGTGGTGATTAGACTGATGAGTGGTTCTCCACCTTGAGTCACCTGAGGAGCTCGTGAAAACTCAGCTTGCTGGGCCCTCCTCAGAGTTTCTGATTCAGTAGGGCTGGGATAGAAGCATTTCAGCGTCCTATCAGATGGACTCAAGGTTTGAAGTGAATTGAAGTGAGATTTGACAGCACATTCTAATGTGAACGAATTTATTGGAGAGGAAAGAACAGTAAGAGTTGGAGAAGAAATACGTAACCTTATCTGAGAGCAAGGAAACAAAAAGCGAGTGAGTGAGGAGTAGGGAATGGAGTGGGGGGGGGCAGTTAAAAATGAAAAGGTGATAAATTTTTAAATGTTCTAAAACTTTTTGTGTACACGTGAAGACTAGATAATAGCTCAGGTCTGTTTGCTGGAAAATAATGAAATGAGTTTTCCTTTTTATTTCCAGTGAATACTTCAAAATACTGTGTCACCAGATGCTATCATTTGACTTACATCAAACGCCTTTTCAAAGTTACAGCTGGAATTCACGTAGCACTTACATTTCAGATTGCTTTATGATTGTAACTAGCTTAAAGCAAATTCCCGGAAGGCATACATGATGCTTATTACTGGTTCTGTTTTATGGATTAGGAAATAAATCATTTTCATGGCCTAGGCCCCAGAGCTGGCATGAGGCCACAAGATCTCGTTGCTTTTCATATTTACTAGTTTTATCCTGCAATTCTATATTTCCTAATTGCTGTTCTAAAACAGTTGAATCTGTAAATCTTAGAGTTGATTTAGGGCCCGTATAATTCACTTTAGACTGTATTTCATGGCTACTGCCCTAGATTTTAATCTACTGTTTATTCCATTGAAAAGAACAATGTGTGGCTTGCTACCCAGCTCTGCAGTCATTTCTTGACTGAAATATCTGTGACATAATCTTCATAACTAATCTGTGAAACTGTCTTGAACTCTTTAGATTTGACAGCTTGGGGCTGGGTTTGGCAGTACATATGACAGGAGTGTTGTATGGTCCATGGCCAATTTTCACAAGGCAGTTGGGGGATCCTCTCCCCCAATCTTTCCTGGATTTTGACACCCCAGCCTCCACTTTCTCAGGACCTTTAAGAAGCCTTCTGTCCTTTAGAGAGTTAAAATGTAAATGATACTTAATATTTTTTTCGTATATTTAATCAGGCTAGCTCTTGGCAACGTCTGTCTTTTGCCCTCCTACACCTCTTAAGGTTTCTTTCTTCCAACTTGTGATATTTCTGTTTCTTTCAGCCAGGCATCTTGCTTCTCCTGTTGACTTCTGGTTGGCCAAAACTGCCATATGGATTTCCCTTTTGGTCCTATCTCCAATTTTTTTTCCTTTTGTCCTCTCAGAACTTGTTACTCTGTGCTGTGGCTAATCTAACTTAACTTGATGGAAAGAATATTGAGCTAGACTAGTGTTGATAACCATAATAATGATTAAAGCGTATCTATGTAAGTCCCTGGAGCCCTGGTGGTGTAGTGGTTAAGAGCTATGGCTGCTAACCAAAAGCTTGTCAGTTCGAATCCACCAGCTACTCCTTGGAAACCTTATGGGGGCAGTTCTACTCTGTTCTGTAGGGTCACTATGAGTCAGAATCAACTTGACAGCAGTGGGTTTGGTTTTTTAAGA
>NW_004444033.1:5518880-5602581 GCF_000243295.1 Trichechus manatus latirostris | reverse complement strand
AGAATCAACTTGACAGCAGTGGGTTTGGTTTTTTAAGAGAGTGGCTGCTAACCAGAAGGTCGGCAGTTCAAATCCACCAGCTGCTCCTTGGAAACTCTATGGGGGCAGTTCTACTCTGTCTTGTAAGGTCACTATGAGTTGGAATTGACTCGACAGCAACGGGTTTTGTTCTTTTTGATACGAATCCCTGGTGGTGCAAACAGTTAACGTTCTTAGCTGCTAACCAAAAGGGTGGAAGTTCAAGTCCACCCAGGGGCCCGTTGAAAGATAGGCCTGGAGATGCACTTCCGAAAAATCAGCCATTGAAAACCCTATGGAGCACAGTTTTCCTTTGACACGTGGGGTTGCCATGAGTCAGAACTGACTGCGTGTAGTAACGTAGGTTCATTGCTTTGGATGCTGTGCTAGGTGCTTGACATTATTTATTCCCACTCCCATTATTTATTCTGTTTCCAGCTAGGTCTGGAACCGTGGGACAGTGGGTAAATCTTAGGGGAGAGACAGAATGGAGTATACTCTTTCAGGTCTTTTTGGTCCTGAAATGCTGTGATAGAGGTTATTCATGTGTTGCTATGATTGTAAGCCCTCACAGGAGTATGTTAGCTTTTTGAAAGATACTTGCTAGTCGAGATTAATTTCAGTGTGGGGGTGATATTTTTGAGTACCAAGATGAGAAGAGCTTCCCAGGACTCCTTAAATTAGCCGGTCTGCAGTACGACTGGCCCTCTTTTTCCTTCAGGAGTTAGAGATGGGTGGCAGGGGCACCCTTCCCATTCTTGTGCTGTCCACATCAGAAGACCCCAAAATTGAACCTAAACACTCCACTTTGGAAAGGTTGCCAATCCCTGAGTTGGAAAATTCTGCTGCTTGTCATCTCCTTGATGGAGATCATAGGTTTCTAAAGACATCCTTTGTTGGTGGTATTTAGACCACGAGGGGGATTTCTGGGAACCTTCGTAATACTTCTGTTAGTTCTTGCATAACTCATACAAAATGCTACTTCAGATCTTCCTTTTGCAAGTGGTATATGGACTGTGACCTTGAGCGCTTGTTTCCTATTCCTAGGGGAATTTTTCTAAGTACTGGATTTCTTTGTTCACAACTGCAGCAAGCTACTTAATCTGTTCATTGTCAAGGTCACTGATGATTATTTTGCTTTCTGCCCTTATATTGATGTATCAGGCATTCATTGCACATGTTGTCCATTTTTTAAAAATCTGTGGTTATCTTTTTTGTTTCCTTAATGTTTCCAGAGGGATTAATCATTGCCATGCTAAGAACACTTACTTGCCTTTATTTTTAGCTTTTCAAAATTTTGTAAGACCTGCTTTTTACAGACTCGATCCTATAAAATTTGTGATGACTCTTCTGTTCAATTTTCAGTGATTATTTCGTGAATGTGCAGGCACTTGATAGCAACAAATGAAACCAAAAAAACAAACCTGTTGCCAAGTCAATTTCGACTCGTGGTAACCCTACAGGACAGAGTAGAACTGCCCCATAGGGTTTCCAGGGAGCGGATGGTGAATTTGAACTACTGACCTTTTGGTTAACAGCTGTAACGCTTAATCACTTCCCCACGAGGGCTCCAACAAGTGAAAAGTACTTTTAAAAATGCCATTCATAATCTTTCATTGAAATCTATGGTTTATTTTATGCCTTCACCTAGTTTGTGAAAAGTTCCTGTACTTAGGTTTGTTTCTGTTTTAATGGAAAAATATCAAAATCGCCCTTCGCTCCCACTTTTAAAGGGTTTTAAATTAAGATTCCTTCTGCTACTAATGTAATTCTTCTGAAAAAGAAACATAGGGATTTGCTCTTTGCAGTATGTCTTTGTTACTAATCAATGAGCGTTTGAAACAAGGACTTTGTAGGTTTAACAATTAAGTACTCTCTTTAGTCATTTCATATCATCTGCAGAATATTCTCACTGTAAAATAAACCAGTTGGTGTCACGTCGATTCCAATTCATGGCAACCCCATGTGTTTCTGAGTAGAATTGTGCTCTGTAGGGTTTTCAGTAGCTGTGATCTTTCAAATGTTGATCACCAGGCCTTTCTTCTGAGGTGCCTCTGATGGATTTGAACTGCCAACCTTTCGGTGAGTAGCAGAGCATTTAACTATTTTCACTACCCTAGCACTCCTGGGTATTTTCATGGTATGTGTTTTTTATTAATAATAGAAGGTAATTTGGGATTCTAAAGAACAGAAATTTCCAAATAATGGAATTGTTGTAAAGATATTTTTTTAAATGATCATCGGTTTAAGAAATCATGCCCTTAATAGTTGAAGAAGAACATTTATTTGCTCTTGTGTATGGGATGTGATGGTGGCGTGACGTCCTGGGCTTGTTCTATGTCCTGTTGTGTCTCAGCCCCTCAGCACCGAAAGGGGCCCTGCATTGTTGAGGGATGACCCCAGTGGCATCCCAGGAGTCGAATTTTATTTTGTTATTGTTGTTTGGAGGGTAACGGTTGTTTTAAATCATTGAATTGCGATTGTACAAATATCCATACTACTTGCTAAAACATCTGTTTCGATCATTGTGCGCTCTTAGAGTTAAGAGATCTAAGCTTTGGAAAGATGATTCATCCGGGACATGTCAGGTCCTAGCCATTCTGGTATACAGTCTGCTGTCTTCTGGAATTGTAGACTCTTCCTGTGTTCCTTTTCATGCATGGGAATCCCAATCCTTGACATGGAGTCTAGGATCGGGCACAGGTAGGTAAACTTTCTGTCCAAGACAAATAAACTAAAGAAAAGAAAACAGACAGAAAACAAACAAATAGAAAACATTCAAAGGTGTGTAGGATCTATCTGGAAGTTTTGGGGGTGCTGACACACCATGGCCCTAGGATACCTATTTTGGCCGTTTCTTTTCTTGTTTGTTCTTATGTCTTTCTGTGTTCTTTGCTCTCTCAGTTTCCCTTCTTTCTCTCCCCTTCCTTCCCTTCCTTCCTCCCTTCCTCCCTTGTCTTCTCCTTCCTTCCTTCCTTTTTCTTTACTTTTCTGTTTCTTCTGCTGTTCTTTCTTTCCCTTTGCCTGTTTCCCATTCCTGGGGATAGGCTAGTAACATCCTACAGTTATAGCACAGGCTTTTTTTCTTTTTTCTTTTTTTTAAGTCTAATGGCAATCCAGAGCTAAACACAAGTTTTAATCTGATATCAGGGTTATTGTAGTCTGTAAAATTCTATGCTGGTGCAGATTATTTCTAAGGAGTCTAATTTGTTTATATAGCCTATTCCATGTTGAAAATATACATGAAATGTAAAACTTCCCAAGCACTTTTGAATATTTAAATAGATATTCAAATAGGTTTCAGACTGAAGTTTACATTTTGCGCTAAAGGACATTCTGCCAAAATTTAGGTAAGAGTAATTGTGTAGGTAATTCTGAGTTTCAGAATTCTACTTACGAAATTTTTGGTAAACAAGGATGCTGTTTGCATTAAAACTATTTTTAAATTGCTTAAAGTATAACAGTTTGGTATAAAAAATATGGCAGAGTCAAATTTGTATTAAATGTATAGTAACTATTATGCCAGTATGAAGGATCAGAGTATTTCAGCTATAAGGGACTTCAGAGATACTTAATTTTAATTGTCTTATTTTGTAGATGAGACAGTTTACTTAATTTCACATACCTAGTTAGTGGCATAAACCAAAACCCATTGCTATTGAGTTGATTCCAACTCATAGCAACCCTATAGGACAGAGTAGAACTGCCCCATAGGGTTTCCAAAGAGTGGCTGATGGAGTCAAACTGCCAGTCTTTTGGTTAGCAGCCAAGCTCTTAACCGCTGTGCCACCAGGGCTTCACCGGTGTAGGGGTTAGGATTTACAACACATATTCCGGGGGGACGCAATTCAATCCATAACATAACGATAAATAAGCAAGCATAGACTTACGATGATACTGTTATTAGTTTTGTAGCTTGTAGAGAATACTTCTCTTTATATCCTAAAGAAATTTGGAGAAGGATACCTCAAGACGAAGATGATGGAGGGACATTTTTATCTCTTCAGTTTTAAAGGGAAATTTGCCCTTTGTGCCACTTAATGGAAAAGGATGCTCCTGGTGTAAGAATGTATTTTTTCAGGAGCTGCTGGTGGGAGAGGAGGGACTTGATGGGGTCTGGTACCGAGGAAGTCTGGGAATTTTCCAGGGAAGGCAGGAAAGAAGTTGTAGTAGGAATTTGTATGTTCCTCTTGGAGAAAGGAATTTTTTCCTCCTCCAAGAATGAGAAAGAAGACAAGAATTTTGTAGGTTTGTTTAGTAGAAAAGTGCAGAAGGTAGCAAACAGGCTCAGCAATTACCTCGTACGTACATTCCTACTACCTTTGATGATAGCAGGTAATAAGTGCATTAGAAAAAGCTGCTAAGAGAATGAACATTTGGGAATAACATCTAGCTATTTTCTGAATTTTCCTTTTCAGACTCTTGCGTTTTACTGAAGATCATGTGAGGGTTAAGAGAAAACTTACCGAGCAGATACTAGAAATCCGTGTTATTAGTCAATTATTTCAATTTGATAGCAATCTGATAATTTTGTATGATAGTTTTTCTATGATTATATGACCAACTTCTTTGGGATTTTTCCTTACAAATTAACTGCTTCTCAGTGTTCTGAGATATGTTTTGTGAAAGGCAAAAATGAATTTCTGAGGTAACTCAGCCACAATTTGTTTTCCGTTTTTGTGTAATTAACACAAAGTTATTGATTGGTGCTTAGTGCCTCTGCTCTTGAAGGCCAGTGTTTATTAATCAATGAGTACTGAATAGCTCTCTCCATCCATCGGGCATCCTGTGGCTAGTGGAGACAGATGGTCAGCCCTTGACAGATGCTTCTGGAGAGTTAACATTTCAGCAGTGGTAGTTAAATTCCTGTCAGGGAGGGCAACCACTGATGTCTCAGGCAGGCATTCCAGAGGAGCGGAGCCCTACGCTGCTTGGTCAGGAGTCCAGGGCATGACTTTGTGGATGAAGAAATTTAATTTTTTCTGTTCATTCAGGGTTAATGGGGTTATGGGGCTGAATGAAGCGAGACAAGCTAAGCAAGCTGACGTGAAGTGGATATCCCAATATTAACTTGGAATGAGGTGCCCAGTGCTGCAATGGTTAAGCCTTCGTCTGTTAACCAAAAGGTTGGGGGTTTGAACTCACTCGGCAGCTCCGTGGGAGAAAAGACCTGATGGTCTGCTCCGTAAGATTTCAGCCTAGGAAACCCTATGGGGGAAGTTGTACTCTGCCGCATGGGGTTGCTATGAGTTGGAATCAGGTGGACAGCACGTAAGCTGGAGTGGGAGATGGACGGTGGCCAGCTTTTGGCTTGTTGAGAGGTTAACGTTTGGGTCATAACTTACTTGGTGAATGTAGAGATAAGATGAGGAAGAATTGGGTATTTTCAATCGAGATTTCCATCAAGCCATGCAAATTTGACAGAGGGCTCTTCTCACTCCAGGGTTTTTTCTGCCTAAAATACGGAGGCCAGTTGTCTAAAATCAGAGTGTCTTTACTGTAGTGCGGTGCTGGATGAGCTTGATTAATTCTTCTCTAGTTCCCTTTGTAATCAGTTACCAGAAGCCCCGTTATCCTATGCCAGATATGTTACGGTACAGTCAAGAAATAATTAATAATGGTATTATCTGAGTCCTTACCATGTTTGGGCACTTTGCTGTGACGTTTGTCTTCTCTTGTCCCATTTAATCCCCACAATAGCCCTAGAAGATAGATACTATTATCATTCCCATTTTATAGAAGAGAAAATCAAAGCTCAGAAAGTTGAGACCCAAGGTAGCCCGACTAGAAAAGCCGCTGTGCGATAGATTTTCTTTTTCACGTTTTAGCTTCTTTCCACTTCTGTTTTCCTTAGGATACATCATGATCGTTCTGAGACACTTTATCTCCCAAATGACCACTTAGGAACACAGTTACTGTTAAACTATTTAAGCACTAACATTTAGGGTAGTTTCTTTTTGAAGTGTGGTGATCTTATCCATTTTATGATAATTCTGAATAGTCTCATTTAGAGGGTAACCTTTATATATATATTTTTTAATTTGGAAAAAATGTCAAACTTAAAAATTGTAAAAAGACCGTAAGGATAATACACCCAAACCCACTGCCATCGAGTCAATTCCGACTCACAGTGACACCTTAGGGTTTCCAAGGCCGTAAATCGCTATGGAAGCAGGCTGCCACATCTTCTTCCCACGGAGTCGCTGGTGATTTCAAACCACCGACTTTTCGGTTAGCAGTCAGTCATCTTAACTGCTATGCCCCCAGGGCTCCTGCTACAACTAATTATTTTTACCTAGATTCACATATTTTGAACATTTTCCCCCATTTGCTTTATCATTTATGCATATTCTCTCATTCTCTCCGTGTGTGTGTGTGTGTGTGTGTGTGTGTGTGTAAACCAAAACACCAAACCCATTGCCAGCGAGTCAATTCCAACTCATAGCGACCCTATAGGACAGAATAGAACTGCCTCACAGGGTTTCCAAGGAGCACCTGGTAGATTCGAACTGCCAACCTTTTGGTTAACAGTTGAGCTCTTAACCACTATGCCACCAGGGTTTCTGCGTGTGTAGATATATGTATATATATGTGTGTCTGTATAATTTTCTCAATCATTTGTAGTTAAGTTACATATATTATGTCCCTTTTCCCCTAAATACTTCAGTGTGTGTTTCCTAATAATGGTATTTTCTTACATAACAACAGTACGGTTATTACTTCATAAATTCACATTGATAGAATATTTTTATCTGATATTTACTATCTATATTCTGATTTTGTCAGTTGACTTAATACTGTCCTTTGTAACATTCTTCCCCTGTGATGTGGGATCCAGTCTAGGGTCAGACATCACATTTAGTTGCCATGTCTTTCTAATTTTCTTCAATCTGGAATATTTCCACAGGTTTTCTTTGTATTTTATTAGATTGACATTTTTGCAGAATATAGTCCCCATCCTTGTTTGTTTGTTTTTTAACAGAATGTTCCTCACTTTGGGTCTGTTTGACGTTTCCCTGTAGTTTTGGGTTGTGCATTCTCTGCCAGGCCCCTATTGTTTTTTTGAGCACTCCAGGCTTTCTGGAATCACAAGATGTGTCAGGATCATATTCTAACTACCTGTCCCAGCCCTGGAGTCAACCATTTCTTTGAGCTACCCTGGTTGCTTTCAGGGGAGAATGATATCAGAGTCTCTTTCAGCAGACAGAACTAAGAAGCATATGCGTACACATATACAGACACACATACAGATGTACATAGCACAGAAACATGCATGTATGTAAGACATAAATGTGCACTCATGCTCAAAAAATACACAACATATGGATGTACCCATGCCCATAAACATGCACTCACACACACACAAATACACACACATACAGATGTACATAGCACAGAAGCATGCAAGACATAAATGTGCACTCACACGCTCAAAAAATACACAACATATGGATGTACACATGCCCATAAACATGCACTCACACACACAAATACACATACAGATGTACATAGCACATAAACATACACACACACACACAAGTACACATACAGATGTACATAGCACGTAAACACACACTCACACACACAAATACACATACAGATGTACATAGCAGGTAAACATGCACACAGATATATACAAATGTACATAGCACATAAACACACAGTCACACACACATATTTCTGGAATCCTGACTTTCACACAGAGTGGTTCTTAAAGACCTTACGATCTAGTTGCACTAACATCTTTAAGAGTTGTACTATATTAGGGATTTGCCATCTAGACCTTTTCTTTGAGTAAAGTATGTAATATAATAAGTTACCAATTTTCAGCTAAACTCAAGAAAGAGATAATGATGAAGACTCTGGAAATGGAAGTTGTCCCTTCAGCTAGCGGTGGGTTGGTTAATTCTTATTTAAGAAAACCTCTATAACTAAGCAAGTAGAAATGAACCTCTGATGCCTTAAAATCAGTTTACTCATGTTTAATGTCATTTTTTGAGAAAAATTAATTCAGAAAAATTGTAATGTTAAATTGTATATGCGGGAGCACTAGATACTGCACATATGTACAGTTTAAAGAATAATAATAAAATTGAACGCCCATATATCTTAAGAAATAGAACATTATAAGTACCTTTGCAGAGCCTCTGGGTGGTACAAATGGTTAACACTCTCAGCTGCTAACCAGAAGGTTGTAAGCTTAGATCCACCCAGAGACACCTAGGAAGAAAGGCCTGGTGATCTACTTCCAAAAAATCAGCCATTGAAAACCCTGAGCACAGCTCTACCCTGACACACATGGGGTTGCCCTGAGTCAGAGTTGACAGCGACTAGTCGGCTTAGTGCCTTTTCACACAACATTCCTCAGTTTGGGTTTGTCTGACGTTTCCCTGTCCTTTTGGGTTGTGTATTCTTGGCCATGCCCCTGTTGTTGTTTTGAGCCCTCCTGGCTTTCTGGCATCACAAGAGGGTCAACCTGGTATAATCCCCTCCTCAGTAGCATCCTCTCTTCTTCCTTTACAGAGGTAACAGCTATCCCTAAATTTGTATCAGTCATTCCTTTGCTTTTGTTTATAGTTATATGTGTACAATTCTGAACAATGCCTTTAGTTTTACCTATTTTTGATTTTGATACAATGGACTCACACTGGATGTATTCTTTTGCACCTCTCTGACCCCATTTAACATGAAGATTTTGGTATTTATGCTTATCCATGCGGCCGCGGTTCATTAATTTTCCTTGCTGTGTAGTTTTCCGCACAGCATACCCCAGTTTATTTGTCCATTCTGCCGTTGGCTGATGTTTGGGTTTCTTGTTGGGTATTTCTGTTGTGAACAATGCTGTGACAGTTTGTAAACATGTCTTCTGGAATGTGTGTGCAGAGTTTGTCTAGATTACACTCTTTTATGCAAAGAGATAGATATCATTTCATGAACTTCAGTGTTTACTCAAACAGCTGGTACAAACATGAGATTATCAATATGGAATTAAGGTCATTTGTGTTAAATGAAGTCAATTGATCTCAAATTCTGTCCTGAATAAGTAACATTTCTCTGAAATTTGTATTTTTTGTTTGAGAACTGTTGAAAAACACAGAAAGTAACCTCTCGATACCATTATTTTATTTTAGAGTTGTGTGCATCAGAGTATACATTTTTTTGTTTTACTCTCCAAGTTCTGTCCCCCACCTCCACGTGCACATCCCCAAATCCCTTGCTCTCTTGCACTGGGAGTCATTTACATGTGTGCTGCATGTCACCTTTACTGTGGGTTTAGAAAAGTCATCTCCAAGAAGTTGTATATTTTTTTAAAGAATAAGATGTCTCTGTGTGTGTGTGTGTGTGTGTATACTACAACTTAACTTTCTTGCCTCCTTATTTATAATGTTTGTTCTTTTACAGAATCAGGAAAATAACATTGGTACAATCATATTATCTAACTATAGATCTTATTCAAGGAGTTCTGGTGGTGCAGTGGTTAAGGGCTCAGCTGCTAACCAAAAACTCGGCGGTTTGAACCCACCAGCCACTCCTCAGGAGAAAGATGTGGCAGTCTGGTTCCATAAGGAGGACAACCTAGGAAGCTGTGTGGGGGAGTTCTGGTCTGTCACAGAGGGTTGCTATCAGTCAGAATCGACTCGGTAGTAATGGTTTTTTGTTTGTTTGTTTATAGATTTTATTTAGATTCATCAGTTATCCCAAAAATGTCTTCATAACCCATAACCCATTGCCCTTGAGTTGATTGCGACTCATAGTGACCCTATAGGACAGAGTACAATTGCCCTATAGGGTTTCCAAGGAGTGGCTGATGGATTCGAACTGCTGACGTTTTGGTTACCAACCTGAACTAATCCCAGATCACGTGTTGCATTTAATCTCCTTTTATCTGGAACAGTTTCTTAGTCTTTCTTTGTATTTCATGGCGTTGCCATTTTTGAAGAGTCCTAGCCAGTTATTATGTAGAATGTCCTTCAGTTTTGGCTTTGTTGGATGTTTCTTCATGGTTAGATTCAGGTTCTGCACTTTTGGCAGAAATGTCACACAAATGACATTGTGTTCTCGGTGCTGCATCTTTGGAGGCACATGCTGTCTGTCCGGTTGCTGGTTATGTTAACTTTGATCACTTGGTTAAGATGATGTCTGCCGGATTTCTCCAGTGTAGTTACTCTTTCCCCTTTTCAAATAATAAGTGTCTTGTGGGGTGATAATTTTGAGATTTTATTAATATCCTTATTGGTGTTGTTGGGTGCCACTGAATAGATTCCGGTGCATAGCAACCCCATGTGAAAGAGTAGAACTTCCTCATAGGGTTTCCTAGGCTGTAATCTAGATGGAAGCAGATCACCAGGTCTTTCCTCCCGTGGAGCCGCTGGGTGGGTTCCAGCCATCAACCTTTTGGTTAGCAGCTGAGCCCTAAACCATTGTACCGCCAGGGCTCCTTATTAATATCCTGTTATCTCCTCAAATTTTTAACCCTATGCTTTACAATCCATTGATGATTCTTACCCGAGTCATAGGTGATTCTTACGATAGTTGCCCAGTGGTGATTTTTAAAATTCCACAGTTCCTTCTTCATTTATTAATTGGCTTTCTGCCACAAAGAACTTTCCCTTCTCTCTCATTTATTGATTTACACCATTATAGATGCCTAGATTCTTACTTTGTTTTCATTATTATCATTATTTACTTTGATGCTCAAATTGTCTGAGATATGGCTAGTGGGAGCCCCTTCTAGCCCCAGCTTGTGACCTCGTGGCGCATTTCTGTTGTTCTTTGAATACATCTTTACTTTCTGGCACAGAACGTTCCTTGTCATGGACTTTTTTGGCCTCGGCCCTGATCAGCCAGTTGTCCAAGAAGCACTGTATGTGATTGCCTGTTTCTCCATAGCCTGGCCAAGAGGGACTTTTGTACTGTTACTTTTGGCCAACCTGGTAGATGAGAAATAGAATCTCAGTGTAGTTGTAATTTGTATTTCTCTTATTGTGGGTGAAATTTTACATCTTTTCATATGTTGAAGGGAGATATAGACACACAGTTTTATAGGTGTATGTTATATATTTATATATTTACATGTATTTGTTCGTGTCCTTTGCTCATTTTTCTGTTAGTTATTAATCTTTATTTCCTCAATTTTGCAAGTTCTTTAGTTATTATCTGTGATATGTTGCCAATATTTTCTCCCAATTTGTCTGTTGTCTTTTGTTTATGGTTTTTTTTTTTCCCTGCCATGCCCAAGTTAAAAAAAATTTTTTTAAATTTAATCTAATTGATCAGTCTTGTCTTTTATTGTTTCCTGATTCTGAGTAATAGTTAGGAAGCTTTTTCCCTATGTGAAGGTTAGAGAAGAATTCACCAGTATCTTTCTAGTACCTGCATGGCTACATTGTGCTGCATTTAGATCCAGGATTCCTTTGCAGCTTTTCTTTGTGTGTGGTATGAATTACGTATCTAATCTGACCTTTTTCCAAACGGCGACACAGTTGTTCTAACACCATTTGTTAAAAAGTTAATTTTTGCTGCAGTGATTTTAGGTGCCACCTTTATTCTACACAATGCTGAAGTTCCCTCTGTACTGGCATCTGTTTTTTGAACTTCCCATATTATTCCACTGTCTGTCTGCTCATGTGCCAGCACCACACTGTTGTTTAATTGTTGAGACCTCATAGTATAACTTAATGTCTGGAAGAGCGAGTCCTCCCTTCTAGTTTTTTAATGTTTCCCCAGCTGTTCTTACTTGTTTATTTTTCAGTATGAGGCTCAGTATCAACGGTCTAGCACCATAAAAAAACAAACAAAAAACCCAAACTTGTTGATATATTTATTGAAATTGCACCGAATTTATAAATTAACTTACGGTGAACTGATATTTTTACGATGCCAAGTTGTCCTATCCAAAAATAAGACATGTCTTTCTATTTGTTAAAAGTCTTCATTTGTGCCTTTTTAGAAATGTTTTAAACTTTTCCTTGATAGGTTTTACACATTTCTTGTTAAATTTATTCTGAAGTATTTTATCCTCTTTGCGGAAGTTGTTTTTGTTTTTTCTCCTCACTTAATATATCATGGATATCTGAACAGGTTAATACTTGTAGATCTATTTCATTTTTAAAGGTGGGTCCTTGGTAATCTGTGGTACCCTAATTTAATTTAAAATTTCCTTTATTGATGTATTTTATGTTGTGTCTAGTTTTTCCTGTTACAAACAGTGCTGTGGGGAATATCCCGGTGCCCATATTTTTGCTTACTTGTGTTGTTATATCTGTAAAATGGATTCTTGGGAATGCAATTGTTTATTCGTAAACCAAAAAACCAGTTGCCGTTGGGTTGATTCCAACTCCTGGAGACCGTGCGTTGCAGAGCAGAATCGTTATAGACCATGTGGATTTTTTTGTAATATATTCTATTAGCTTCTCAAACTATTCAACACGTTTTTAAAGTCAGGTAAACTTTCTTGCATTTGTCTATTGCCATAAGCCCTTCACACCTCTTTTTTTGAAAGAAGCATCATAAAAGCTAATTCTAAACAAAACGATAAGTCTGTGTGTCTATGTAGCCATTAAAATTGGGCTCCACAGGGGATATAAAGGTAGCAGAAGGCATGTTTTCTACCTTACATAGCTTAAATATAGTTCTGGAAATCATGTATATGTTTATTTATATGCATTAAAAATAGAAAAATTTCTCGTGTAGGTAGACCTTTAGCTGAGCCTAAAAGTGCTGAATTTTGTTTAGCGGAGAGGATCAAGAAGGATATATTCTATGTGAAGATAGCATAGCAGAATCACAGTGTCATGTGAGGTCAGTAAAATAACTGGCCTTATACTGAGGCAGTGTGTTTGTATTCAAAGATAAAGTAAGGGCAGTTAGTGGAAGTTCTTGAGGGCCCAACTAAAGAGTTTGGATTTGATCCACTCAGCAGCAGAGAGGCCTTCTGACTTACTCATGTATTGTTGTATAACAAATTACCCCCCAAATTTTAACAGATTAAAACACTAATGCACATTTGTTAGGTGGTTCTGGCTTGGGGTCTCTTCTGAGGTTCAAGTTGAGATGTCAGCTGGGCTACAGTCAACTGAAGGCTTGATTGGGGCCATAGGACCCTCTTCTAAGATGGTACATGCACATGGCTGGCAAGTTGATGCTAGTTGTTGGTGGGAGGCCTTAGTTCACCCCTGTGTAGGACTCTCTACAGGGCTTCTTAAAGTGTCCTTGTGACATGACAGCTGGCATCCCCCAAAGTGAGTGATCCAAGAGAACAAAGCAGAAGTTGCAATGCCATTTTTAAAGCTAGCCTTGGAAGCCACACACTGTCATTCTTGCCACATTCTATTCTTTAGACACAAGCCAATAAGTTCAGCCCACGTTCAAGGGGAGGGGAATTAGGCTCCACCTTTTGAAGGGAACAGTGTTGAGTCTGGGAACATTTTAAAACCACCACACTGTCTATGTTCTAAAGAAGAGGTGTGATGGTATAATTTTGAGAAGGAAAAATACCATGGTATGTAGTGGAAGATTAATCTGGTAGCAGTGTAAAAGATGAACTAGAGAAAGGGAGAAACAGGAGGTAGACCCAAGTGAGGTGATCCAGTAGTAAAGTGATGATGGATTGAGTTGGGGGCAGTGCAGGAAGAGAATTGGGACCAGGGTTGGATTAACCAGTTATCAAGGTATGTACAGGCTTACATTAAGCAAGGTAAGTACGGGCTTAATTGTGTTTATTTACTAATCTGTAGTGAACAATTTCTTATGGGTTTCACCACACTTTGATGTGGTGAGAAAAAGGTGAAATTATTCACTGCGTGTTAGTAAGTACCACAAGTAAGCCTGGGTGTGCCTTGCTTATTGGTAATCTGGCCCTGGGTGGAAACACGTGAGGAATGTGTAAGAATGATGGAGAGGGAGAGTAGACCATGGTCTCCAGGTTCTCAGATCTGCAGAATCATCAGGCGTGTAATAACTGGAAAGAGAAACCAATTTTGAGAGGATGAGGGTGCTAGTTTAGTTTTAGACATACAAGGGCAAATTCCTAAATCGTTGAAAGTATAGAACCAGGGCTCCGGTTGAAATGTCTAGCCAAAGAGGGACATTTCAAAATTGTCATCCCAGAAGCGGTAGTTAAATTCTCCAGGGGATGAGTATGTCGAGAGGACAGAGCACTGAGGGCCCAACCTTTGGGGGAAGCAAGTTGTGGTTTGGAGATGATTAGGGAGAGGGGCTAGATCTGTATCATTAGAAAGAAAGTAGAAGCAGCTGTGTCCCTGGCAGGACCAAAAAAAGCGGAGTGATCAAGAGCGTCAAATACTGCAGAGCTTGAAGAGAATGACGTTTGAACAGAGTGCATTTGCCTGTAAGATTATTACAGGTGACAGCAGCTTAAGTGGAGTAGAACAATTTTGGAAATTGGATTATAACATTTAATTCGATGATTAACTTTTAAAAAGTGCTTGAGGTGGGAGGATGAGTGGCTGACGTGCCATTCATCACTTGGATTTTGAGGTCTTAAATCCTTCTTGCCTCTTTTTAGCACCACCAAGCATCCCTATAATGGTACCTTTTTTACACAAATAACACGCACATTGTACATTTTTGCCAACTACACAACCCCCTCATGCATTATTTTCCTAATCATGGTTTGCGGGTTATATGTGTGGGTGTGCTGTTTACATGGGTGTGTTATTTGTGAAAAAAATACAGTACATCTACTTAGTTCTTGGATTGAGAGGAATGTGGTAGGATTTTACCTGACTTGTTTTCAGGGAATCTTTAACTGTGAGTAAAATCAACTTACTTCATTATTTTTAGCTTATTGCTTTTATGTATCTGTATCTGTGTTCTTTTTCTATTTTTTCCCCTCTCTTCTTTTTCCTTCCCCCAGATTACTATGACTTCAAGATCATGATCCCAGACAAGACATCACTCATTTTTTCCCTCTTACCTGCCAACTTCAAGCATGAGTCTGATTCATATGCTTTGTTAATTGAACTTGCAGCGATGCAATTAGTACATAATAGATATGATTAAAATAGTAACTGACAAATTGAAATAACAAATTAACGGGTTATTTTGTATTCTTTTGTATGGTGTGTATTATATATTTAATCAGTTTTCAAATTATTAAAAATTTTTGAGTAAGATGGAACAAAAACGTGAAAATATTATTTTATTTCTTTTTGTGACATAGTATATTTTAAGAGTTCTATAAGGATTTGCAGTGAAATGGACCCAGGAATTGTGTAGCAAAACATTGACAAACCCAGAGATTAAAACTGAGTTTTCTCTACTAGATGATGATGGTTATTTTAATTTTTTTTTTTTCTGATAGAGTTATTTTTTTTTTAAGGAAAAACTTTGGGCCCACTAAAGACTTAAAGAAACTAAACCACAATGGCAATAATTACGGTTCCAAACTGAAGAGTAGTCTTTATGCCGTGAACAAAGGACTATTGTTGATAAGTTCCTTTTAGCACAAAAAGATATAATTGTTCTCAGTAACATCATCTTTGAATAAGTAGGGCAGCATTAGATGATGTAGCCTAGTTCTGCAGTATACATAGAAGGTGAACACAGGGAGGACATGAGAGGGGTCAGGGACAGTGGGAAGGACAACAGAAATGAGGGAGACCTGAGAGACGTTGGCATGGATAGAGCAAGCAGTTGGTGATTGTGAAGGGGCCATGAAAAGGGGCCATCAAAAGTCACTGTGAAGGGGCCATGAAAACGTGTCAAACCACCAGGTAGGCTCTTAGTTCTTATGACATGTATATTAAGCTTTTTCTGTGTGTCACTAGCTGTGAGAGAGAGGGACAGAAAAAAAAAAAGAATGTGTGCCTCAGGAGATCACTGAATATGTTGTTCGTTTTCACAATTAAAGATGTTTATATTTACAAAGGTTATATCGTGACCTTTACTCCTTGAACTTGGGCAGTTGACAAAGAGTTAATCTGGTTGTCTTCTCTTTCCCATTGGTTCTCTGAGCCTCACTTAGGGCATCGCCAGTCCTGGAAGCTGCTGATGGTGGCCTCTCCCATTCCTATTGCACACATTCGCCTGGTTGGTTGTCCTCCTCTAGGGCCCTCTGCCTCCACAGTGTCCTGGGATCACTCTGTCACTAGGCTTCTACATGTTTTGCATTGAGGGTTGGGAGAGAGGAGACTAGAGAGACAACACAAGCCTTAAAGAATCTGGGATTCGCTGAAAAGTAAGGCAGAGTTCCTGATATTGAGGTGCTCTGCAGAGTAGTTTTGGGTGATGGCTTGGGAACCAGGAAAAAATACACACAGCACCGTGTGGGAAGTGTTGCCTCAGAGGCTGCATGTGCAGACTGCTATGGAAGCTTGTAATTATCTCTGCCTGGGGAGTTCTGGGGAGACCAGCATTTGAGTTGAGTCTTAAGACTGTGTAGTTGCTCACCATGTGGAGAAGAAGAGGGAGCACATTTCAGAGCAGTGCTTACAAAGCTGACCATTTTTTGAGAAGTTGAGGTGGAGCCTAAGGTTCATGGGAGGTGGGGAGTGGGAAAGTGACAGGAAATGAGGTTGGAAAGGGCCAGGTGTGTAGTGCTGTGTAACTGGTCTTTGCCCTGTTGGCTGAGGGGAACCACCGGAAGCTTTAAAATCAGGAATGGCATAGGTTCACATTTCAGAAAGATGGTCTGGTAGCAGTGTGGAGAATGAACTGGAAGGGAAAAAAGTAACAAGAATATACTAGTTAGGAGGCTAGTGTAATAGTCCATGTGAGGGGAATGAAGGGCCTGGACTGACAATGGAGATGTTGGGGAGAAGACAAATTTGAAGGTGTGATTTTGGGAGGTAGAATTGAGACTCATTGGCCAGAGATATATATATATATATATGGCTGTTGTGAGAGAGATGGAAGAATAGAGAATGGTTGAAGTTTTGTTTTAATCTCTAGCAGTTGGATAAGCAGCCCTGGTGCTCAATGGTTAAGTGCTCAGATGCTAACCCAAAGATTGGTGGTTCGAACCCACCTACTGGCTCTGCAGGAAAAAGACCTGGCAGTCTGCTCCCATAAAGATTAGAGCCTAAAAAACCCTATGGGGCAGTTCTGGTCTATCACATGGAGTCATTATGAATCAAATCGACTCAGTGGCACCTAATAACAGTAACAACAACAGTTACTGGATAGAAGAGTAGAAAAAGAAGCACTGAGTTTGGTTTTGGATGCTTGAGAATGGAGCATCCAAATGGAGATAACTAGCAGACAGTTGGAAATGTAACGCCAAAGTTTAGGAGAGAAAGATACAGAGTGTGGAGTCATCCACGTGTAAATGGGTGAGATTATGCTAGGAGAGCTAGCTGAGCAAAACGAGCACTGGCCAGGCAGAGGGCCCCAGGACAACCTGACATTTAAAGAGCCATCTAAGAACAGTTTCAAAAAGAGAAGTATTCAATAATATCAGATGCAACCAAGAGGTCAAATCGGATGAGAAGTAAAATGAGGCCAATGGATGTGACCAAGTCAGAGGCTGTCTCAGTGAGAAAAATTGTCATATTGGCGTCAGAAACTTCGTTGCAATGGCCAAGCACAGTGGGCGTCAATGAGTAGAGACAACAAGAATAGACTCCACCGTTTTAAAAAAGAAATTTAAAACTGAAAGGATGGAGGAAACAAAGCGGTAATTACAAAGGGTAGAGGGAATATATATTAGCGTGTGGTGTGATTTTAGGGGAGCTTGTTAGTGGTGAAGAGGGAGAGATTAAAGGTCAAAGGAAAAGCAAGTTCCCAAAGGAGATGAGAAGAGAATGAGTCCAAGAGCATAAGGAAAAAAAATGTATAAACTTGTTTTTCAGAGGAATAGAGAAGATAGATTTGGAATGGAGCTGAAGGAAGCTCAGGGAGAATGGCCTTTGGGGATTATCAAGCAAGGTCACCTGTGAGAAGTTCTAAGGTGGGTTAGAGAGCTTGAGAAATGGTGAAAGGTTGGAACCGCCTTTGTAGGGCTTGAGAAAGACAGCTGAGGTGAGGGGCAAGTGGTGGAATATTCTCACGAGGAGTGGGACCACTTGGTAGCGCTATCTGGGTTTTCTCCCATAGTGCCCCTTCTAGCGTGGGAGTTGAAATGGGTAAAATACAACATGATTATTTATTTTACTAAATAATTATTTTCAAGGGAATTTATTATAAGATTCTTTTAAATATCAAGAAGTTTCCAGTATTTCTTAAAACATGATTTAAACACGCCTTTTTTATTCCCCCCAAGAATACCACTATGGTAACTATTACAAATTCTCAAGGCTGCCATATCAGTTTTACATGGGGAAGGGAGATAGAAGAAAGGAGCTAACGTATATTACGTATATCCCATCTGCCATGTACCAGAGGCTGTGTTGGTTGCAAATGCTTCATTTGACTCATTTGATCGCCACAGCTCTGGGAGGTGGATATTCTTCTTCTCGTCTTCCAGCTGCATAAACTGAGTTTCATAGAGCTTGGGGAGCTCGTGCAGGGTCACGCAGCTCGCAGGTAGCCGTGCTAGGATTAGAATCCTGATCTTCCTGTTATCAGAGTCCATGCTCTTTTTCCAGCTCTCTAGTTCTCCATATAGGAGCCCTGGTGGCGCAGTGGTTGAGAACTTGGCTGCTAACCAGTAGGTCGGCAGTTCGAATCCACCAGGCGCTCCTTGGAAACCCTATGGGGCAGTTCTGCTCTGTCCTACAGGGTCACTATGAGTCAGAATCGACTCGAGGGCAGCAGGTTTGTTTTTTTTTTTAAGTTGTCTATGTCATCATAGCTCTCACTGTATTATTCTAAAGAAGTCAAATCTCTGGGCTTTGAACTTAACAAGGATGCTCTTTTTAAGGTATTTCTGGCATGCAGCAAATGTACTAGACTCTTTATGGCATTAGACTGTTCTTATTTTACATTTAAGCCATTTAAGAAGCCAGTCAAACATTTGCCAAAAGTGGAGAATTACTTGTGTAATTCATTCTGTTTGCATAGTTATTTGCTTTATGTTGTCCACGTCAGTGTTTGTCTGGGTTGGTTTACAGGACTAGGTTGATAGATTTATGGGTAGATTTCTGAAGGGCTGTAGGTAAGAGGAAGTCCTGGTGGTTAAGAGCTCGGCTGCTAACCAAAAGGTCGGCAGTTCAGATCCACCAGCTGCTCTTGGAAACCCTCTGGGACAGTTCTACTCGGTCTTACAGGGTCAGTATGAGTTGGAATCGACTCGACGGCAGTGGGTTTTTGGTTTTATAGGTAAGAGCTTTAAATGCTTTTTTTGGACCGAACTTTAGATTTCTATCCTAATCACAAAAAAGGAGAACATTTTTAAAAATGAAAAAATGTATAATCACTCATTTTTAAGAATCTCACAGAACAAAACATTACTCAAGCAATCTATTTATGGTGTTTGAAACTAAAAGGCGCAACCTATGATTTGCCACGCTGAAGTTGTTTTCTTTTAACCTATCAAAGATTCTCTGAATTGTCGAAACGTCTCTCCTGTGCCAGTGAAAGACATTTTCCTTTAACAATCTAAGCCATGAAAATGACATGTCAAGACTGTTTGAGTGAATGATCCTGATAAAATCACCAAAGCCCTTTTCAGAACGGTCATTTCCAGAACACAGGGCCTTCCTGGGAGTAAGACATTGGGCTCCGGTGCTGTTTGAAGGCTGTGCATGTCTCTGTCTTTGTTCAATGTTTTGTTTTGAAAGCTTTGAGAGCACCACTGATTTTACGTTTCGCCTGCTTTATGTGACCAATTGTTAGAGAGACCCAAAGTCTACAGTTTGTGCTGACTTTAGAAAATCATTCTCTGAAGCCCACTTTTGGAATGAGTTTAAAGAAAGAAGAGCACCAGAAAGCCAGGTTGGATCTTACAGTGGCTGCCTTGGACGAGGATAAGTGGTTCGCTGGGACCATCACACTGGATCAGATTCCATTCTAAAGCGGTGCTGAAAACAAAGAACAGGAAATCAGAGGGGCTGGAAAGCACCCCACATCTTCCTGCAGGCAGAAAATACCAGACCGGCCAAGGTAGATCGTTGTGTTGTCCATTTTATTTTTTCTGCAAGATTGATAGAATTGGAAATTTTACAGCCCCCATCAATGGTTCATTAAAGAGTGTCTAGTATGGGAAGTGCAGGCTCTCTTCTGCTTTATTTTAAGGCTATTCTCTTGATCAGATTGCATCAATTTAAAAGCAGCTAATTTTTATCTGTGGTGAAATATTTCCCATCCTAAACGCCGTGGGGAAAAGGGGTCATTTGCCTGCCTAGAGTCGGGGGATTTAAACTGTAATCAAATATTCATGGGTTGTTGTTTTATTCAAATGTGGAAGAAAGAACAATGCTTAAGATGGAGCAAAGGACTTTTTTTAAAGTATGCAATTTGTGTGACTTTTGCTGAGTCAGGTGAGTGGGTGATGCTGGGCAGAGTTGTGGAAAAGACTGCCTTCCATCAAGGAATGAGGATCCATGCTAAATAGAAGAGTGAGGCTGGGGGTATGCTCAAAGAGAAGTTTGTGCTGACCTTTGAAGCCCACTTTTGGGATGAGTTTAAAGAAAGCAGAGCACCAAAAAGCCAGGAACCCCGGAAGGGGGAAACCCCAGAGTTGAGGGGGTGGGTCCAGCAGCTGAGGAGAAAGCTTTTGACCTGAAAAGACTAGATCTGGGGCCCAGAGGGAAAAGGACTGTCTCTCTTTACCTTGTTGGTGCTTGAGAGGAGAGCTCAGCCTGGATCTGGGAGAGGAAGGAGAGTGGACAAACAGAAGGACTGACTCCGAGACATTGCTGGCCTGAGGGAAAATAAAACGTTTCTAAGCTACTATGATAACTGAGTACTGTGAGATTATCAGCTTAAACCAGTCGAAATTGATAGCATTTGTCTTCCTAAAATATACGGTAAATGTTTTGGTGTATTTAAACAAACTCTCAGTATATTATTTCCTACAGAGTCCCAAATATGGGGTTCTTGTTATCAGACAAGAGAAAACAGAATAGGATGTCTCCACGGGAGAAAACTCCGATGCATTTAATTAAGATAGGGTGACAAAACCCAAGTGTGAAACCTTCTCTGTGGGGGCTGGCAGAGAGGTATCCTGTTTTCCCATAACATTCTGTCCTTACACAAAGTTATTCTCCTATTGTCATCTCTCAGGGCATGGCTGGATTTGGCCCACTTAACTGCGGTAGTTCTAGGAGGAACAGAGACCTGGAGTTCATTCAGTCATTTGGGGAGGAAGCCCAGAGCAGTCAACAGAATTTGGTATCCAAAAGTATCATAATATTGTGTGGTTGTCCTGCAGCGTAGTTGGAATCCTAAAGACTGAGATAGAATTGAGGTATAGGGGTTACGTGACTCTAGTTAAACCTCCTGGTTTCGTCTTTATTGTCTGCACTGTTAAGTTTTATGAAACTTACTAGAGTGTTCTCTAGTTTACATTGGAACAGAAATTATTCTTTGATATGAGGCAATACATCAGCTAACATCTCACTCAATATATTTAGTTAACAGATCATTGTTAACACATCCTAAATACAGTGCATTACGTGCTTTGGGAGGGTATGAAGACAAATCAGATACAGACCTTACTGTCAAGTCGTCTCATCTTTGGGGGAGAGGGATGGACTGTAGAGTGGTGATTGAGAGCTTTAAGTTCTGCAGTCAGACCAGCCTGGGTTTGGATCCTTGTTCTGATATGGACTTGATGTAAAACCCTGGGAAAACCTACTCAGTCTCTCTAAGCCTTCGTTTTCTTCATCTGTGTAATAGTACGTGTCATGGATTCAATTTTGTCCCCCCAAAAATGTATGAATCAGTTTGGCTGGGCCATGATTCAAAGTATTGTGTAATTGTCCTCCATTTTGTGATTATAATTTTATGTTAAAAAGGATTAGGGTGGGATTGTAACACCCTTACCCAGGTCACATCCCTGATCCAGTGTAAAGGGAGTTTCCCTGGGGTGTGGTCTGCACCACCTTTTATCTCTCAAGAGATAAAAAGGAAAGGAAAGGGAGCAGAGAGCGGGGACCTCATACCACCAAGAAAGCGGTGGCCAGGAGTAGAGTGCATCCTTTGGACCTGGAGTGCCTGTGTGGAGAAGCTCCTAGTCCAGGGGAAAATTGATGACAAGGGCCTTCCTCCAGAGAGAGAAAGCCTTCCCCTGGAGCTGACGCCCTAAATTTGGACTTCTAGCCTACTAGACTGTGAGAAGATAAACTTCTCTTTGTTAAGGCCATCCACCTGTGGTATTTCTGTTACAGCAGCACTAGATGACTAAGGCAGTACCTATCTCATAGGAGTGCTGGGAAGTTCTAAAAAAATAATGTTTGCAAAGAGCTTGGAAGACTCCCCGGAACATAAGTTCTCTGTAAACATCGGCAACACATGTAGATGAAGAGATTGCTGCCCTGTGGGCCCTGGGGATTATGACTTTGCTGGAAATTTAGTGTTATAGATACGGCTTGGGGGGAGTTATCTCTATGGAGGTGATCACCCAGACTGTATGATACTGGGTGACATTACCAGAGGCAAACACAAGAAACAGCAGAGCAGAACATAGAACCTTATTTTTCTATCTGCAAAGGTGGACTAGCAATTATATTATTTTCTTAGATGTTTTGTTTATATTATTTTGTGGTAACTCAGACGTTAAGGGAGTTGAATCAGGCTGATACTGATACGAAGATAATTCATCCCTTTTTAAAATACACATTTATTGAGCCTGTCATGTACACTTATCATGAGGTCCAGTACTAGATATCAGTACTAAAAAATAAAGACTAAGAGGCCGTCTTGGTGATTGGCTCAAACTCAGGAGTTTGGCTGGCTATTAAGGATAGGTAGCTATAAATATTTTAAGGTTTTCAGACAAAGTGAATGACATTATGAAATGATAATTTGATTAATAAACAAGTAGTGGAGTTGGATTTCCTTAGCTCTTCATTTTGCTCAGACATTGTAGTCTCATCTTATCGTTTAAATATCTCTAAATGAATAATGGACAATGAATAAGGAAGACTGAAGAAGAATTGATGTCTCTGAGTTATGGTGTTGGCAAAGAATATTGAATATACCATGGACTGCCAGAAGAACAAACAAAACCTGTGTTGGAAGAAGTACAGCCAGAATGCTCCTTAGAAGTGGGGATGGTGAGACTTTGTCTCACATACTTTAGACATGTTCTCAGGAGGGACCAGTCCCTGGAGGTCATCATGTTTCGTAAAGTTCAGGGTCAGCAAAAAATCAGAAGACCCTCAACGAGATGCATTGACACAGTGCCTGCAACAGTGGGTTCAAGCATAACAGCAATCATGAGGATGGTGCAGGACCAGACAGTGTTTTCATTCTGTTGTACATAAGGTCGCTGTGAGTTGGAACCGACTCGATGGCACCTGTCTTAGGCTGGGTTCTCTAGAGAAGCAAAACCAGTAAAGTGTGTAAATATGTATATACAGAGAGATTATATCAAGGAAACAGCTCACGTGATTGTAGAGGCTAGAACGTCCCAAGTCCATGGATCAGGGTAGAGGCCTCTCCCAAGTCATAGAGCTGCAGAAGCTGGCAAGCCCAAGATCAGAAGGTCGGTGAGCAGGGCTCCCACTCACAGGCTGTGCAGATCGACGAATCCCAGGTTAGGCAGATAAGCTGACAGCTCAAGTCCCAAGAACGGGAGATGAGAAGACCGGAAGCAGCCGCAGGATCCAGAGAGAGCAAAAAGCCAGGACGTCTGCTTATATACAGATACGGGCCACACCCCCAGGGAGACTCCCTTTCATCTGATTGGCTACTCACAGTATATTCAATCATGGGAGTGATTACATTAAAACACAGCGAATCATGGCCCAGCCAAGTTGACACACAATCTTAACCATCACAGCACCTAACAACAACAACAAAAAATATTTAAACAGGTCACTGACTTCCCTGTGATGTGCTTTATTCTTTAAAAGAAAAATTAAGTTGTGTAATATTTGATGTGTGCAAAAAATCATATAATACTATACAACAAATAGAACATTATCAATATGTTGAAGCTGCTGTATGAGGAGGAGCTTTAATTGTTTACTGCATTGTTGCTCTTGTTGTTAGGTGCCGTTAGGTGCATTATTGCTCATCAGATGCACAGTGGTCAATAAGTACATATTTCATGAATGACACCTCTGTGTCTGCTGCCAAGCATCTGTGATGGGCCTGAAGCCCTTGTTGGTCAGTAGGTTCAATGGCTGGAAGAAAGAGCTGGACCCTGAGCGGAGGATGAGCTGGAACCCGCCGGCAGCTGTGTCTGTCACGTTTATCCACAGAGACCTTCTTCAGGGAGTAATGACTGCTGTGCAGTTCCTCCTTCCAGATCTCAAGTAAATTCCTCTTTTGCCCAACTCTAACTTGGAACCAGAGTCCCTTTGTGGTGCAAACAGTTAAGTGCTTGGCTGCTAACTAAAAGGCTGGTGGTTCAAATCCACCCAGAGATGCCTCAGAAGAAAGACTTGGTGATCTACTTCACAGCTACTGGAAACCCTGTGGAACACAGTTCTCCTGTGACACACACGAGGTCTCCATGAGTCAGAATCAACTCGATAGCAACTGGTTACCTTAGAACCACATATAAGGGATTCTAGGAAAGGTATTTCTATCTTAAACAAGTTGATGCAGTACAAACCACCACATTTGTGCAGCTGAATACATTTGTACTTGTTTTCTGTACTGTGAAGGAGCCCTGGTGGTGCACTGGTTAAGTACCCAGCTGCTAATCGAAAAGTCAGTGATTTGAACCCACCAGCCACTCGTCGGGAAAAAGACATGCTTCTGTAAAGATTATAGCCTTGGAAACCCTATGGGACAGTTCTACTCTGTCCTGTAGGATCACTATGAGTCTAAATCAACTGGATGGCAATGGGTTTTGGAGTTGTAAACAGGAGAGACATTTATAATTATTTCTGCTTAGAAAATACCTGAATAGTTTAAAAATAAAATTTAACTTTGATCATATCATTGTTTTCTTTTCCATTAAGCCATGCCTTTATTTTTAAAGCCATGGATTAACTTAAAACAGGAGTAATGTACTCTTACCCTCTTCTGTTCAAAGAAAATATTCTTTTAATTTGAAAAGTCAGCTTGGATCTCATCATGCTAAAAAATGTGTGTTTTTTTTTTAAGGTGTCCAGCACAGCTCCATCTAGTGATATATGACTTGAGTATTTCAGTATCACATTTCACTTCTTGATAAATCAGGAACTTCACTTTTAAACATGCCTAACTCGTAGGTGTATTTTAAGGGACTGTTTTAAATAGTATTTATAAGTAAAAGAAAAATAACTAGAAAAGATTTCTTTTTATTCTTAGATTTCATTGTACATCTCCACATACATACCTAACGAGTCACACTTTGTCTATTTACTGGATAGCACTTGGACCGAGTTTGTTGTTGTTGTTAGGGGCCGTCGAGTTGGTTCTGACTCATAACGACCCTGTGTACAACAGAATGAAACACTGTCCAGTCCTGCGCCATCCTCACAGTTGTTATGCTGGAGCCCATTGTTGCAGCAACTGTGTCAATCCATCTCATTGAGGGTCTTCTCTTTTTCACTGACCCTCTACTTTGCCAAGCATGCTGTCTTTCTCCAGGGACTGGTCCCTCCTAATAACATGTCCAAAGTAAATGAAACGAAGTCTCTCAGTCCTTGCTTCTAAGCAGCATTCTGGCTGTATTTTTTCCTAGGCAGATTTCTTTGTTCTTCTGGCAGTTCATGGTATATTCCGTATTCTTTGCCAACACCATAATTCAAAGGCATCAATTCTTCTTTGATCTTCCTTATTCATTGTCCAGCTTTCGCATGCATATGAGGCAATTAAAAATACCGTGGCTTGGGTCAGGCACACCTTAGTCCTCAAAGTGACGTCTTTGCTTTTCAACACTTTAAAGAGGTCTTTTGCAGCAGATTTGCCCAATGCAACACGTCATTTGATTTCCTGACTGCTGGCTTCCATGGGCGTTGACTGTGGATCCAAGTAAAATGAAATCCTTGACAATGTCAGTCTTTTCTCCATTTATCATGATGTTGCTTATTGGTCCAGTTGTGAGGATTTTTGTTTTCTTTATATTAAGGTGTAATCCATACTGAAGGCTGTAATCTTTGATCTTCATCAATAAATGTTTCAAGTCCTTTTCCCTTTCAGCAAGCAAGGTTGTGTCATTTGCATATTGCAGGTTGTTAATGAATCTTCCTCTAATCCTGATGCCACGTTCTTGGACCTAGGAGTAGAATCTATTTTGTATTTCTTGATCAGTTTTAATGAAAAAAACAAGATTATCCCATAGTGGAATGAGCATGGCTTTTAAAATGAGGCACACATGAGTTTGTCTTTTGGGCCTTACTGTTCTTATGATCTGGCTGGTAATTACTATATGCCAGGCAGTGGTCCAAGCGTTTTATATGCATTGACTCATTAAATCTTCACAAAAGCCCTAGGAGGCATTTTACAGATGAGGAATTCAAGGCACAGAGCAGTTAAATGTTGTGGTACTTACTTGCTTGTGTTTTGGTTATTTGTGTATTTATCTGGTTCTAGAATAGAGAGTGACCTTTTGCAGGGAAGGTCTTATTTGTGTATGTTTTCTCAGCATGTAGTACAGACTGACATTCAAATCCTTTTTTCTTGTTTTTGCTCCCATGAAATAAAAACACAATAGCCACAAGAACAATAGACAATTAAATGGCTTAGATAAAATATCAGTGTTTTCTCTATATTTTCTCCAAGAATGAAATATATATATATTTTTTTTGTGTGTGTATATATATGTGTGTGTGTGTATATATATATATATATATATGTAAGTGTATAATCTTAAAAAGAGTGTTCCACAATGGCACGCGCACTAAGCCCAGAGTCAGAAACCCTGG
Organism: Trichechus manatus latirostris; assembly: GCF_000243295.1. Classification (NCBI taxonomy): domain Eukaryota; kingdom Metazoa; phylum Chordata; class Mammalia; order Sirenia; family Trichechidae; genus Trichechus; species Trichechus manatus. The sequence goes on along the minus strand of NW_004444033.1, from coordinate 5,575,693 downwards.
CTTTCAGTACTGTTGTTGTTAGGTGCTGTAAAGTGAATTCTCACTCATAGCGATGGAGTCAAACTGCCCCATTGGGTTTCCAAGGCTGTAATCTTTACAGGAGCAGATCAGCAGGTCTTTATTCTGTGGAACAGCTAGTGGGTTTGGACCAACAGCCTCTTCGTTAGCAGCCAAGTGCTTAACTGTTGGGCCACCACAGCTCCTGAAGCCTACGGCAGCTGGTATTCCCAGGCGTTCTCCCATCCAGTTACCAACCAGGCCTGACCCTGCTTAGCTTCTGAGATCAGACTAGATCAGATAGGATTCAAAGAGTCCACAATTTGTACAAGACTTTTTACAAACCCCAGCTCTCACCCGAGCACTCCATGCCCTGCTTGCTGAGCTCAGCTCTCGGAGCTGATTCTTTTGTTATTACCTCTCGGTCTCCAATTCTTCCTTTTTCAGCCTTAAGCATTTAACTTCTCATAATGCGAGAGGAGGAGTTATCTCTTTTTTACGCACCCCTGCCCCATGTGCACAATCAGCCTCCCTCTCGTTATTATTAGATTTTGAATAACCTTCACTGTTCGCATTGTTATGACCGTGAAAACATTATTCACACCTGAGCCGTATATTCTGCAGTAACTTTTTCTTGCCAGCACAGGTTTCTTTTTCCCCCCGCTGTTAGTAGTTGTGTTTTTTGGGGCGATGGGGGCATGGTGTTGCTTGTTTGCCTAGGGCTTACGTTGTTGTTGTTCCTGTTCCTTGCTGTTGGATCGATTCCTACTCCTGGCAACCCCATGTGGAAATGTATTAAGGATGCGTGACCTTGAGCCAATTGTTTAGCTCTTCTGATAAAACTTCTTGTCATTTACAGAATGAAGGATGTGGACAATGTGAAGACTTAGGCCACTTGTATCTCACAACTTTCATGGTTCTGTGAAATAAGATGCAGCCTTCCTCTCTGACTTGATTGTCTTTTCTCTGGTTAGCTGGAGCACCTCTGCTGCCTCCAGGAGGGGCCATGGGATGCAGGGTCTGGCTGGAAGTGGAGCCCCATTTGTGTGGACCAAGACTGCTTGTCAGCACGAGCTCTGGCAAGTATGCATAATGAGCTAGACTTGCCCTCGGTCCAGCCAGGATGTCAGGGATTCTTCGGTTTGGGATACTTATTTGAGTATTTTGACAGGCAGAAGCATTGATTATATAAATTTTTTTAATTTGGTGAAAATTTACCTAGCCAGAGATACGCCATTTCAACAGTTTTTACGCATACAGTTCAGAGACGTTGATTACATTCTTCAAGTTGTGCTGTCATTCTCACTTGTGGAAAACAGTGTGGAGGTTCCTCAGAAAACTAAAAATAGAACTACCGTATGACCCAGCAGTCCCACTCCTAGGTACCCAAGGGGCTTGAGGGCAGTGATGCAAACAGAGATACGTACACCAGTGTTCATTGCAGTGCTAGTCACAATAGCCAAAAAGTGGAAACAACCTAAATGTCCATTAACCAACAAGTGGATAAGCAAAATGTGGTACATAGATGTAATGAAATACTACCAAGCCAGAAAGAGAAGGGAAGTCCTGATACATGCTACAACATGGATAAACCTTGAAGACATTATACTGTGTGAAATAAGTCAGTCACAGAAGCACTGATTGTCTTTTATACTGACCTGGTCATGGAGAAGCACAGTGGGGGGGTAAGTAAGGGAGTAGCACAGTAGAGACTAAATGGTCTGTAAGGCATAAGAAAACAATAATCAAAATCTCGTATGAAACAAACACAAATAAAACAGAAAGAACACTTGACAGTAGCTTCTCACAGATTGTTATAGGAAATAATAATATTGGAGATGGAAGCATAATGATAGAATGACTCTTAGGTTTGTAGATACCTTACTCCCCTCATTCAGACTTGGTATGGTGGTGAATAGTGTCTGAGATGTTATTTTAGGGATGTTACTATTACCTTACTTCGGTGTAGAAGAAAAACTAGAGGGCAGAATGTGTCTATACTATTTTTTATTAATGGAAAAATTTGCTACAGGACTGTCGTAAGTGCTAAGTGTCAGAAGCTGTCATTCCAGGCAGCTAGCACTAGGAGGCCACCAAGACCGAGGATTCCCATGGACTGGTGAGAAACCTAGGGAAGGTAGTCCAGATGAAATGCAGGATTAAATAAACTAGATTAAAAATTTAACCCTTGTTGGCATCATTGAACCATTCTTCCTTGGCATTTCTTGTTATGTGAGGATAATGAAACTTGGTTGATTTGGGATTTCCTGTTACTTGCAGACAAAGGCATGTAACTCCTCATCCTTCAGGTCTCCGTTTAGATTTCCCTGATCTCTCACAGCCCTGTGTATATCTCCAAGTTTATCAAGTTCCATGAAAGACCCTGTAGGGATTTTGATTTTATAGATTAATTTAGAGATACTTATTAAGTTTTACACACACAAATATGGTATGTCTCCATTAACTCATCTCTGTAATTTTCTCCATAAAGTTCTTGAAGATTTTTTTTTTAAGTTTATTCTCAGAAATCTTAATCATTTTAGTTGCCATTTTAAATGGCAGTTTTTCCTATTAAAATTACAGAGTGATTATTTTTGGCTTATAAGAATGATATTAATGTTTGTATATTGATCTTATATCCAGCAACATTGCTGAGCTTACTTATTAGTTCTAGTAATTTTTCTTCATAATTTTCTAAATAAATAATTATCACTTGGAGATACTGGACAGTGCAGATGTAGAAAATTTTTATCATCACGGAAAGTTTTACTGGACAGCATTGTTCTAGACTTTTCTAGATTTTATTTTTTGTCTATCCAGATTATCAGAGAGCTTTCTATTTCTATTTTATATGTTCTATACTACAAGGAACTGCTGGATGAACCAATTAGCACATCTATCAGGGATATTGTTTAAGATACCAGTGTATTGTTTCTGTGATCTGCTGGAGAAACACTTCTCAGATTCGTGTACTAGGACAAGTTATAGTTCTCCTGAGACTTTTTTCCCCATCATGACCAGTGTAAGTTTTGTAATTAATTGGTTTCCTCTTTTTGCTTTGTCTTCCAGAGAGGCCAAATTTATGGTTTAATTGCCTAACCTACTGGCCTATAGATTTGCATATATATATATTAATCTCTAGTTTTGTCTTCCTAGTCTTCCTGTTTTCTTGTATGAATTTGTATATTTATAAAATATAATTTTATTCTAGCTTCTGCCTTTTTATAGGCTGTCTCAAATCCTTTATGAAAGGAGGTGGGGATATATGGATAGTAATGAATAAACCCCTTCAAGATTTTAGTCCTAGGAGCCACTTACGACTGAACGTCGGTAGTGAGAAAGGGTGAATGAGCTGACAACAGCCCTAAGCTGATTAGGAGCACAACGTTTACACACGTGCTCGGCACTGCTGGCCAAATGAGGTGGCTTAGGATGTACACCTGCCAGAGAACCAGTTTATTAGTTCACATTGCTTCTGAAAGGTTTTTAATTTTCAAAATATTGTTTGATGAACTCTTACGGTAGTAGTTTGTAAAAATTTCAGGCTTCTAAGTGTTGCTAGGAAAATTTAACCAAGAGCATACGTGAATATTTTGTTCAAACTAGCGAGTAGGGTTTGAACAAAGAAAGAAGAGGGCTATTTATTTCTTTATGGTGCAGAGACCTTTTGGAGAACAAGAATCTAATTCTGGGCATTTATCCCTTCTCAGTGGAAAAATACCACTCATGCTTTTCTCTGTTTTCCATTTTATCATGTAATGTATAAGCAGGTTAACACTGTATGTCTTTATTTATGTTTTACATTTTACAACTTCCAGTGCTTCTGAAAGCACTTAAAGCAACTAACACATTTCTAGCCAAAAGGTAGGGTAGCTTTATAAAAACTTGAACCAGCTTCATGTAAAAGAAGTTGAAGGATTAAGTCCTGTCATATATCAGCATTGAGCAGATTTGGGCAATATATTTGATTTTAAATTTTCTAGTTGCTAAAATGGGAAAAAGAAACACAGAATTCTATAGTTTTAATTTACTGACAACCGGAAGCATATAAACATCTGCAGAAACCAAACATTTCCTGGAACTAAACTCGAGCAGAAATTTATCACGTGAATCTTTGTTTAAAGAACCTCGTGAAAAATATGTCCCACCACAGTTATGTAAAAGATCCAGGAGTGTAGTTCATGTGGACAAGGTTCTCTAGAAGGCAGCACAGCTGAGGAGTGTGAAGACAACTGCTCAGAAGGTGTGGTGCTGTGCACAGGGGTTGTTGTTAGGTGCTGTTGAGTCAATTTCAACTCATAGCGACCCCTGGTGGCACAACAGTTAAGCGTTCAGCTGCTAAGTGGAAGGTTGGCAGTTCGAACTCACCTGGCAACTCTGTGGGAGGAGGACCTGGCGACCTGCTCTCCTGAAGATTACAGCCTAGAAAACTCTATGGGGCAATTTTACTTTGTCCAGGGCTTCCAATGGGTTCAAAGCCCCTGTGCCCATAGTGACAGGGCTTTGAACCAGTTTGTTCCAGTTTGACCCCCTGCTGAGAATTTGCATTTTCACCCCTGATAACGCTGAATCAGAATCTACATTTTAACAGGATCCCCAGGTGATTCTTATGTATACAAATCACAACTGAATGGCCACTTCATTTGATCAGCAGTGCCAGCTTCTGAGTTAGCAGCTGAACGCTTAACTGTTGCACTACCAGGTTCGCTGTGAGTTGAAGTGGACTCAGTGGCGCCTAACAACAACAGCCCCTGTGCACAGCACCACACCTTCTGATTCTTCTGGATGTATACATAAGAATCACCTGGGATCTTGTTAAACTGTAGATTCTGATTCAGTATATCTGGGGTGGAAATGCAGATTTTCAGCAGGGGGGTCAAACTGGAACAAACTGGTACAAAGCCCTGACTGTCACTATGGGCACAGGGGCTGGGGAAGGGAACAAGCTCTGAGCATGGTATCCAGGGCCTCTGCTGTTCTGAAGCTGTGCAAGAAACGAGTTTAGAAAACTATGATTGTTTATAACACCTTTAGGTCCAGTCCGCCCCCACCCATATTCAGTGATGTCAGTGTGATTTTTATGTGGGTGCTGATTTTATTCAGCGCATCTTCAAGTCCTCTAACAAATGCCTGCAGTGAAGATGTTTTATTCTGATGGTTAATGTGCAACTTTTACGCTTTGAAGGAAGCAGACAACATTTTCCATGGAACTTTAAGGGCTGGGCTTACCTGTTTACCCATAAAGAAGTCCAGTTCAATTCAGAGCGAACAACAACAGTAGAATCTTTATTTTTTCAAAGAGCTCGCGTGTGTTAATATAAGTTATTATAACAGAAAGTAATTTGAGACTTCAGAATTTATGCAACATGAAGAAACAGCTTTCACCCGAGCTATCTGAGGGGCAAATATAACAAACTATCCACCTTTTCCATGAAATCCTAAACTGAAAAACTTCAGTATGGGCATCATATTGCAGTTTCTTTTAAGAATCCTTGTATCCCTGGGCCTACTAGGGTAAGTTAACTGAAAAATCGAAAACAACTTAGCCTGTCCTATGGGTTTAAGATTGATCTTTACATGATTACCAGATAACAACAGTTTTTAGTATAGGTGTTAATTATGAGTTACTTCTTCTGGTAAAAACTGACCAATAATTTCAGCTACTTAAGATTGAGTCATACTTACCCAGCATGTAAGAAGATGTGCTGCTGGGGATTTAGGGAACATCTTGGATGGTTTTGGAGGTGGATAATGCATACCTACCATACAAGGTTGTTACAAGGATTAAATATGATAATGTGGATAAAATTCCTGGCACATAGTAGGTACTGAATAAATGTTCTGCATTCTCTCAGATGTTATTGATGAGGTAGGGCCATACATAAAGTTTTTCTAGAATTTTTTTTCATTATAAATATGTATGTAACAAAGCATTTGCCATTTTAACATTCTTCACACGGGCAGCTCAGTGATGTTATGTTCATCCTGTCGTTCAGCCGTCACCCTGATCCGGTCCCATACTAGGTCATTGTTGGTTGAGTGCCGTTGGGTCGATTCCAACTCATAGTGACCCCATGTGACAGAGTAGAACTGCCGCATAGGGTTTTCTTGGCTGTAATCTTAACATGAGATCTTTCTCCCACAGTGCCGCTAGGTGGGTTCGAACCACCAGCCTCTCAGAACCAAACGCTTAACCATCATGCCACAAGGGCTCCATATTAGGTCATGCAGATACATAATTTTAGGCATGTTGGGATCCATCCCTCATTGACGCTGTTAAAAATAATTGGTATAGAAAATGTTTCCTGTCTGATTTTAACAGGTTTTTTTTTTTTTAATTGACTTAAGAAAAACACTAACAACATAAGTTGGAAGTGTTATAGTTCCTCTTCATTAAATTATAGCTTGATAATCATTCAGGAAACATAGTGCAAATAGCTTTGAGTTTCTTGGTGATAAGAAACAAGGTTTAGCAGTGATCAAGAGCAGAATAATTGTTTCAGAATCCGGCCTGCCCCAGTTTTATCTGTGAAGTGTAGTTTAGCACACATAAAGATATGCGTTGATCAGATATTCTGAGTAGAGTCCACTGAGAACCAAGCAGAGACTTGGAGTCTAGGATTAGAAATAGAACTATGTGTGAGCTGGTTCAAGCCTGTGAATGTCATGGAGCTCTTGGAAGGAGAGATTGCTCATGAAAAGGAAGTCAGAAACACTTGGCTATCAGCTGAGAAATGCCTTTGGGAGAGTGTCTTGGTTTGGATGAGAAAATGTATAGTTAAAGGTGGAGGATCTCTACCAGTTGAAGGATCAGACTGGTAAAAAAGTGATCAAGTTACAGCACAGGATGTGTATTTTATTGCGCCGATTTAAGCTTCTCCCCAGAGAGATTTCTTAAAACAGGAAGGCAGTTGTAATACCTGGTATTGCTAATATCAGGGCACACAACTACAGGGCTATGAATTAACTTGCTCTGAGCCCTCACTAAAAAAAAAAAAAAAAAAAACGGAAATAGGTTATTCCCTATCTAGACAATCCACTTGAGAGTTGTATCTTGGTCTGTAACTCCAGTTTCCTTTCTCACAGGCATTTTATTAAATCTCCAGGGTTAGAAAAATTGGAATATTTTGCCATCTGGAGTTTCTCTGCCTCGCTAATCTAAGCTCCCACCTGCCAGTTCACGGAGATGATTGACAAGACCCAGGAATGTCTGAGTAAGTAGATGTTGCTGTGTGTTTCATTTTACAGCTTTAAAAAAAGTGTAAAAAAAAAAAAATAGCGGTTTCAAAGTATTATGCGTTTTAATTGGGTTCTTTAAATTTTGCTATTGAATAATGGTGGCAATTATGATAATTCTCATAAGTGAATATTTATAAATAATGGGATTCTGGAAGAAATTAATCTCCTGATGATTAAGGAAAAAAAAAAGTGCTAATGAAAACATTACCTTGCATAATGCTTTAGCTTTGTAGGAACATAGTGAGGGTTTAAACGCACGTATTAAAAATGTTAGAGCATTATCTTCAGTGCTTTCTTTCCCCTTTATGTTCTGAATTGGAAAAATATCATAAGACAACTACCAAGCATTTCTGAAATGCAGCTCTATCTATACAAAAACAGTCTTTTTAACGCAGGACACATTTTGGTTAATTGGAAATCAATTCTGATTTGTTTAGTAATAGAATTTTAATAGTTCTATTTGAAAATAATGGCCCACTCCCCAATGTAGGTAAGATCACAGAATCTCTGTGGATTTAACTTCGTTTTTTAATCAAAGAGAATAGGGAAGAAGGGCATTTGTTCTTTCTAATCAGAACATCTGAATGAAATTGAAAGAGTTGAGTCAGTTATCTTGATATAATTACTTCTCTAAATGAAAGATGCTACTCCTCTTGAAATACTCATTAAAACTGATTTGACAGAACTAGGAAGCTACGAGGTTATACCAGGGCCTTGTTTTGGAATATTAAGTTAAACACAATGAGTAAATGCACAACATGTTCCCCCACCACAGTGTCGTTTTTGTTAGGTGGTGGTGGTGATAGGTGCCATTGAGTCTGTTCTGATTCATAGCAACCCCATGTACAACCGAGCAAAATGCTGCCCAGTCCTGTGCCATCCTCACATCGGTGCTGTGCTGGAGCCCATTGTTGCAGCCACTGTGTCAGTTCATCTCATTGAGGGTCTTCCTCTTTTTCGCTGACCCTCTACTTTACCAACCATGATGTCCTTCTTCAGGGACTGATCCCTCCTGATAACATGTCCAAAGTACGTGAAATCAAGTCTTGCCATCCTTGCTTCTAATGAGCATTCTGGCTGTACTTCTTCCAAGATAGATTTGTTGGTTCTTCTGGAAGTCCGTGGTGTATTCAGTGTTCTTCACCAACAGTAGTTTGATTTTGGCCTATATCTGTACTGTCCAATATGGTAGCCACTGGCTACATGTAGCTATTAGCACTTGAGACATACCACATTTCAAAATAGTATGAAAAAAAGACTAAAATATTTATGATTTCTGTATAAATTACGACTTGAAATGATAATATTTTGAATGTAGTGGGTTAAATAAATTATAGCTAAAATTATTTTAATCTATTTTCTTCTACTTTTTTAATGTGACTGCTAAAAGTTTTTAAATTACTTGTGGCTTACATTATATTTCTCTTGGACAGAGCTGGTCTATGTCATCACACACAATTAGCATTCTTGGTCATCCGCTACTCCGCATTCTGTAGTCCTAAAACCTTCTGAGTCTGGATAGATTCATGTAGATCTGCACTGTTTTAGGAATATGATCCTTTGACTCGTCAGGTATTTATTGTGTGCTTACCATGTGCTGTACAGTGGGCACTGGTGACAGAGAAGTGAACAAAACGAACAAACCTCCCTGACTTCATGGCATTAACATTCTAGTGGAGAAAAAACAGATTAAAAACAAATAATTAAAATATATAGTGTATAAGAAGGTAATAAGTGCTATGGAGAAGTATAAGGCAGGCAAGAGGACTACACCAAAAGAAACCAAACCCATTGCTGTCGAGTTGATTCCAACTCAGAGCAACCCTATAGGACAGAGTAGAACTGTTCCATAGGGGACTCTGGGGGAGTTCAATTATAAATAGGGTACTCAGGAAAGGCCTCACCGAAAAGGTGATATTTGAGCGAAGAGTTGAAGGAAGTGTGAGGGAGAGAGCCCTGTAGCTGTCTGGGGGAAGAATGTTCTAGGCAGAGGGAACAACAAATGCAAAGGCCCTTAGGCAGGAGCACCTGACTTGTTTGAAAGGCAGGTGACTGGAGTGAATGAAGGGAGAAGAGATGAATGGTAATGGGTGGTCATAGCATATGAGCAGTGGTTACTAAGGGTTTTTGGGTTTTTGTTTTGTTTTTTAGTTGTGCTTTAGATGAAAGTTTACAGAGCAAATTGGTTTCTCATTAAACAATTAATACAGAAATTGTTTTGTGACATTGGTTGCCAATCCTGCGATGTGTGAGCATTCTCACCTTCTCCCCCCCAGGTTCCCTGTTTCCATCCATCCATTTTTCCTGTCCCTTCCTACTTTCTCATCTTTGCTTTTTGGGCAAATGTGCCCATTTAGTCTTACATACATTATTGAACTATGAATTGTTATTGTTTGTTTTATTAAAAAAAAAAAAAAAACCATTTCCATCTAGTCAGTTCCAACTCATAGCAACTCTATAGGACAGAGTAGAACTGCCCCATAGGGATTCTAAGGAGTGGCTGGTGGATTCGAACTGCCAACGTTTTGGTTAGCAGCCAAACTCTTAATCACTGCACCACCAGGGCTCCATTATTTGTTTTATAGACCTGTCTAATCTTTGGCCAAATGGTGAACTTCTTTGGGAGTGACTTCAGTTATGAGTCAAAGGGCATCCAGGGGCCATACTCTCAGGGTTTCTCCAGTCTCTGTCAGACCAGTAAGTCTGGTCCTTTTCATGAATGTATGAATTTGAATTTTGTTCTACATTTTAATCCTGCTCTGTCCGGGACACTCTGTTGTGATCCCTGTCAGTAGCCAGGCACCATCTAGTTTTTCTGGGCTCAGGCTCGTGGAGACTGTGGTACTTGTGGTGCATTAGTCCTCTGGACTAATATTTCTCATGTGTCTTTGGTTTTCTTCATTCTCCTTTGCTCTGGACAGATTGGAACCAGTAGACGTATCTTAGATGGCCTCTTGCAGACTTTTAAGACCCCAGACACTACTCACCAAAGTCAAATGTGGAACATTTTCTTTATAAGTTATGTTATACCAATTGAACTAGATGTCCCCCGAGACCATGGTCCCCAGCCCTCAACCCAGTAACTTGGTCTGTCAGGGAGTGGATGTGTCTATGAAGCTTCTAGGACTTTGCCTTGGCCAAGTTGTGCTGACTTCCCCTGTATTGTGTACTGTCTTTCCCTTCACCAAAGTTAACACTTAACTTTTATTTAGTTAGTGTTCTTCCCTCCCCACTCCCCACCTCGTAACCATCAAAGATTATTTCTTTCTACGTGTAGACCTTTCCTTAAGTTTTTATAATAGTGGTCTCATACAGTATTTGTCCTTTTGTGATTGGCTTATTTCACTCAGCATAATGCCCTCCAGATTCATCCGTGATGTGAGATGTTTTGCAGATTCATCATTGTTATTTATCATTGTGTAGTATTCCATTGTGTGTATGTACCATAATTTGTTTATCCATTCATCTGTTGGTGGGCACTTAGGTTGTTTCCAATCTTTTTGCTATTGTGAATAATGCTGCAGTGAACATGGGTGTGCATATGTCTATTTGTGTGATGGCTCTTATTTATCTGGGATGTATTCCTAGGAGTGAGATTGCTGGATCATGTAGTATTTCTATTTCTGGCTTTTTAAGGAGGCACCGTATCATTTTCCATAGTGGTTATACCATTTTACATTCCTACCATCAGTGGATAAGAGTTCCATTCTCCCCACAACTTCTCCAACATTTGTTATTTTCTGTTTTTTTTTTATTAGTACCAGTAATATCAGGGTGAGATGGTATCTTGTTGCAGTTTTGATTTGCATTTCTCTGATAGCTAGTGATCACGAGCATTTCCTCATATGTCTGTTAGCCACCTGAATGTCTTCTTTAGTGAAATATCTGTTCATATCCTTTGCCCATTTTTAAGTGGATTATTTTTCTTTTTGTTGTCAAGGTGTTGGATTTTAGAGATTAGACTTTGTCAGATAGATCATAGACAAAAGTTTTTCCAAGTCCATAGGTTCTCTTTTTACTCTTTTGGTGCAGTCTTTTGATGTGCCTAAGTATAATTGTTAGAAGATCCCAGTTAACCAATTTATCTTCTGGCGTTTGTATATCGTTAGTTATGATTTGTGTTCTATTTACACCCTAACATTGACCCCATTTTTTCTTCCACAATCTTTAGGTCTTTGATCCATTTTGAATTAACTCTTGTGTATAGTGTGAAGTATGGGTCCTGTTTCATTTTTTTGTAGATGGCCATCCAGTTTTGCCAGCACCATTTGTTGAAAAGACTGTCTTTTCCCCATTTAATGGACTTTGGGCCTTTGTCGAAGATCAAGTAACCATAGGTGGATGGATTTACATCTGGGTTCTCGATTCTGTTCCATTGGTCAATGTTCCTGTTGTTGTACCAGTACCAGGTTGTTTTGACTACCGTAACTGTATAGTAGGTTCTGAGGCTTCCTACTTTGTTCTTGTTCGGTAGTGCTTCACTTCTCTGGGGCCTCTTTCCTTTCCATATAAAGTTAATGACTAGTTTTTCCATCTCATGAAAGAATGCTGTTGGTATTTTGATAGGGATTGCATTATATCTGTAGATTGCTTTGGGTAGGATTGACATTTTCACAATGTTGAGTCTTCCTATCCATGAACATGGTATATTTTTCCATTTATGTAGGTGCCTTTTGGCTTCTTGCTGTGGTGTTTTGTAGTTTTCTTTGTATAGGACTTTGGTGTCCCTGGTTAGATTTATTCCTAAGTATTTTATTTTTTTTAGGGGCTATTATAATTGGTATTGTTTTCTTGATTTCCTTTTTGTAGTTCTCTTTATTGGTGTATAGGAATCCAACTGGTATTTATATGTTTATTTTATATCTTGCTACTCTGCTGAATCTTTCTATTAGTTCCAGTAGTTTTCTTGTAGAGTCTTTAGGGCTCTGTATGTATAGTATCATATCATCTGCGAATAGGGATAGTTTTACTTCTTCCTTACCAGTTTGGATGCCCTTTATTTCTTATTTCTTGCCTTATTGCTCTAACTAGGACTTCCAGCACATTGTTGAATAGGAGTGATGATAAAGGGCATCCTTGTTTTGTTCCTGTTCTCAAGGGGAAGGCTTTCAGCCTCTCTCCATGGAGAATGATGTTGGCTGTTGGTTTTACGTAGATGCCCTTTATTATGTTGAGGAATTTACCTTCTATTCCTATTTTATTGAGGGTTTTTATCAGGAATGGATAATGGGACTTTATCGAATGTGTGGTTTTTTTTTTTTAATAATTTATTTTGGTTTTGTTGTTGGGAATACACAACAGAACATTTCTCCATGTACAATTTAGTAACATTGATTACATTCTTCGAGTTGTGCAACCATTCTCATCCTCCGGTTCCAAGTTGTTCCTCCCCCATTAACATAAACTCACTACCCTCTAAGGTTCCTGTAGGATTTTGGTTTTGAGAGAGATGAAAAGGAATCGGTTTTTGAAGAGAGGAATGATACAGTCTTCCTGTTGATGCTGCTGTGATTAGAATTTTCTGAGGTGGGGGAATGTGCAGGGTGGAAGCAGAGTTTGATCCAAGTCTATTGCAGTGACCCAGGAGAGAGCTGATGGTGCCTTAGACCATAAAGGGAGGTGGTGAGAAGTGACGGACTCTCAGTCATATGTTGTTGTGAGATTGGATATGGGATATGAGAGGAGTCGGGATGATTCCAGAATTTTCCACCTGAACAACTGAAGAATGGAGTTGCCTTTTGCTGAGATGGGCAAGATTTGTAGGAGAAGCAGATTTGGGGCAGAACCAGGAGCTTAGTCTGGGACACATTAAGTTTGAGATGCTTCTTTAGACATCTACATGGTAATGTCCAGTAGGCAGAGTCTGAACTTCAGTGAGAGGTTAGGTTACAAATGCAGATTTGAAGTCATCACTATCTAACTGTTTTGTAAAGCCATAAGAGGGGTTGAAATTGCCAAGGGAGTGAGAGTTGAGAGGAAAGAGGAGAGGTCTAGGACCAGAGCTCTGGATCACGCTAATAATTTAGAGGTCAGGAGATGAGATGGCATCAGCAAGGGAGGTTGAGGAACAACGATTGGGTGGAATATGTGGTATTCTAGACACAAGGGAAGAAAGTGTTTCAGGGAAGCAGGAGTAGCTGGGCTTCTCAGATGCTGCTGATGGGTTAGGTAAGATGTGAGCTAGAAATGGGGCATTGGATTTAGCAAAGAGATGGTCATGAGTGATCTTGACGAGTGATTTCAGTGGAATGGTGAGAACAAAGCTAGATTGGAATAGCATCAAGAGAAAATTGGAGGAAATGAATTAATGACCATCTTTGGAGGAACCGTGGAGTCAAGATGGGCTAAGGAAGTTTTTGGTTATAGTTTATTTTTTTAAGATGAGAGAAATTATAACATGTCTCTACCTATGCATGTATTAGAGAGGTTTTCTAATTTCTGAAATTGTCCACCAGATTTGGGACATTTAAGACCACCACTTTGTGTATATGTGTGTGTTGGTTAGTATTCCCTCCTAAGAGGATTTCATAGAATTGTGTTTTATAATGAGAGAAAGGGGTGTGTGTGTGTGTGTGTGTGTGTGTGTGTGTGTGAGGGGTGGGGGTGGGGGTGAATGAGAATGTGTGTGTGTGTGGAGGCTGACACTGATTGTATTAAAGGTTGCTTTTACAATTGGTACGAAATTTGGCTTCATTTCTAGCTCAGTGTCTGCATTCACACTCAGATAACTATTATTTTTAAGACAGCAAATGTTAAAACTAGATCTGTTTACTTTAATGTGTTGATAAGGCTATAAAGCTAGTGTTTGGGGACTAATTTAATTTATTTTCCTTACTTTTAAGGAGGTTACCAAAGAATTTGAAGAAATTGAGGCAGTGACATGCCCAAGGCCACAAAATGAAACATTGCCAGAGTAGCTGGATTTTGGATCTGATTTACTGGCTATGTGGAACACTTAATCCCTCTGATTTCAGTTCCAACAGGTATAAAATGAGGATAATACTTGCTCTACCTAGGATGTGAAGTTTTTATGAGGATCACACGAGAAAGTAAGTGAAAGAGCTTATTAGTCAGCTATAACGCATTCTGTAATTATGAAGTAATGGTGTTAAAAGTAAGTTACGCTTGAGGATTTTGTGACAGTATTTGGAATAACTGGAGAAAAGGTAAAATGTGACAGAATCTGGGTTGAAAATAATTATAATACATAATCATACTAATAGAATCTGCAAGAATTTGCTTTTTTGCCTGTGTCATGCTTTATTAATTACATCACAGACATTATCATATTGGGGCCATCATAGAGTTTTGTAGTCAGGAACCGTGGCTGACGACCAACTAGGCAACCAGTTTATGCCATAGGAGCCTCAAAATTACTGAACATGTGGCTGTTTTGGTTGTTGTTAGATGCCCTCGAGTTCGTTCTGACTCATAGCAACCCTGTGTACAGCAGAATGAAACACTGTCTGGTCCTGTGCCATCCTCACAATAGTTAGTTACTATGTTTGAGCCCATTGTTGCAGCCACTGTGTCAATACATCTTGTTGAGGGTGTTGCTCTTTTTCGCTGACCCTCTGCTTTACCAAGCATGATGTTCTTCTTCAGGGACTGGTCCCTCCGAATAACACGTCCAGAGTACATGAGACAAAGTCTTGCCCTCCTTGCTGCTAAGGAGCATTCTGCTGTACTTCTTCCAAGACAGATTTGTTCGTTCTTCTGGCAGTCTGTGGTATATTCAGTATTCTTCACCTACCCCATAATTCAAAGACATCAGTTCTTCTTCGGTCTTTCTTATTCATTGTCCAGCTTTCACATGTATATGAGGCAATTGAAAATATCATGTCTTGGGTCAGGCGCACTTAGTCCTCAAGGTGACACCTTTGCTTTTCAACACTTTAAAGAGGTCTTTTGCAGCAGATTTACCCAGCGCAATACGTCTTTTGATCTCTTGACAGCTGCTTGCTTCCATGGGCGTTGATTGTGGATCCAAGTAAAATAAAATCCTTGACAACGTCAGTCTTTTCTCCGTTTATCATGATGTAGCTTATTGGTCCAGATGTAAGAATCTTTTTTTTTTATATATGTTGAGGTGTAACACATACTGAATGCTATAGTCTTTGATCTTCATCAGTAAGTGCTTCAAGTCCTCTTCACTTTCAGCAAGCAAGGTTGTGTCATCTGCCTATTACAGGCTGTTAATGAGTCTTTCTCCAACCCTGATGCCCCATTCTTTTTTATATAGTCCAGCCTCTTGGATTATTTGCTCAGCATACACATTGAATAAGTATGATGAAAGGATACAACCCTGATGCACACCTTTCCTGATTTTAAACCATGCAGTATCCCCATGTCCTGTTATGACTGCCTCTTGGTGTATATACAGGTTCCACATGAGCACAATTAGGTGTTCTAGAATTTCCATTCTTTGCAGTGTTATCCATAATTTGTTACGATCCACACAGTCAGATGCCTTTGCATAGTCAGTAAAACACAGGTAAACATCTTTCTGGTATTCTCTACATTCAGCCAAGATCCATCTGCCATCAACAGTGATAATACCCCTTATTCCATATCCTCTATTGAATCCAGGTTGAATTTCTGACAGTTCTCAGTTGATGTACTACTGCAACTATTTTTTAATTATCTTCAGCAGAATTTTAGTTGTGTGTAATATTAATGATATTGTTCAGTAATTTCTGGGTTCTTTTGGATCACCTTTCTTTGCAATGGGCACAAATATGAATCTCTTCCAGACGGTTGCCCAAGTAACTGTCTTCCAAATTTCTTGGCATAGACAAGTGAGCACTTACAGCATTGCATCTGTTTGTTGAAACATCTCAATTGGTATTTCGTCAATTTCTGAAGCCTTACATTTTTCCAGTGCTTTCAGTGCGGCTTTGACTTCCTCCTTCAGTACCATTGGTTCTTGATCGTATGCTACTTCCCCAAATAGATGAATACCACCCAGTTCTCTTTGGTACAGTGACTTTGTGTATTTCTTCCATCTTCTTTTGATGTTTCTTTTGATGCCTACGTCATTCATTATTTTGCCCATAAAATTCTTCAGTATTACAACTTGATGCTTGAATTTTTTCTTCAATTCTTTCAGCTTGAGAAATTTTGAGTATGTTCTTCCCTTTTGGTTTTCTAACTCCAGCTCTTTGCACATTTCATTACAATACTTTCCTTTATCTTCTCAAGTCACCCTTTGAAATCTTCTGTTCACCTCTTTTACTTCATCATTTTTTCCATTTACTTTAGCTACTCTGTGTTCAAGAGCAAGTTTCAGAGTCTCTTCTGACATCCACTTTGGTCCTTTCTTTCTTTCTTGTCTTTTTAATGACCTTTTACTCTCTTCATGTATGAGGTCCTTGATATCATTCCACAACTTGTTTGGTCTTCAGTCATTAGTGTTCAGTGCATCAAATCTATGGTTAAGATGGTCTCTAAATTCAGGTGGGATGTACTCAAGGTCGTACTTAGGCTCTTGTGGACCTGTTTTAATTATCCTCATCTTCAACTTGAACTTGCATGGGAACAATTGATAGTCTGTTCCACAGTCAGCCCTTGGCCTTGTTCTGACTGATGATATTGAACTTCTCCATTTTGGTACTTTAATATAATGTTAGTTTGCTGGCACTGTGTGGAAGAGCCACTCTCTTAACGGAAAATATTCAAGCTGTGATGGTAAATTTTATATCAGACTTGGAGAGCATTTCTGTATTTGCTACCTAAAGTGGACTTATAGTCATACTTTATTTTTGTTTAAGAAATTGTTATAGGACATTGAGAAATTAAAAATGGATAGCTAAGGTCACTGCCATTAATGGTGATGTAAGAGGTCAGGTGATTCTCAATAAAACAAGTATAAAACTTGACAGTATTGTAAAATTCAATCATTTATAGGCACTGAATATCAACCAAAAAGGCAGACACTAAATTGAAAGATGTAATTGAGAAGCTGGAGCTTTCGGTATGAAGATTGAGAGTTTGTAGCCTTCTTTCTGGGACTTCTTCTATCCTCCTCCCGCCAATCCCTTATCTCAGTTGATAAGAACTATAGTTTTACAGCTTGTGGTTTTACTAGAAGTGATAGTAGCCTCAATTTGAAGTGGAGGAGGTGGTGGGGGGTGTGTGCAAACCCACAGCTTTGCTGGCTAAAAGTGACATGCTCAATCCATAGTGGAGGGGGAAACCCACAGCTTTGCTACCTTGAGGTTGTGGTTCTAGTTTGGGGCCACCAGCCAGAATTTTAACAGGGAGATCCTAGAAATGAGAGAGCCATGAAAGGACTGAGATCAGCTCTCCATACATCGGTGGCTGACTGCTAAAGTTTGCAGGACTGGGGGGTACTCAAGAAAGCCCATCGAACCTCCAACCTTTTGATTAGCAGCCAAGCACGTTAACCATTTACACCACCCAGGGACTCCATGCAAATATATGAGTGAACATAAAAAAGCTGTATATATTTTGTTTGTTTTTTTCTTCTGATTAAAAAAAAGTTTGTTTAAAACAAGTTTAACACTGTATTGTTGGATTTATGACATACGTAGATGTAATATACATGACAACAGCACAAAGGAGAAGGCAGGACATGGAGCTATACTGGTATACAGTTTCTGCTTTTACCAGAATGAAGTTAGTACTAACCTGAAATAGATTGTGATAAGTTAAAGATGCATATTATAATCCCTCTAGAGAAACTGCCAAAACAACAATAACCAACCAAACAAGCAAGAAACCTGCAAAAATACAGCAAAAAAAAAATCAACAGAGGAAATAAAATGGTACTTCTTCTGTCTTGGTCATCTAGTGCTGCTATAACAGAAATACCACAAGTGAATGGTTTTTAAGAAGGAGAAGTTTATTCTCTCAGAGTCCAGTAGGCTAGTCGTCTGAATTCAAGGCGCTGGCTCTAGGGGAAGGCTTTCTCTCTCTGTTGGCTTTGGAGGAAGATCCTTGTCATCAGTCTTCCCTGCGTCTGGGAGCATCTCAGCGCAGGAACCTCAGGGCCGAAGGATGCACTCTGCTCCTGGCACTGCTTTCTTGATGGTATGAGGCGCCCCTGACCCTCTGCTTGCTTTTCTCTTTTATATCTCAAAAGAGATTGGCTTAAGACACTATCCAATCTTGTAGACCTCAACAGTGTAACTGCCACTAATCCATCTTACTACGTTATAGTGATAGAATTTACAACACACAGGGAAATCAAAATGGTAGACGATAATACAATACTGGGAATTCATGACCTAGCCAAGTTGACAGGTATTTTGGGGGGACACAATTCAATCTATGACAAACATCATTGGAAGACAGTTTGGCAGTTTGTTCTAAAGTTAAGCATACACTTAACATATGACCCAGGAATTTTATGCTGTCAGGAGAAATGGTAGCATATATCCAGACCTTTGTTCACACAGTGCTCACAGCAGATTTCTTTGTGATTTGCAATGTAATTATGGTATATTCATACAGTGGAGTGCTACCCAGCAATGAAAAATGAATGGACTACTGATATACGCAGCAGTGTGCATGGCTCTTTAATAACGCTGAATGAAAGAAGCCAGACCCTCCCTCTAAAAAAGAGTGCAGACTGTATGATTCCATTTATGTGAAATTCTAGAAAACTCAAACTAATACATAGTGACAGAGGGCAGATCAGTAGTTGCCTGAGGATGGCAAGGGCGGGGGGACTCCAAAAGGAAGGACACAGTGAAAATTTAGGAGGTGATGTACGTGTTCATTATCTTCATTTATGTGTGTTGGTTTCATGGGTATATACACATGTCAGAACTTACCAAATTATATACTTCAAATATGTGCAGTTTATTGGATGTTAATTATATGCCTCAATAAAGTTAAAACAAAATTGTGCCCAACTGAAGACCAAACAAATGCTCATAGCAGACAACAACTGCAAACAGTACAATCCATCATCAGTGGATAAACTAAATGTGGTATATCCCTACAGTTGACTGTTATTCAGCCATAAGGGGCTAGGGATTGGCGGGTGGGGAGAAAGGCTGGTACCTAACCTGCCTTAGCAGGAAGGAAGGGCATATACAGAGAGGGATTGGAGAATGCCTTGGAGGGGGAGATGGAAGAGAGCTGAGTTTTGAAGGTTGAATAGGACTTGGCTGTTATCCAGATAGGGGAGAAACTGTGGGGACTTCATCTAAAGCTGTGGTATTGGGTTTAAAGCAGAGAGAATAGAGTTAAGAGGTTAGTAAGTGGGAGTGACTGGACCTTGTGACTGGTGGAATATGGAGAATATAGGAGAAAAAGGAGTCAAGGATGTAGTGTATGTTTTTGCCTTGGCCATCTCAGCAAATGGTGGTATCATTCATTGAGGCAGGGAATACAGGATGCTCAGGAGTTTTGTCCGTTTTGCTCATTGATTTGTGAAACCAAGAACTCATTTCGGAGGTTTTGTCAGGGAAGTAACAGCTATTTGCATACCCTTGGTTGGAATGGAAAGATGATCCTCTTTAACCCATTGTCCAGATTTGGGAAGGATGCATGTGGAATACTAGAGAGGAAAGTCACAGCTGACATGTTCCTGGCAGTCTGTGCTTGCATAGCGTCAAGGGCTGTGGTTTATCCCAGCTGTACAGGTGAGATCAATGTTCAATGCTTACAGGCATTTACAGAAGGGGAAAAATTCTCATACATGAAAACCTATCACATTTAAGAGTTTAGTAGTTCTTTTTTATTATTTTATTCCTCTTGATCTTTCACCTCCATGCTTTTACCATTTCCAAAGGCAGAGTTACAAAATGGCCTATCTAAATAAGATTTTGATACAAAGAAGATAAAAAGGGCAAGTTTTAGAAAAGACTAATCAATCCTTTATGTATTAACTCATTCAGCTTTTCAAACAACCCTGTGAGGGAGGTACTTTGAATCATACAAATTCATAATGTAGATTCATAATACAGGTATTTGGAAATCAACAGGTTTTAAAATTTTATGACCTGCCATTAATACGAAGCATAAATTCTCCATGTTTATTCATTGACATTAGCATGTAAATCAGCTGAGGATGACTATTTATGCTTTATAAATTCTAATTATTTCTCCTGTGTCCTTCTTTTGAAAGAAGTACTTTCGGTAACAAGTAGATCCATGAAAAATAAAATTATGTTTATATACTTTTTGAGAACATTGAAGAAATAATTTGGAAAATAATTCCTCTTTCTTATGAAAATTTTTCCATTATTCACTTTTCTGTTAACGACCGTAAACATAATAAACTGAAAATATTACCTAAACAGTTGTTTTGAAACTATGTCAAAGCTATAGAAGTTAAAATTAGGCTATATGTATTGATTTAAACTTATCTTTGAGTAATATGTGGCCAGTACCTGCTTTCATGGATTCTTAGAAATCTGGTAACAAAGAGAACAGGATGCACAGATCATGTCGTTGATGAGGCGTTAGTCACAAGGGACATGGCCTTGGAATATGGCCATTGCAAGCCTGAATCTCAGTTTTGCTAGTTGACTTACCTTGAGGAAGAAGTAAGTTGATTCACCTCATTTAGGCTGTTTAAGAGCTCAGCTGCTAACCAAAAAGTCAGCAGTTCCAATCCACCAGCCGCCCCTTGGAAGTCCTATGGGGCAGTTCTGCTCTGTCCTGGAGGGTCGCTATGAGTCGGAATCGACAGCAGTGGGATTTGGTTTTTAGGCTGTTTCCTCAGGTGTCAGACGAAGACAGTAAAGTACCTGCTGCGTAGGGTTGCTGTGAGAGTTTCAGGGAGGTAACACATGTAGTGCCCGATCCAGACATAACCACAGTGAACCATAGCTGCTATTGTTATTGTCCCTTCTGTGCTGTAAAACGCAGAAATGACTTCTCTGGCTTGGATACCGACGTAAACAGGCAGTTCCCTTTTGTACCACAAGAGGGCGTGCCTGTGTTATCCCTGAGCTAAAGTCTGAATGCCTGTGATATGGCTGAAAATTGAGAAATGAGTGGATACTGGGAAAAATGTGAAAGGAAAAGAGTTTTGACAGTGTCAAGGAAAAGAGGTACTGGAAACGGTGAAAAGGAAGAGATTATGAATAAAACGCTTCTAAGATGTGAGTGCTGTGCTGATGTAGGTTGCTGTAGATTTCATTTTTCAGTTAGTACTCTTTCTTGCCTATATCTGAGGATTTTGATTTATTTATTTTGTTTTCTTCCTTTTTTTGCAACTGTGTCTATAAATCTTTTATATCAAATACAGAACCTAATGTTTAGTTCCTCAGTAGTGGTCCTGAATAATTAATATTAGTTAAAGATTAATTGGACTGTTTGTGTTTGATACCTTAAGATTTGTACAAAACCTATTTGCCGTAAATGAGAGAATTAGAAATTTTTTGAATCTTTTCATCTTGTCTCCTCTTTGCACGTTCCCCCACTGCTCACCCCCTACACCCACCCCCACTCCACCCCACTTTTCCACTTCTGGATCATTTTATGTGATTGGCTATCATACCTAGCTCAGAAGGGTGGGGACAAGGAAAAGCAAAGACCCTAGGGACATAGAACTAAGTCTAGTTTAAGTAGACTGTTAAAGTGGAGATCAGGATCAGAGTGAAGCAGAGTGAAGTTGGCGGTTGTGGAATTGTGTTCTGATAAATTTAGGGAAACATTCAGCTTTACCTCAGTTATACGAATATTCCAGGTGAATGTTCTTTGATTTTGATCCAGGTAATCCCTTTATTTTGTTAGCATTTGTTCATATTATAAATACAGAAATCATAAGCACGTCATGTTTTATATAACTGTAATTGTACTTTAACACATTTTGTGTAGGGACATGTTCTGAATTTAGAAAGAACAGTTTAGGCATATCCTTTTACTTTGAAGCCTACTTTCAGACGTTTTCTCTGAGGTTTGATTGTGATGATGACCCACTGGTCGAGTTCGGCGTCACGCTACCAAAAAACCAAACCCAACCCATTGTGATCGTGTCGAAGTTTGTCAAGTAGAATAGCGACCCTACAGGACAGAGTAGAACTGCCCCATAGGGTTTCCAAGGCTGTAATCTTTACAGGAGCAGACTGCCACATCTTTCTCCCGCGGAGCAGCCGGTGAGTTTGAACCACTGACCTTTTGGTTCGTAACTGAGCACTTAACTGTCTGCACCACCGGGGCTCCTAGTGTCACACTGCCCTGGTTCAAATCATGGACTACTGTGTGTGAAACTTGGCAAAATCAAAGTTATCCCTGTAATTTCACTGTCACTCACTTGAATTCTGATAATTTCTTGAGCAGAAGAGGGAGAAATGGAATTACTATAGAAATTATCCATAATTCTGTTTTACCAGTATGGCCAACTGTGCAAAGTGATCATTTATGGTACACCATCCCCTGTTGCCGTTGAGTCAGTTCTGACTCCTAGCAACCCTATAGGACAGTGTAGAACTGCCCCCATAGGGTTTCCAAGGCCATAAATCTTTACGGAAGCAGACCTTTTGGTTAGGTAGCTGAGTGAGTGACCACTGTGCCACCAGGCTCCTTCTGGTACACCATAAGGAGTTGCAGATTTGTAAGTACTTTCAAGATTGCCAGATTTAAAAAAGAAAGAAAAGAAAAGAATGCCACAGCCCCGTTTTCTTTACTTCCACCACAAAATTTGTTGCGTTTCAAAATGTGGGATCACCCATGATGATCTGTTTTCCATATGAATGCCATTCATGTTGTTCATTGTGGCAGAAAGAAGGTGGAGAATGGCTGATACAGGGACAAGCTTTTCCTTTATTGTTTAAAATGATGGAATATTTCAGATATGGAAAGAAAGCATAAGGAATCCTATAACCAATACATATGTATAAAATACCCAGTGTAAGAGTTAAAGCTTCATGTAGTTACGAAAACATTACATACAGTCTTCCACAAATATGTCTGCCTTTCTCCGTTTCAGAGGTAACCTCTATTCTGAATTTGGTGTTTAGTATTACCATGCATGGTTTCACACTTTTACTAAATGCATCTGTATTCCCAAACATAAGTAGTATTATTTTATAATACATAGTAGTGTGGTATACATTTTAAAACAAGATTTAAATTGTATCTGTTGCAAGTCAGCTTGCACAGGAAGCAGACTCTGAGCAGGAAATTCACATAAACAGGGATTTTGTAAGGAGATTTTAGGATTAGCTCCTATAAAGGGAACGGAGCAGGATTGGACAGAGGAAGAAATTGGCCTGCAACGCGGTCACAACAAAGGCCTCGGAGGATCCCAGAGGGAGTACTGAAGGCAGGACAAACCATTTCCAGCGTGTTGATTCTAACTCATGGCGACCCCACGTATTTCAGAGTACGGTTGCTCCATAGGGTTTTAAGTGGCTGTGGCCTATCAGAAGCAGATCACGAGGACTTTCTTCTGAAGCACCTCTGGGTGGATTTGAACCGTCAACCTTTCAGTTAGTAGCTGAGCACATGAACTGTTTACATCACCCAGGGACTCCTGAAGGTGGGATAGCGCTACAGAATTGTCCAGAGTTGACGTGAGGGGCCAGCCCTTTGTAGCTTCACATTGACCAGTTACTGGATCCAAGAGGGAGCATGACTCATCATTTTTGTATACTATTCAGTTTTATAAATATATTGCAGTTTTTAATACATATTCCTATTGACAGACATTGACATTTTTTGCAGTTTTTCACTATTGAAGAAAATGTGGCTGTGTACATACTTTATATATCTCGTTAGTGTAGGTACCAGAGTTCACGTAGGGTATGTAACTAGACTGAAGTTGCTGGGTCTTAAGATAGACTCAACTTCAGATTTAATAATGACAATGAAGTTGCTCTCTAAAGTGGCTGTACCTTGCTCCATGTTCTCGTAATCAGGTGTTATTGTCAGACTTTAATGTTGCCAATCTGATGGGTATGGAATGATACCTCATTGTGGTTTTAATTGGAATCTTGTTGATTGCTAGTGAGATTAAGAATTTGTATGTGTTTATTAGCTATTTGGGTTTCTTCAGTGAAGTGTGTATTCTAATCGGTTGCCCATTTTTCTATTGGTTTCTTTTTCATACTGATTTGTAGGCATCTTTACATAGTCTGGATAACAAGTCTTTGTTGCTTATATCTGTTACAAATACGTTCTTCTGGTTTGGGGCTTGATGGTTCACTTTTTTAAGTAGTGTCTTTTGTTGAACAGGAGTTTCCCCTTAATGCAATCAGATTTACCAGTCGTTTCCTTTGGGCATTGCTTCTTGTGTGTATTTTAAAAATGCTTCCTCAGGTTGAGTTCTAATAAGAATATTCTCCTCTGTTTTCTACTGAAAGTCCTAAAGCTGTGCTTCTCACAGGTTAGTCTGCACCCCATCTAAGATGAACTTTTGTGTATAGTCTAAGGCGTATCTGCTTTTCTTTTTCTCACTGCTGACCAGTTGTCCTCCCACCAATTATTCATTGGTTCACCCTTTCTCCATTGATGTGTAGTGCTATTTCTGTCTTTAGGTTCCCATCTGTGCAGGTCTGTCTTGGTTTCTTGATTTTGTTATACTTATCTGTTACTTTTTTCCTGTTCCAATTTCACACTTGCTTTATTATGTCTTGCTGTCTACTAGGTTAAATCTCCTCCTCTTGTTCTTCTTTCAGATTGCCCCTACTCTTGGCTCTTTGCTCTTCCATATATGTTGTAGAGTTATGTCCCGTGAAAAACCTTCCTTTGAGTTCATGCGTTGAATCTAGAGATTAATTCGAGGAGAATTAACATCTTCGTGGGATAGAAGTTTCCTGTCTATGTCGTCTTGAATATCTATATTGAGGTCTTCTTACTTTCATGTAGGGAGGAGCCCCAGTGGTGCAGTAGTTAAAGCACTTGGCTGCTAACCAAAAGGTCGGCAGTTCAAATCCACCAGCCACCCTGTAGGAGAAAGATGTGACACTTTGCTTCCATAAAGATTACAGCCTTGGAAACCCTATGGGGCAGTTCTACTTTGTCCTATAGGGTCACTATGAGGCAGAATTGACTCAGTGACAGTGGGTTTGGTTTTGGTTTTAGACTTTCAAGTAACTGTTATAACTTAATTTTTTTACTCAATATTGATTGACACCATTGCATGTTAATAAATATATTTCTTCATCAGCAATTTAATGATTGCATAACCATCTGTTAGTTGACTACATGGTAATTTATTTAACTATGGCCCTGTTCATATTCATAACATATCTTCACAATGATTATTCTTGAGTTCTGATCTTTCTCATTAAAAAATTTTATATAAACATTTGTTGTTCTTAGGTGCTATGAGTCAATTCCAAGTCATAACCACTCTGTGTACAATAGAACAAGACACTGCCCGGTGCTGTGCCATCCTCACAACCATTGTTACGCTTGAGCCCATTGTTGCAGCCACTGTGTCAGTCCATCTCCTTGAGGGTCTTCCTCTTTTTCACTGATGCTTTACTCTACCAACCATGATGTCCTTCTCCAGGGCCTGGTCCTTCCTGATAACATGTCCAAAGTATGTGAGACGAAGTCTCGCCATCCTCACTTCTGAAGAACGCTCTGGCTGTACTTCTTCCAAGACAGACCTGTTTGTTCTTCTGGCAGTCCATGGTATATTCAGTATTCTTCGCCAACACCATAATTCAGAGGCATTAGTTCTTCTTAGGTCTTCCTTATTCACATGCATATGAGGTGATTGAAAATACCATGGCGTAGGCCATGTGCGCCTTAGTCCTTAAAGTGACATCTTTGCTTTTTAACACTGTGAAGAGGCCTTTTGCAGCAGATTTGCCCAGTACAATGCATTGTTCGATTTCTTGACTCCTGCTTCCGTGGGCGTTGATTGTGGATCCAAGTAAAATGAAATCCTTGACAACTTCATTGTTTTCTCCATTTATCATGATGTTGTTTATTGGTCCAGTTGTGAGGGTTTTTGTTTTCTTTATGTTGAGGTGTAATCCATACTGAAGGCTGTAGTCTTTGATCTTCATCAGTAAGTGGTTCAAGTCCTCTTCACTTTCAGCAAGCAAGGTGGTGTCATCTGCATATCACAGGTTGTTAATGAGTCTTCATCCAGTTTCGATGCCCTGTTCTTCATATAGTCCAGCTTCTCAGATTATTTGCTCAGTATACAGATTGAATAAGTATGATGAAAGGATACAACCCTGACATATACTTTTCCTGACTTTAAATCATGCAGTATCCCCTTGTTCTGTTCCAACGACTGCCTCTTGGTCTTTGTACAGGTTCCTCATGAACACAGTTAAGTGTTCTGGAATTCCCATTCTTCTCAATGATATCCATAATTTGTTATGATCTAGAGTCGAATGCCTTTGTATAGTCAGTAAAGCACAGGTAAACATCTTTGTGGTATTGTCTGCTTTCAGCCAGTATCCATCTAACATCAGCAGTGATATCCCTTGTTCCACGTCCTCTTCTGAATCCAGCTTGAATTTCTGGCAGTTCCCTGTAGATGAACTGCCACAACTGCTTTTGAATGATCTTCAGCAAAATTTTACTTTTGTGTGATACTAGTGATACTGTTTGATAATTTCGGCATTCTGCTGGATCACTTTTCTTTAGAATGTGCACAAATATGGATCTCTTCCAGTCGGTTGGCCAGGTAGCTGTCTGCCAAATTTCTTGGCATAGATAAGTGAGCACTTCCAGCCCTGTATCCATTTGTTGAAACATCTCAACTGGTATTCCGTCAATTCCTGGAGCCTTGTTTTTCGCCAGTGCTTTCAGTGCAGCTTGGACCTCTTCCTTCAGTAACATTGGTTCTTGATCATATGCTGCCTCTTGAAATGGTTGACTGTCAACCAATTCTTTTTGGTACAGTGACTCTGTATATTCCTTCCGTCTTCTTTTGATGCTTCCTGCGTCGTTTAGTATTTTCCCCATATAATCATTCAATATTGCATGTAGAGGCTTGAATTTTGTCTTCAGTTCTTTCAGCTTGAGAGATGCTGAGCATGTTCTTCTCTTTTGGTTTTCAATCTCCAGATCTTTGCACATTTCATTATAATACTTTGTCTTCTCGAGCCACCCTTTGAAATCTTCTATTCAGCTCTTTTACTTTATCATTTCTTCCTTTCACTTTAGCTACTATACGTTCAAGAGCAACTTTCAGAGTCTCTTCTGGCATCCATTTTGGTCTTTCTTTTCTGTCTTCTTAATGACTTCTTGCTTTCTTCATGTAGGATGTCCTTGATGTCATTCCACAACTCATCTGGTCTTCCGTCATTAGTGTTTAATGTGTCAAATCTATGCTTGAGATGGGCTCTAAGTTCAGGTGGGATATACTCAAGGTCATACTTTGGCTCTTGTGGACTTGTTCAGATTTTTCTTCAACTTGAACTTCCATAGGAGCAATTAATGGTCTGTTCCACAGTCAGCCCCTGGCCTTGTTCTGACTGATAATATTGAGCTTTTCCATCATCTCTTTCCACAGATGTAGTCGATTTGATTCCTGTGTGTTCCATCTGGTGAGGTCCATTTATATAGTCACTGTTTATGTTGTTGAAAAAAAATATTTGCAATTAAGAAGTTGTTGATCTTGCAAAATTCTGTCGTATGATCTCCATCGTTTCTGTCACCAAGACAATATTTTCCAGCTACCAATCCTTCTTCTTTGTTTCCAACTTTTGCATTCCAAATGCCAGTAATTATCAGTGCATCTTGCTTGCATGTTTGATCAACTTTAGACTTCAGAAGTTTGTAAAAATCTTCAGTGTTTTCATCTTTGGCTTTAGTGGTTGGTGGGTAAATTGGAAAAACAGTTGGATTAACTGGTCTTCCTTGTAGGCATATGGATATTATCCTATCACTGACAGCATTGTACGTCAGGATAGATCTTGAAATGTTCTTTTTGATGATGAACACAGTGCCATTCCTCTTCAATTTGTTATTCCTGACATAGCAGACCATATGATTATCTAGTTAGAAATGGCCAGTATCAGTCCATTTCAGCTCACTAATACCTAGGATATTGACGTTTATGTATTCCATTTCATTTTTGATGACTTCCAAGTTTCATTGATTCATACTTCAGATGTTCCACATTACAAGTATTGGTGGATGTTTGCAGCTGTTTCTTCTCATTTTGAGTCGTGCCACATCAACAAATGAAGGTCCTCAAAGCTTGACTCCATCCATGTCATTAAGATTGACTCTACTTTGAGGAGGCAGCTCTTCCCCAGTCATCTTTTGAGTGCTTCCAACCTCAGGGATTCATCTTCTGGCACTATATCAGACAGTGTTCTGCTGCTATTCATAAGGTTTTCACTGGCTAATTTTTTTCAGAAGTAGACCGCCAGGTCCTTCTTCCTAGTCTGTCTTAGCCTGGAAGCTCAGCTGAAACCTGTCTGCTGTGGGTGACCCTGCTGGTATTTGAATACCAGTGCTGTAGATTCCAGAATCACAGCAACAGTGCAAGCCCCCACAGTAATGAAAAACTGACAGATGCATGGGGGGTATAAATATTTAGCTATATTTTATTTCTGTAAAGTTATTTTTATATTATTTTTCCAGGATTTACTCAGGTATAAGATATGAAGGAGTGCCTGGAAGGTGCAACTAGTTAAACACTGGACTACTAACTGAAAGGCTGGCAATTCATACCCACCCAGAGATGCTTCAGAAATAAGGCCTGGTGATCTGCTTCCCAAAGGTCACAGCCTTGAAAACCCTACGGAGCAGTTCTACTCTGCACACGTGGGGTCGCCATGAGTCGGAATCAACTCAATGGCAGCTAACAAGATATGAGAAAAATACCTAACTCAGTTTTTTCCCATGTGAGTAGCCAGTTTTTGCTTACTTTTTCCTTTTTGTCTGATTTACTTTGTCTTTTTTGTTTCACCACCAAACGACCGTCCACCGTTCCCATACAGAGGAGGTACTCAATAAATGTTTGAAGAAATGAATCCATTTTTAATATTAATTTTGTTTTCAGATGTTTTATTCTTTCCATTGGTATATCTGTCTGTTCTATATCTGCCACCTAGGGCTTCGAACCTTTTGTTCCAGTTCGAACCCCTACCGAGAATTTGCATTTCTCACAAGTTCCCAGACAATGCTAGCGCTGCTGGTTAGGGACCATTTCTGAGAACCACTAGTACAGCCGTGGTTCTCAAAATTTATTATACATAAAAATCACCTGGGGATCTTGTTAAAATGTAGATTGTGATTCAGTATCTCTGGGGTGGAAATACAGATTCTTAGCAGGGGTTCTAAGACTTGCTACGGCCACAGTGTTGTAATTATTAGAGCTTTATGATAAATTTGTATATATGGCAGAACAAGATCCCTTTCATCATCATCATCATTGATATTACTCTTTTTCAGAATTTTCTGGTTACCTCTGCATCATTTTTCTTTCAGCTGAACTTCAAAATAATTTGGTTAAGTGCCCTCAAAAACTGTTAGGATTTTCATTGAGATTGTGTTTGTTTAGTTTTTCTTACCAGCCTAATGAGTGCTGCATATTCATCAATTTCCTAAATTCCAAAACTTTTTGGTTAGAGCAGATAAACCAGGTTTCTTTTTGAATTAAAATTCAAGGCAATTAAAGAAATCCATTGCAGCAAACAGAATGATGCCAAATGCTTATCCTGTCGAGACAAAATGTTTTTCTATATTGAGCAGCACTTCAAAGGCTTTGCCTCTTTTTTACAAAACACAGCTTGTCTGGTACCACGTGTTCCCTGACTGGACAGATTCTCAAAAACAGATAATAGGTTGCTGTATGGTTGAAGAAGTCTTTTTTTTTTTTTTTTTTTTCAAGTGGACT
Source organism: Trichechus manatus latirostris (assembly GCF_000243295.1). Classification (NCBI taxonomy): domain Eukaryota; kingdom Metazoa; phylum Chordata; class Mammalia; order Sirenia; family Trichechidae; genus Trichechus; species Trichechus manatus. Next base: position 5,545,713 of record NW_004444033.1, on the reverse strand, counting down.
GCTGTCTCCCACAAATCCTTACAGGAATTTCTGTGCCCCTACTTCTTTGATTTACTATTTTTTATGGTAAGGAAGTAGGATGACAGAGCCTGTTGGGTATGTGAGGGAAGTCTGTGGAACTCTTGTTCACACCTGCTGAGGTTCTGGCAGTGGTATTTGCTAAGTGAAGTATGAAGCCTGGTTTGTAAAGTGTTTTCAGAGAGCACTGTGGCTCCAGGCCAGCTCGTTTAGCCTTTGTCTTTTTTCTTGCATAAAATTGCCTACTTTTCACTTCCAATGGAAGTGTTAGGCACTTCAGAGATGTTTGTTCTTGTCACGTGCACACCATCTGTGGTCTCCAGGCAGTTTAGACAGGTTCCCAAATTGGCGGAGGTCTGTGTTGGTCAGCATACGGAGAACGATCCGCACGATCGGTCAGACCCTAGTGCCAGTGGGTCCCTGTTGGTGTGACTAGTGCTGTGGCCCACACCTGGCACATTCGTGCTGTGGGTTTGGTTTCTATTTTTATTTAAATAAACTCTGTTTTAGAATAGTTTTAGTTTTGCTGAAAAGTTGCAAAGATTGTACAGAGTTCCTTTTACGCCTCTCATCCAGTTTCCCCTATTGCTAACTCTTAGGTTACCATTACATTTGTCTCGGCTAAGGAACACGCATTGGTATTATTAACTAAATTCCGCAGTTATTCAGATGTCACTGGTTTTTCCCCAGTGTCCTTTTTTATGCTTGAGGATCCCACCCAGGATACCACAATACATTTGAGCGTCATGTCTCCTGAGGCGCCTCTGGTCTGTTAGAGTGTCTCAGACTTTTCTTGTTTTTGACAGCCTTGTCAGTTTTGAGGGGTACCGGTCAGGTATTTTGTAGAATGCTTGGATTTTTGTGATTTTTTTTCTCATGACTAGATTGGACCTGTGGGTTTTGGGGAGGAAGACCATAGAGATGACATGACCTTCTCATCACATTGTATCGGGTGCGTGATATCCACATGACTCATCACTGATGGTGTTGACCTTGATCACCTGGCCAGGAGAGTGTTTGCCAGGTTCTCCGCTGTGTTTAAGTTCCCACCCCTTTCCATACTCGACTCTTGCGAAGCAAGTCGCTAGACACAGTGTAGGCTCAGTTTGAGAGGTGTTTAGTAATCTTATCTATCTGTAGTAAGGTCGCTGGTGGCTCAGGGGTAGAGTTTTCACCTTCTGTGCGGGAGACCTGGATTCGATTCCTGGCCAGTATACCTCATGCGCAGCCATCACCCGTCTGTCAGTAGTGGATTGTGTGTTGCTATGATGCAAAAAGAGGAAGATCCTCAGCGAGATGGATTGACACAGTGGCTGCAACAATGGGCTCAAACATAGCAACTATTATGAGGATGGTGCAGGATTAGGCAGTGTTTTGTTCTGTTGTACATGGGGTCACTATGAGTTGAAGATGACCTGACAACACCTAACAACATAACAAATGATGCTAAACAGATTTTAGCAGAACTTCCAGACTAAGACAGAATAGGAAGAAAGGCCTGGCAATCTACTTCTGAAAATCAGCCAGTGGAAAACCCTATGGATCACAGAGGTTCGACCTGCACCCGACCATGGGAATGGCACAGGGATGGGCAGTGTTTCATGCCATTGTGCGTTGGGGTCTCCATGAGTCGGGGGCTGAATCCACAACTACTGATGACATCTCTGTACATTATATTTTAAGCGATGCCTATTTTTTTTTTTTTTTTTGTATCCCAGATAGATAGATTTTGTACTCAAAGCCTTAACGGTAAATACAACTTGCCTAAACCTAAAAAGGAAGTGAAGTAGTCACTGAGTTGAGTCTTCTTTTGGTCCCGTGCACTTGGTTGACTAGTTTTATTTTAAAATCTTCATGCTCTGTGAACTGCATCTTGGCCTGCACGAGCTGCACCTTCTGCCCCTGTGGCTGCACAGCTTGCTCTTCTCTTCTTCCAGCATGAAGAAAGCCTCGCTTTGCTGTTACTAGTGGGGGATAAAGTTTTAACATAAGAGCATTTTATCTAGTAAACATCAAAATATATTTATTCTAATAACTTCGATAGAAATCCTTCTGTGTGTAAAATTATCTTAAAGATGTAAGAGTTTTTCTTTTTTTATGCTCTCTGACACCTATTCTGACTCACAGTGAGTGGTTTAACCTCCCACACACCTTGTATACCTGTAAGGTATCTTTGCCCTCACTTAGAGTTCAGATTGCAGATTGATCGCTGTTTTTGTGTTGTTTCTCAGATGAAATTCTGAATGAATTTGATTTTTTTTTTTTTGGTCTGATTATTCTTTTCCACTCAACTTGAGTGACTTGATTTACATTCTCATGTCAAGTCCATTTCTAAGCAAGAATAATGAACAGGAGAATAATACATTGTTTTAGTCTATAATGGAACTGTTCTTGAAAAGATGTACACAAATAACTATTTACTCATTTAATCAACATTGTATATGCTTTTTGGGGTACTTCCTGTTTCAGAAAACCTTGTGATAATTTCTGCAATGTCAAAAATGACCACTTTTGCAAATCCACATTTGCAGGTACTTGGTTTCATTAAGGTGGCCTGCCGAAGTGTATTTTCAGAACATTAAAACTTCATCTTCCCTCTTAGAATCCAGTACTGGGAGAAAAAGTTCAAAAAACACATTTGAAGAAGTCTTTTTCTCACTTTGCAGTCACTTGGTGTATGATAACTCAAAACAGAATAATGTTTTTAATCAACCACGGGGAAATCCTTCCCCAGCCCCTCAATTCTGCTTTCAGTCAGTCAAAAGAGTCTTACATTCACATGGGGGATTCCCACATGCTCTATTATAAGTCTCATTTGAAGTTTTCATATATGTGTGGAATGTAGGATATTATTGCATACATTTTGTATCTCAGTTCAGTGTGCTGTTACTTTATTTTAATATTACTCATTCTGGTTTCTAAGTATGTATGTGCAAGAGTGAGAAAAGCTGAGCATTATGAAAATGAAATATAAAAAGACTAAATTTTTCTCAGGTAGGCTATAGGCCTATTAAATATGATACGATCTTTGGATATATACTGGTCTTTTGTCTCAGCAAGTAAAGCAAACTCTTAAGAGCTTTGGATACAGGACCCCCCACTTCCCCCCGCTTTCTCCCCATGGGTAATGGGTATTCACCCATGTGGCTGCTTTCACCGCACTAACCAACTCACCTGCCCTCTGGGGAGCTGCAGGCTCTCCTGTCCACCCCACTCAGGGGTCGGGTGTATTTCTACTGCTGGCTTCTGGCAGACATGCTTCCCACAGTTTCAGCTTAGGCCAATGTCTGAGGTCTTGAAGTGATCAGAGGTCTCTGGGTGGCGCAAATGGTTTGCTCTCGACTACCAGCTAAAAGGTTGGTGGTTCAAACCCACCCCGCAGCACCGCGGAAGGAAGGCCTGGTGATCTGTTTCCATAAAGATCACACGCAAGAAAACCCTATGGAGCAGTTCTATTTTGTAACACATGGGGCTGCCAAGAGTTGGAATTGACTCTTTTTTTTTTTTTTTAAGTGATCACAAAAAAGATGGTATGTGTTGAGTAATTAAAAAAAATTTTTTTGGAAAATATACCAGGGTGAAGAGGCGTAACTATCTTATGTGTAATTAGTATACTATGAGGAAGTCAGTGAGAAAGTTCTGTGTGGACCAACTCCTGCGTGCCCTGTGCCCTACACTTTCCTGAGCTCCTGTAAGAGAATCCCGTGGCTTCTGCAGGGACAGGGGTTACGTTTAAACTGGTTTGTTCCATGACTCCGTGGCATCGCGTGTGAAAAACCCCAGCAGTAGATAGGAGCCTGCTGCCAGTTCTACCCCTCTGCAGGCAGACTTGCAAAATCTACTGAATGGAAGTTTTCTTAAACGAGAAGAGAACTCGTAACTGGTGCACAGAGGGCAAAGCCACAGGACATTCTCTGCCTTGTCCTGTACCCTGTTCAGTCCTTAGCGGACATTTGTTGTTCGGGGGAGTGTTCTGAGCATTATGAAGGATCAGGGGACACGGGGGGTTGGAGAACTGTCCCTCCCTCCCTTCCTTCCTAAGATTTTAAGGCATTTAAAAGCCCACTCACCCTCACTCCCCCGCAAAAGCCAACAAACATTAACAATAAGAGAGTTTTTCCTGAACTTGCCTGGTTCACCCTCAGGCCTGTACGTCTCAAAAACTTACCTAACATGGTATTTTCATGAACAAACTACATCATTATGTTCCTGTGCCAAGAAGATTCAGATCCGTAAGGGTGCTTTAAAGTTGTTATCCACATTGTATTTCCCCGTTACCTTTGCATCTCCTCTAAAATAGCCTGGATTTTTCCCCAGGTTTTAAAATATCAGGACATTTTACGTCTCTAAACATTGCATCTTCCCCAGGCTGGCACCACCTCCCGCAGCCTGTGTTTCTCAATGAGCGTGAGACGTGCCCCCGCGCCTGCTCTGTGCAGGGGCCTTCAGGAGCATGTCTTGGGCCGCCACGCCAGTCCAGGTCTGCTTCAGCCCCGAGGATGTCTTCAGAGCCAGCATCTCAGGGACTGTTTCCGAGCTTGAGCTGCTCAGCAGTCTGACCTCTTTCAGTAAATTATTTTGTGCTTTGTCATTCTCCTTAACACTGTGATGCAGAAACAGCAATCTATTATCAGCTTATCCCAGCTGGTTTTGACTCAGTCCACAATTGTGTGCACATAAAAGAGAGTGGAGCAGTCAAGAAAGCATCGCATTGGGAAAATCTGCTGTAAAAGACCTCTTTAAAGTGCTAAAAAGTGAAGATGTCACTTGGAGGACTAAGGTGCACCTGATCCAAGCCATGGTGTTCCCAGTCGCGTCCTATGCAATGATGGTGAGCATGGCGCAGGACCGGGCAGTGTGGCATTCTGTGGTGCATAGGGTCGCGGTGAGTCGGAACTGACCCGGCAGCACCTAACAACAACAGCATATGCGTATGAAAGCTGGACAATGAATAATGAAGATGCAAGAAGAATTGATGCCTTTGAATTGTGGTGTTGGCGAAGAATATTGACTATACCGTGGATTACCAGAAGAATGAACCAATCTGTCTTGGAAGAAGTACAGCCAGAGTGCTCCTTAGAAGCGAGGATGATGGGACTTCGACTCACATGCTTTGGACATATTATCAGGAGGTACCAGTCCCCAGAGAAGCACATCATGCTTGGTAAAGTGGGGGGCCAGCAAAAAAGAGGAAGACCCTTGATGAAATGGATTGACACAGTGGCTGGAACAATGGCTCACGCATAACAATGACTGTGAGGATGATGCAGGACTGGGCGGTGTTCCGTTCTGCTGTACATGGGATCGCTATGTGTTGGAACCAACTCAATGCCATCTAACAACAACAACAACAAAAGTGGGTGGCGTAAGGGGATGTAATAACACCTTTGCTCAGAAGGTTGACTCCTGTCTTAGGCTGTTAGCACTCATTCTTTCAGCAAACATTTATTTCATGCTCCGTGATGGGGCGGGGGATACAGGAATAAAGGGCCTAGTGCTGTCTTCAGGAAGCTTCCAGTCTAGCGAGAGTGACCCAGGGCAGAGCAGTCACAGCTCCAACGCAGGAGCTTATGGAAGGACCTGCAGGCCAGACGGGGAAGCGAGTCCTCCAGGAGGGACCGACATGTAGCCTGGGTGTTGGAGGGTGGGTAGAAGTCAACTGGGAAAAGATGGGTGTGGTGCGGGGGCAGAGAGTGAGCAGGAACGTCCGACTCCGGCGGGTGCTGCATGGGGACATGCTGTGTGTTCAGTGCCCACAGAGCAGGGACTGTGATGGGAGCTGCAGGCCCTCAGGACCTGCTTTAGCTTAGTTTGTTGAGGAAAACATCTCAGGCAGGGTAGTTATGAGCACATGCCAGCGTTTCATTACAGTTTTGCGGGGCAGGGAAAAGGCCCCTGGTAGGTGCGTTCAGAGAGGCACTCTTGTAGAGACTTGTTACAGGAAGAAAGTTTGATAAAAAGGGAGGTGGGGTCTGCAGCATATCTGACTATATTCTGTTTTGATGTCTCTGTGGCCTTACTGGCCAAGTGTCTTCTTTGTGACCTTTTATTATTACGTTTAACCACTGTCATATCAACATACTGCCATAAATATAACACCTCACAATTACCTGATAATATAGGGTATATCTGAGAATATGCATTTCCTTTCAAATTTGATATGACTAGGGACTTGGCCTCTTTAACTTTTATTCCTATTAGGAACCTGTATTCAAATAAGTAATTATTCATCTTTTTTTTTTTTTTTGATGTCACCCAAGTTGCAAAAATCTGACTCTGAGAACACAGGAGGGCTGACTGTGGGGCAAAGGCAGTGTGCCACGTCTGCAGGTGTGGAAATGAGGATTCAGTAAGCCTCTTCAGTCAGGAGGTTGCCAAGGCAACCACCTGTGTCTAATTAAAAGATGGGGAACTAAGAGGTATATGCCTGGAAATTTTAATCTCATATGAAACATTAAATCCTTGTCACATTGAGATCTTAGTTTGCGTTTCTTCGTTCAAGATAAATACAAAAAAAAAAAAAAAAAACAAAAAACCCAAAACTGAATTATTGATAGAACACACACATTATTGTTAAGAGGTGTGTGTGTGTGTTTGTGTATTGTTGCACTTTGTCTTTTTAACACTCTTTTTCTGAAGGGAATGTTTCGTTTTCTTTTTTGGCTTATTCGGGAAAGCAAAAGTGAAGTTATTGCTTGAAGTGATTGCATTTAGCTGTGAAGTTATTTGAGAAAGTAGACTTTTTTTCATATGCCTATGTTGGAGTTTCTTATTATCAGTATACTCTCCAGCGTATGGAGGAATTTATTATTGTACAGTTCCTCTTTCAGTGTCCACGCTTGAATTTATACTTATGCTGATGATTTAGTTGTTTCAGTCTGCTACGCTGTTAGTTGCTGTTGAGTCAATTCTGACTTATGGTGACCCCCGTGCGTGCAGAGTAGAACTGCTCCATAGGGTTTTGAAAGCTGACTTTTCATAACAGGCCTGTCTCCCAAGGTACCTCTGGGTGGGTTCAAACCACCAGTCTTTTGACTAGTAATGTGATGTTTCACTCTTTGCATGTAGGCTATACCCATACTACTGCTGTGTGAAGGGCTATCCACCGGCAGGAATGATGGACTCTTCCAGCAAATAGACACAGCTTCAATTTGCTAACATTGCTCTCCAACTCATCACTTTCGTCCTTTTTATATAGGTTTTTACTTGGTTGACCTTAAGAATCTGATAAACATTTCCCTTCCCCTGTGAAGCGCTAACACTTCCAGGCTGTATTTTACATGGACTTTCATTAAATTCCATTTTAATGAGTAAAGTGGCTCATTTTAATGTATCTGTAAAAGCCCTATTAGTTATGTGACCGACTCATTTCCACAGTTTTAGAAATAATAAATATCTGAAAAGAACCTGAACATTAAGAGATTGGCAGTGCTAATTTTAAATAGGGTTATGTTATGATCCTAAGGAGTCTTGGTGGTGCAACAGTTAAGCATTCCACTGCTGACCAAAAGGTTGGCGGTTCAAACTCGCCCAGTCCTCCATGGGAGAAAGACCTGGCGATCTGCTTCCGTAAAGATTACAGTCTAGAAAACCCTAAGGGGCTGTTCTGCTCTGTCCTGTAGGGTCGCTAAGAGTTAAAATCAATTGGGGGCACCTAACAGCATGTTGCAATCCTAGGTCGGGTGTTCTACAGAAATATTACACAGAAGATGAGATAAAGAATATGGCCTTGTCCTCCAGGAGAGTGCAAGGAGCCACCTCCCCACTCTGAGAACCTGTGGGCTTCATGGAAGTTCAGCACTTACAATCACAATAATTTGAACTTGGCTTTTGGATACCCCAGTTGACTGCCTTCTATCACCTAAACTTTTTGACTCTCCTACTGCAGAAATACGGCAGATTAAATAGGTAAACTTTGTTATCATAGTTTTCCCCCTCCCTAGATGACTGGATGGAAACCCTGGTAGCGCAGTGGTTAAGAGCTCAGCTGCTAACCGAAAGGTCGGCAGTTCACATCCACACAGCTGTTCCTTGGAGACCCTATGGGGCAGTTCTGCTCTGTCCTATACTGTCACTATGAATCGGAATCGACTTGATGGCAACGAGTTTGGGTTTTTGGTTTTTAGATACCTAGATTTGTGGAAGGAATTATGATGGCAAATCCTGGTCTGACCTTTTTTTTTTTTTTCCTATTGCAAAAGTGAAATTTTTCTAATTCTTAAGAGTCAAAATGTATGTTGTTGAGTAGATTCTGACTCATAGTGACCCTGTGTGAGAGAGTAGAACTGCCCCATAGGGTTTCCAAGGCTGTAATCTTTACGAAAACAGATCAAAAGCCAGGTCTTTCTCCTGCAGCGCCGCTGGGTGGGTTCAAACCGCGAAGCTTTTAGTTAACAGCAGAGTGCTTAATTGTTGCGCCGCCAGGGCTCCTTCAAAATATGTATACTGTTATTGTTTTGTGCCGTCAAGTCAGTTCTGTGTCATGGTGACCCCGTATACAGCAGAGCGAAACACTGCCAGGTCCTGCGCCATCCTCACAACCGTTGCTATGTTTAAGCCCATTGTTGTAGCAACTATGTCAGTCCACCTCATGGAGGATCTTCCTCTTTTTGGCTGACCTTCTACTTTACCAAGCATGATGTCCTTCTCCAGGGTTCCTCCTGATAACATGTCCAAAGTACATGTGACGAAGTCTCGCCATCCTTGCTTCCAAGGAGCACTCTGGCTGTACTTCTTCCAGGACAGACTTGTTCATTCTTCTGTCAGTCTACAGTGTGTTCAGTATTCTCCAACACCATAATTCAGAGACATCAGTTCTTCTTTGGTCTTTCTTATTCATTGTCCAGCTTTTGCATGCATATGAGGTGATTTAAAATATCATGGCTTGGGTCACGCACACATTAGTCCTCAAAGTGACATCTTTGCTTTTTAACACTTCAAAGAGGTCTTTTGCAGCAAATTTGCCCAATGCAGTACATCGTTGGATTTCCTGACTGCTGCTTCCAGGGGCATTGATTGTGGATCCAAGTAAAATGAAATCCTTGACAATGTGAATCTTTTGTCCATTTATCATGATGTTGCTTATTGGTCCAGTTGTGAGTGTTTTTTGTTCATAGGTGTCCTTAATTCTTAGGAAGCCCATTTTTCGATACTGACTTTCTAGTGGTATGGATGATACAGTTTTATCCTTAATTTTAGCTTGTTTCACTTAAATTACATATTTGAAATATATTTTGTTAGTTTGTACTTCGTGAACTGCCTGAAAATATTTTTTCAATCTAGGTCGGCTGTAAATATGGTCATTTTTTTTGGATTAAGATTTTTAAGTCTACGTTTTCAGATTTTTTGTGAGATTAAAAATTGATTGATTGACTGATTCATTCATTTATTCATTCACTGAATATCTCCAATTTGCCAGTCACTGTTCTAGGCATTGGTGATTCAGACATTAAGACCTAATCCCTATTTTAAAGGTTCTAATAAGTCCAAAAGGAGAGACATGCAAGTAAACCTTGTCATAATAGTAGCACACACTTTGGTAAAAAAAAAAAAAAAAGGCCAAACCTGTTGCTATCAAGTTGATTCCGACTTACAGCAACCCTATAGGACAGAGTAGAGCCGCCCTGTAGGGTTCCCAAGGAGCGGCTGGGAGATTCAAACTGCCGACCCTTTGGTTAGCAACCAAATTCTTAACAACCTACTATGTGCCAGGTACTAAATGCTTTCCGTGCATTAACTCATAAATCGATAACAATAGCCCTATGAAGTCCTTACTATATTTTTCTCCATTTTACACGAGTAAATTAAGGCCCAGAGAGGCTAAGTTCTTGCCCAAGTCATAAAGCTAGCTTGGGTTGACAGTTAAATGTATTAAGTGCAACAACAGCTGCTCATGGAGTGCTCCGGCAGAACAGGGGCATCCAGCTGGAAAAATGGGGAGTGAGAGTGTGGATGTCAATGGAAGTTTTCAGAGGAGACAAGGCCTGAGCAAGTCTACTCAGAGGAGAAGAAGAGCCAAATTTCTCCCTTCCTTTTTTAGTAACATAAAGTGCTTTGTCATATGTTAGTAGATAGGTTGAATTGGGGACAAGATATTGGAAAACTAGGAGACAATGAAAATTCATCAGATCCTTGCATCTTCAGTATAAATGGCGAGGAAATAGATTTCCAATTTTGAGGCTGGCCTTTGATTCTGAAACATTTTCACTAATTGGTATAAGATTTAATAAAGACTAGCCATTTTAAAAACTTAATAGAGATATTAGTTTACTTATACTCACATATGTGCCCTTTTGAAAGTTCTATGAAGAATTTCCTGTTACTGAAGATTTTATTTTAGTGTTTATATTGTATAAATGCAAGGAAACATTGTCCTCTGTCTTAATTTGTTAGTGCTGCTATAATAGAAATACCTCAAGTAGATGGCTTTAATGAACAGAATTTTATTTTCTCACAGTTGAGGCTGGAAGTTCTAATTCAAGGCACTGGCTTTAGGGGAAAGCTTTCTCTCTCCGTCAGCTCTAGGGGAAGGTCCTACTCTCTTTTCAGCTTCTGTGCCTCAGTTCCTTGGTGATCTTCATGTGGCATGGCATCTTCCCCCATCTCTGCTGCCTTGCTTCTTTGTCTAATCTACTCTTTTTATATCTCAGAAAAGATTGACTGACACATCCCACACTGATGTGACTTCGTTAAAATAACAAAGAAAACTCCACTCCTAAATGGGATTACATCCACAGGTATAAACCAGCCAAACCAAACCCATTGCTGTCGAGTCTACTCCGACTCATAGCGACCCTATAGGACAGACTAGAACTGCCCCATAGGGTTTGCAAGGAGCTACTGGTGGATTCGAACTGCTGACCTTTTGATTAGCAGCCAAGTTCTTAACCACTGTGCCACCAGGGCTCCTCCACAGGTATAGGGGTTAGGAATTTTTGTTGTTTTTGTTGAGAATATACCGTAGAACATAACACCAATTCAGCCGTTTGTACACGTACAATTCAGTGACATTGATTACATTCTTTGAGTTGTGCAGCCATTCTCACCCTCCTTTTCTGAATTGTTCCTCCCCCATTAACATAAAATCACTGTCCCCCTAAGGTTCCCATCTAATCTTTCGAGTTCCTGTTGTCAATTTGATCCCATATAGATAGTTCTTAAAATAGCACAATGCTCAAGACAAGACTAGGGGTTAGGATTTATACCACATATTTTTGGAGGACACAATTCAATCCATAGTAGCATCTCTCAGATTAGAAACTGGCGAGAACCACCTGATTGGGTGAATGAGTTTTATCATTACAGAGACATGGAAGCGTTCACCAAGTGGGATTGGTGGTACCCAGGCTTGGCATGGCTGCCCTGGAAGCCAGCATCTCTGCATCCTTCTGGGGAACCTAAACCTGACAGTGGTGATGCAAACGGGGCTCAGTTCTTTCTGGAGGGCTTCAATTTCCTGTGTTCTGACCATAATTGTTTCTACCCTCCCTCCCTGTCTGGTGCCTGGTGTTTTTATTAGACAAGCAATTCACAATTATTCTGAGAGACAGTTCTAGGAGAATTATTTATTAATTCATACAGTGAAAATACAGGGACCGTCACTGCCAGCCAGGCACCGCCCTGAGTGCAGGAGGATAAGTAGGGCACACGGCAGCGTCTCTGCCCACATTCAGCTTTGGTTCTGGGGTGACAGACAGCTAACTAACAAGCAAATAAGTGATGTGATGCAGGTGATGATAGGAACTGTGAAGAAAGTAAAGCAGAGTGTCTTAGTCATGTAGTGCTGCTGTAACAAATACCACAAGGCAGATGGCTTTAACAAAGAGAAATTTATTCTCTCACAGTCTAGTAGACTAGAAGTCCAAATTCAGGGCATCAGCTCCAGGGGCAGGCTTTCTCTCTTTGTCGACTCTCTAGGAAAGTCCTTGTCATCAGTCTTCCCCTGGACTAGGAACTTCTCCATGCAGGAATCCTGGGTCCAAAGGACACGCTCTTGCTTCCAGTGCATCTTTCTTGGTGGTATGAGGTCCCTGACTCTCTGCTTGCTTCCTTTTCCTTTCATCTCTTGTAAGATAAAAGGTGGTGCAGGCTACACACCCCAGGGAAACTCCCTTTATGTTGGATCAGAGATGTGACCTGAGCAAGGGTGTTACATCCCACCCTAATCCTCTTTAACCACAAGCAGAGATTATGATTTATAACACAGAGGAAAATCACAAAATGGAGGGTAACCACACAATACTGGGAATCATGGCCTAACCAAGTTGATTCATAGTTTTGGGGGACACAGTTCAATCCATGACACTGAGAAAAGGGATGGGAGAAGCGGGGGGCATGGTGCTGTTTCAGCTGAGACATCAGGTCCCTCTAAGGAGGGCACGTGTAACCAAAGACCTGAGTGAGGAAGTGAGAAAGAGCGTGCCAGGTACAGGGAATTGCAAGTTCAAAGGCCCAGAGGTGAAAATGTGCTTGGCGAGTCAAAGGAACAGCTTGGCTGGCTCCTGAGTCACTAGAGCATGGTGGGCTGCAGAGGAAGAGCCAGGTGGAAATGAAGTTGGAGAAGGACCCAGGGGACAGTACACGTAGGGCCTTACAGGCCATGGTGGGCAGTTTGGATTTGATTCCTAGTGACATGGGAAGCCTTTCTGAACAGGGTGAAGATGTGGTAGGATTTTAGTTTAAAAGGTCACTTTGGATGCTGCGTGGGGAAAAGTCTGTATGTGGGAGAAGTGGGAGAGGCAGCCGTGGAAGCAAGGAGACCAGTTAAGGGGCTTGGTGGTAGTCCACGTGAGAGGTGGTGGCATCTGAGACCGGGGTGGCAGCAGTGGGAGTTGGGAAAGGTGGTTGGATTGGGGGCATGTTTAGAAGATAGAGCTGGTGCGATTTGCTGATGGGCTGATTGTGGGGCATGAGAGAAAGAAGAGTCAAAGATGACTCCAAGACTTTCAGACTGAGCAGCGAGGTGAAGGGAGGTGCCGTTTCCTGAGATGGGAAAAGTGAGAGATTAGTGAGGTTAATAGGCGAGATGTTGGCAAGTGGTTCGTGAAAAAAAGGGCGTTTTATGGTCAAATGTGTTTTGGAAACATGATTCTAGAGCCTGTACAAAGTGATGGGAGTGGAGGTGACAATAGGAAGAGGAGCTAGAGAAAAACATTTCTCTTCATCCCCCTATTTTTACCTCTTATCTATCAATATTCTCACCCAGTGTTACTGTATGATGACAAATACATCAGAAGATCAGCTAAGTTAGTCTAGTCTGGTCCAATCATTTGTTAATTTAGCCAAACAACTGCTTTGTTATTTTAATTGATCACAGTCATAATGATCGCACAGATTGTGCAAATAGTCAGCCACTGTGTTTGGTTGAAGCCAGAGCAATCAAGGATGTTTTCAAAGTGCCTGAGCAATTTTCTCACCACTATGCGAAAGGATCATGGCATTTATCCACAGTGCTAGACTTCGATAGGATACTAAGTGAGAGTTCCTTGGAGAATGTGGGTGGGAAACAGTAGAACAAGCTGACCAAGGTTAACAGAGAATAACTCTAGAGCAACAGATAGATCTGTGGCTGAATTAGAAATCAAAGTGTTGGAGAGGACAGGCTTAGACTCCTGCAGGATGGGTTCCCCCTTGTCCCTACTTAGGGACCCAGGGTTCAGTACAAATTCTACAGCGTCAGTGGACGTGGGCAGAGGAAGAGGCTGTGTCAGAGAAAGGAAAATCTGACCAGGCTTGGTCGTGAAGAGAAGAGAAGGAAGGGCCCCACAGAGAGGTGTCCAGGGCCATGGCGCTGCTGAGCCCTCAGTGTGGGCCTGTGTTTGAGAGGTAGAATGTTGCCCCCTATTTTCTACCTTGTTTATGGGGTTAAGAAAGCAACTTTGCCAGCAGGTGCGTACGCAGGTGGCTTAGGACCCGGAAGTCTGGATTTGGGGTGTCAGCTGTTTATGGACACTCGTTAGGATACCAGCTGTCTTGTAGCTGGAGACCTTGGGATGGGGGGAAGCTGCAGTGCCTCCAGACTAAGAGGAGGAAACCACTGGGTTTGTGGGAAGCTGAGCTTGGATGCAGCCTCTCCTCTTGGGAGAAGAGGGCCTTTGGCTTCCCAGCAGATTAGCTGGGCGCAGCTGGTTGGTTGAGGCACTCCGGAGGGAGCTTCCGGGACCCCTTTAAGGCAGGTCTGCTCAGGCAGCACAGCGGTGAGCAATCATGGTTAAAGGTAACGTGTGGAAGGTCCTCTTCAGGTTTGCTGCCATGGGTCTGGCACCTCCATTTGTTGTCTGGGGGTATCAGGAGTTTGTAAAGAGATGAGAACAGTGAATCATGAATGCATTCTTTCAAACTGGAATTTTGTAATATCCTGAGGTCTTGAGACTTGACTGCATGTCTGCTCAGTTGCAAATGCCACTCTCTGAGCTGTGCAAGAACCAGTTTTCGGAAACGTAATAGTAACGTTCCTAAAGTGAACAGAGTGGAGAAAAATGCATAAAGGAAGAAGGCATTAATTCTGACGTGCCTTCCATTCTTCCCTGGCTTCTCCCCTTCTTGTTTGTTTAATGTGCTATACATGCCAGCTGTAAACAGATGAGTAAGTAACTCCAAACAGCACAGTGGTGTATAGAGTTTAAGTAAAAGTTTCTTGTTTTACCCACCTCTAATCACAGTCCCTCCAGGTGGCCATTTAACGAACAGTTTGGGGTTTATTCTTCTAGACCGACACTGTCTTATAAGGCATTTTAATTTAAATTAATTAACAATAAATACAATTAAAATTTTAGTCCTTCAGTCATACTAGGCACATTTCAAGCACTCAGTAGCCACATATCACTAGTGGGTACCATGCTGGACAGTATAAATACTGAACATTCTCATCATCACAGAAAATTCTATTGAGCAGCGATTCTCAAGATGAATTCTATTCATATACAAAGCATATATGTATACACACACACATATACACACACACACACAATTGGCGTAATATTGTGTACACTGTTCTGCAGTTTGGTTTTTTTTTTCACCTAACAAAGAAACTGTTAATTTAGTGTGATCCACATGTAACATTATGCCAGGAAAAATTTAAAACAGAGTGCATAATCCAAACATACAGCTTTAGTAAATTAAAACCATTATAATTTCAGATTTTAGAGATAATTGCAACATGTTATATTTAATGCTTGTTCCAACTTTAACTAAACAAATTACTTCTGGAAATAGTTCACTTTGCCATGGATGTGTTAAAGAAGAATATTCAGGAGTATGTAACTTGCGCTTCATCTGTGTGCTTTCTGTACACACCCATAAGTGCACGTTTCCTATTGTGACTGTTTTATGACAGGGATGGCCGTCTTTTTCTGCCTACCCATTGTTCAGTAGACTTGCAGTGTCCAACATGGTAGCCACTGGCCACATGTGGCTCTTTTAAATTTAAGTTAAATTAAAAATTCAGTTCCTCAGTCACACTAGCCAGATTTCGCGTGTTCAGGAGCCACATGTGGCTGGTAGCTGCCATGTTGGACAGCATGAATATGGAATGTTTCCATTATTACAGATAGTTCTATCGGTCAGTGCTGCCCTAGATATTCTTTTCAACCACATTTCTCATCAAAGGCAGTGCTTTTTCCACAGGTGAGAGATAGGAAGGTGATGACTCCCCTCAAGAGGACATACCAGAGTCTCTGGGGGAGGAGGGGCTTGCACTCTCCCACCCCTCTCTCTCAAGGTTCGGATCCTTTCCTTGAGAGGTACGTGTGTTCCAACCCTCTGCTGAGAATTAGTGTTCCCTAGTAATTAATTCCAGAAACCAAACCCACTGCCATCGAGTCGATTCCAACTCATAGTGACCCCGTAGGGTTTCCAAGGCTATACATCTCTGCAGAAGCATACTGCCACATCTCTCTCCCATTGAGCCAATGGTGGTTTTGAACCGCTGACCTTTTGGTTAACAGTCGATCGCTTTAACCACTGCACCACCAGGGCTCCTTAGTAATTAATTGCAGGAAAGAAAATTGACACCAATAACTTTTCAGGGGTTATGGTCTTACTTTAAGTGATAATTGGTGGTATACACACACAGTTAAATGGTGTCTGTATACAACAGTAAATGTCATGGTTCAGTTTAGAATAGAAAGTGTTTAGTAACATGAGTTACGTGGGTGCTGACAAAAAAGCAAATTAAGCTTTTAAAAAATGACAAAAGCGTAGAATATTGGAAATGTATTCTTGTGTGCAAAACAGGCTGTATTTATGCCACCATTTGTTAGAAAATACATATTCTGGAAGGATTCACAAGAAAACATTAAGAATGGTTCCCTCTGGAAAGAGAAACTGTGAAAGGGGAGACGGATAGAAGAGGGGGTGACTTCTTCACTGTATACTCCTTTCTTCATGTATCTTTTAAATTTGGTACCATGTGCTTGTATTACTTGCTTAAAAAGAAAGTCAGTAAAACAATGAAGGAGAAAATAGCATCTTTAAGCTGTGTAGGATGTAGAATAGGTTACAGGCATGCCTCGTTTTATTGCGCTTTGCTCTTTATTGCTCTTAGCAGATACACGTTTTTCACACATTGAAGGTTTGTGGCAACCATGTGTTGAGCAAGTCTGTCGGCGCCATTTTTCCAACAGCATGTGTTCACTTCGTGTCTCTGTGTCACATCTGGTCACGTTACCAAAATATGAATTCTTGCAACATTTCAAACATTTTCATTATTATATCTGTCATGGTGATCTGTGATCAGTGATCTTGGATGTTACTATTGTAATTGTTTTGGGGCACCACAAACCATGCCCATGTAAGAGGGTGAACTGAATTGGTAAATGTTGTGTGTGTTCTGACTGCTCCACCTATCTCTCTCCCTCTCCTCAGGCCTCCCTATTCCCTGAAACACGATAATATTGAGGTTAGACCAACTAATAACCCTACAATGGCCTCCAAGTGTTAAGTGAACAGAAGAGTCGCACATCTCTCATTTTAAATCAAAAGCTAGAAATGATTAAGGGCATGTTGAAAGCTGAGATAGGCTAAAAGCTAAGCCTCTTGTGCCAAATAGTTAGCAAAGTTGTGAATGCAAAGGAAAAGTTCTTGAAGGAAATTACAAGTGCTATTCCAGTGAACACATGAATATTAAGAAAGTGAAAAAGCCTTATTGCTGATACGGAGAAAGTTTTAGTGGTCTGGATAGAAGATCAAACCAGCCACAGCATTCCCTTAAGCCAAGCCTAATCCAGGCCCTAACTCTTCTTCTGTTCTCTAAAGGCTTAGAGAGGCGAGGAAGCTGCAAAAGAAAAGCTTGAAACTAGCAGGGGTTGGTTCATGAGATTTAAGGAAAGAAGTGCCTTCATAATGTAAAAGTGCAAGGTGAAGCAGCAAGTGTTGATGTAGAAGCCACAGGAAGTTATCCAGAAGATCTAGCTAAGATGATGAAGGCGGCTACACTAAACAACAGATTTTCAATGTAGACAAAACAGCCTTATATTGGAGGAAGATGCCATCTAGGAGAAGTCAGTGCCTGGCTTTAAAGCTTCAAAGGGCAGGCTGACTCACTTGCAGCTGGTGACTTTAAGTTGAAGCCAGTGCTCATTTACCGTTTTGAAAATCCTAGGGCCCTTAAGAATTATGCGAAATCTACTCTGCCTGTGCTCTATAAATGGGACAGCAAAGCCTGGATGACAGCACGTCTGTTTACAGCATGGTTTACGGAATATTTTAAGCCCACTGTTGAGACCTACTGCTCAGGAAAAAAGATTCCTTTCAAAATATTACTGCTCATTGACAATGCACCTGGTCACCCAGGAGCTCTGATGGAGATGTACAAGGATATTGTTGTTTTTGTGCCGGCTAACACAACATCCATTCTTCAGCCCATGGATCAAGGAGTAGTTTTGACTTTGAAGTCTTGTTATTTAAGAAATACATTTCATAAGGCCATAGCTGCCATAGATAGTGATTCCTCCGATGGATCTGGGCAAAATAAATTGAAAATCCTTCTGGAAAGGATTCACCATTCTAGATGCCGTTAAGAACATTGGTCATTCATGGGAGGAAATCAGAATATCACCATTAACAGGAGTTTGGAAGAAGTTGATTCCAACCCTCATGGATGATTTTGAGGGGTTCAAGACTTCAGTGGGGGAAGTAACTGCACATGTGGTGGAAATACCAAGAGAGCTAGAATTGGAAGTCGAGCTTGAAGGTGTGACTGAATTGCTGCAATCTCATGATAGAACTTTAATGGATGAGGCGTTGCTTCTTACGGGTGAGCAAAGAAAGCGGTTTCTGGAGATGGAATCTGCTCCTGGTGAAGACGCTATGAACATTGTTGAAATGACAACAAAGGATTGAGAATATTACATAAACTTACTTGATAAAGCAGCAGCACCGTTTGAGAGGATTGACTCCAATTTTGAAAGAAGTTCTACTGTGGGTAAAATGCTATCAAGCAGCATTGCATGCTACAAAGAAACCTTTTGTGAAAGGAAGAGTCAATCTATGCAGCAAACTTCATTGTCTTATTTTAAGAAGTTGCCATAGCCACCCCAGCCTTCAGCAACCACCACCCTGATCAGTCAGCTGCCATCAACATCGAGGCACAATCTTCCACCAGCAAAAAGGTTATGACTCGATGAAGGCTTAGATGATGGTTAGCATTTTTTTGCAATGAAGTGTTTTTTAACTAAGGTATGTACGTTGGTTTTTTAGACATAATGCTATTGCACACTTTAAATAGACCACAGTATAATGTAAACATAACTTTCATATGCACTGGAAAACCAAAAAATTCACGTGACTCACTTTATTGCAGTGGTCTGGAACTGAACCCACAGTATCTCTGACGTATGCCTATATTTAGAAGGTAAGGTTCGCTTAGGACAGAAAGAATTATACAGTTGAGTAAGAATAGAGGGCTGAGAAGAAGCTTCATGTGACCATCAGGGAAACTCTTACAGGTCCTCTCGTCCGGGTTGACACACCATTTCTTACAGGCTGGTTTTTGTGCAGCAGTTAAAGCTATTTAAAATCACTTTTCTTACATATAATTTAATGCATCTTAGGTGAAAAAATATTTCTAGAACTGAATTTTTGTTTTTTCATGCAACACTTCCTTAATACTTGTGGAACACAGCTTAGGAAATGCTGATTTAACGCTTGGAAATAATTAGCCCAGAAAGATGAGATTGAAAAGAAATTGCTGTAGGTGTGGGGCACCCTGCCTCAGCTCGTCTTCTGAGAAAATGAAATACTGGTGTTAATTGAATTTGATTTGAACAGCGATGCACCATGGCTTCTTCAGCACACACTGCCCTGGTACAAGTCATGTGTGCCCTGAATATGGGCTTAATGGTCCCCACTGCTCTTTCTCCTCCCCCCACCTTTTGCTTACAACTATGATCAGCCACCAAGAGGTGGGAGGGGCCAGCAGTGGGGGAGCGTGGACCAGGGAGACAGAGCAGTTTCTTCATTGTGAGTCTGCGTTTCAGCTTCCAGGAGACACGACGTCACAAAAGGGAGTGCACACATAGTAAAAAGGAAGTCTTAATTCTTGAAAAATGAATCCTGTAATTCAGCAGAAAAATTTTTTTTCTATTAAATCAAGTTGCTAGGATCCGTACTTTTTCAGGAAAGAAAAGGGGAAACTAGTTTGAGAAAAAGGATATCCTAAACTGCACGCCTTATAAAGAAAATCTTGTTTGCCTTGGAGCTTTGCTTTAAGGCAGGGCGTCCATTAAGGCAATGGCTGTTGTTGTTGGGTGCTGTCGAGTTGATTCCGACTCATAGTGACCCTGTATGATGAGTAGAACTGCTCCATAAGGTTTTCTAGGCCGTAATCATTATGGGAGTAGATTGCCAGGTCTTTCTCCCACAGGGCTTCCGGGTGGATTCCAACTGCCAACCTTTTAATTAGCAGCCAAGTGCTTTAACGGTTGAGCTACCAGGGCTTCTTAAGGCAAGGGTCATTTTCAGAATATTTAATGACCAGTGGAGTATGGGGACCAGCCATTCAGAATGGATGTCAGCCTGAAAGAACTGGTGTGGTTATACTAGTGTGTGCAGACTGCACATTACCTCTGCATAAAGATAAAGCCATTTGAGACCGGAGATGGCCTGTTACTGGATTTTGTGGCATAGCTTACTCTTTATATAGTACTAGGAACCCTGCTTCATAGCTGGGGCCCTTGGCGGCTTTGTGGCCATGTGACTAAACTCTGCTTAAGGGGAGGTAAGTTCTCATGTGGTCACTTCCAAGAACCTTAAGGGACAATATGTGTTGCCTTTGCGTTTCCTTCTTTGTCCCTTTCCCATTCAGCTGTCTCAAATGTGGTTGCTGCCATCTTGGACCATGAGGTTGATCTCATGTGGTAGAACAACAAAATAGATGGGTGCCACACCAGCCTTCCTGGACTCTTACCTAATATTTGCGGGTTTCCTGTCACTCTGAGATAAACCTAATTCTAACTAATATAAGTTCCTGATCTGCTAGGCAAATTCAGCTTTATCTCATTGAAAACTCTTAGCAATCCTGTGAGCTAGGTAGTCTTGTTCCTATTTAATGGATTAGGAGACTGAGTAACTTGCTCAGATACACTCATTTAGAGCCTTCATTTGAATCCTTGTCTATTCTTTCTGACTTCAAGTCTCCAAAAGTGTAATCCTTGCTCTCATAATTACTAGGAAATAGGGGAGCATGTGGCACATGGTTTTGTAACATTCGTGTTTTGGCAGAGCCCCAATTTTGTGGATTTTTAAAAAAAGACATTGGGTTTTTCAGAGAAATTCATTTGTGGCTTTTTGAAAGTGACAAACATGTTAACTGGTTTTCAGTCAATAATACTTAAGAAAAACTTTTTTTTTTATTTGAAAGAAACCTGTGTTGTTCCTCCAATCTCCAGTGTTTGCTTGTCATTCGAAATTTAGGACTTTTCTATGACAACAGAATAGTTTGATGAGAGACTTTGTGGTTCGTTTTCCTCACTTATATCCTCATGTATCGAAGAAAATTTCAAGAAAGTTTGGAATTTTCTAGAATTGTCCTTAACTGCAGCAACTGTAGAACATTCCCCGTATCCATTATGTGATAACATAGAAATCAGGATGATAGTGGAATGAGGATTAGAAATCATTTGGATTGTCACTTAAAGGCAGCCTCTGCAGCCAGAATTTCTGCAAAATCCAGACACAGGAGAACAGAACTTAGCTGGCTGCGTGCCATGCTGTTGTGGTGGGGGACATAACGGGATTGGGAGCATGCACAAGGCTGTCAGCAAAGACCTGGAGGGCAGGTGGGGCCCAGTGGGCCTGGCGAGGCAGGTAAACTGGGTCCAGTACAAGCAACAAGTTGGCAGCAGAACCTACAGTAGGGATGGGGTTTTGATCTATAGCCACGGCTCCTCGTGGTGGTCCCCTGAGTGACGCTTGAAGTGCATCCATTTTTGCCTTCTCAGAACAACATTTCATTGGTTAGCGCAGCATTTCCAACTGTATTCCTGGGAACACTGGATCTGCAGGATTTTCTGCATTAAAAAAGGATTCTGTGGTCAAGTAAGTTTGGGAGAATGCAGTTTACCCCTCTCCTAGAGAGTCTCAATGCAGACTGCCTTTTTAAAGTCTAAGATGTCAGGAGATCTATTTAACTTTATTTAACCTGGTTTCTGAAACTTACTTGAAAATGGAAATTGAATCTTTTTTTTTTTTTTAATTTTACAACCCACGCAGTTATTTCATGATTTTTTAAAATAATCAGTTAATAATAGTCTTGGTCTTTGCTGTTTGAGTGGGTTGAGTTTCTGAGAAAATGCAAGACACTTGAATCTAAAAGCACGGGACTTTCTTGGTGCCCTGTTTGCTCTTATTTGTCAGGCCGTATTCTCAGCACTTCAGTGCATGTTTGTGTGTATGCTTGATAGAAACAAAACTTTTAATGCTTGAAAAGCCCTTTGAGGTCTTCTAACACTGCCTCCTCATTTGCTGGTTGAAGAAACTAAGAAAGGTTAAGTCACTTGGCCAAAGACCAACCAGCCAATAAGTGGTGACACTGGGGCTGAGGTCTTGTAATGTGCCTTTAGTCAACTCCTAGTGGAAATTACTTGAGACAGATGGTTCCTTACTTCCAAGGCCTTCTTATAACTCCAGATTGGGGTGGGAAAAAAGCAAAAGAGTTGATGCTTGATTTCATTCCAAGATTGGGGATGGGTAAAGGGAGTAAAAGAGGCATTGGTGTTGGTGTGTGCTATCAAGTCGATTCCAACTGATAGCAACCTTACAGGACCCAGTAGAACTGCACCATAAGATTTCCTAGGCTGTGATCTTTATGGGAACTGATCACCAGATCTTTTCTCCCGTGGAGCCACTGATGGGTTCCAACAGCTGATCTTTTGGTTAGCAGCCAGGCTCTTTAACCATTGAGCCACGAGGACTCCAAAAGAGGCCTAGGTGGTGCTTAAGAAAAGAAGTACTGCAGAGGAAAGCCGGGATCCAGACCAGCAGCATTGTTCTGAAAAGTTACCTTATTTCTGTGGCTAAGACTGACTTAAACTCTTTTTGCAAGAGAATGCAGAAAGTGAGTTATTTTCAGGTGGCTCCTAAGCCATGAACCAATTAACAACAAAACAAGACCATATAGCAAAAACCAAACCCATTGCCGCCAACTCGATTCCGACTCACAGCAACCATATGGGGCAGAGTAGAGCTGCCCTGTAGGGTTTCCAGGGAACACCTGGTAGATTTGAACTGCTGGCCTTTTGGTTAGCAGCCATAGCTCTTAATGACTACACCACTAAGGTTTCTGACAATATAGCAGCTATTGCCATACTTAAGGATCCTGGTGGAGCAGTGCTTAAAGCGCTTATTTGCTAACTGACAGGTTGGCAGTTCGAACCCACCAGCTGCTCTGCAGTCTGCTTCTATAAAGATTTACAGCCTTGAAAACCCTATGGGGCAGTTCTTCTCTGTCCTATAGGATCACTATGAATCGGAATAGACTCGATGGCAAAGGGTTTGGGTTTTTGTTTTTAGAATTTTATTATACCAAAGTGATTTAGTGTTTTTGACTTAAACGTAACTCACTATCAGAATTGAAACAAGCTCTTGGGATTACATACTCTTTTTTTTTTTTTATTACTTTTGTGAATCTAGTAGAATCTTTAATCTTTATGAAAATACCACTGATATTCTATCTTAATATATCTTTTATTGTGCTTTAGATGAAGGTTTACAGAGCAAATTAGTTTCTCATTAAACAGTGCACATATTGTTTTGTGACATTGGTTGCCAACCCTGCAACATGTCAACACTCTCCCCTTCTCGACCTTGGGTTCCCCATTTCCATTTATCCAGCTTTCCTGCCCCCTGCTACCTTCTTGTCCTTGCCCCTGGGCTAGTGTGCCCATTTAGTCTCATATGCATGGTTGAGCTACATGTATTATTGTTTGTTTTATAGACCTGTCTAATCTTTGGCTGAAGGGCGACCCTCAGGAGTGACTTCAGTACTGAGTTAAAAGGGTGTCTGGCCCCATACTCTTGGGATTTATCTTAATATTTTATTGTAACAAATACCTCTATATTTTGTGTTGCTAATTGTGTGGCAATACTGAGAATGTAAAGCTTATTTGTTTGTAGAAGATTTAAGAAGAAACTAAGACAACAGCTTTTGATGCTTTGTAAACATACGTCTTTAGGTTATCGTGGTAGGAGGTATTAGCTTGGGCTTCTTTAAGACACATGGTTTATTTAGAAGGTGGAAGAAACACCACAGAGGAAGTGGGAAAGTGACATAGGGAAGGCAGCTGATACAGGAGTCACCGTTGTGGCCAAGTGGAGCTTAAGGTTGCTGGGAAACTCTGGGAGTCAGCGTGAAGAACATCTGTCAGCTACCCACCGAAGGGGTGTGTAACCTGGTCATCTACTCAGCAACTCACATCAGTCACTGATTGAGGGTCACAATAGGGTTCTGGCCTTGATTTCCACACTCTGCTTTGTGGTTTGCCCGCCCGTACAGATGGCAGAGCTCTCCAGCAAAGGGTGGTGTGGTTTGCTCACAACTACTAACCTAAAGATTGGTGGTTTGAACACACCCAGCAGTGCCACAAAAGAAAGGCCTGGCGATCTCCTTCCATAAAGATGACCGCCAAGGAAACCCTATGGAACATTTCTACTTTGTAGTTTATGGGGTTGCCATGAGTCAGAGTCAACTCGACAGCAACGGGTTTGGTTTACTTTTTTTGGTTACAGATGAGGCAATATGAGATTCAGAAGCTAGAGTCCAAATAATTGAGACTAAATGATTTTCAAGGTCACTACGTGACACGTCCTGGCTGGCTCCGCGTCTCCAGTGGCCCTTCAGCCTGAGAAGGGGAGCAGGACAACAGCTGATAGAACAAGATCCAGGATCTTCACTGCTATTCCGAAAATCCACTCTTCAGTGCCCTAAATCCAAAGCATTTCATGGCGTGGGGGGCCGGTAGGCACATGAATACCTGCTCCTTGTCATACGAATACCTGCTCCTTTTCTCCTCTTGTCTGGAAATGTACCAGACTACAAGTAGGAATTTCTCATGGCAGTTGGCTGTTACCTGTTAATCTAGTCCTCTTGGTCTGTAGCACTGATAGAGTCTGTTTGGGGAAATCTTTTTTCTCTCTTTTGTCAGCAGATGGCGTCTTAACTGCTTCCTGTTTTCTGCCTTTTTTTTTTTTTGCCTTTTTATTCCTTTCCCTTTTCTTCCTCACACCCTTGGCAAACATTTGTCACAAGAATGGATGCTGTTACATTAAAAAAAAAAAAGTCGCACTGTGACATGTTGCCTTTTGAAAAAGACAAGGAAAGGAGGAAGCAGGTTTTCATCGCTTCAGGCATATTGCAACTGACTGATTTTCTCTGCTGACACTTTTAGTAAAGGAATCCTCGGCTTCCTTTAGAAGCGGATCTGATGGTCTATTGTAATGGTTGTGTTTGCTTTTATATTTTTTATTCATGTTGTTTTGCGTGTTTATGGCGCTTCTTGTCTTTTCTCTTTTAGATAAATGGGCATCTTTTGTTAATTTTACTTTTTTTTAAATACAAAGGTATTTTCTGAAAAAAAAATCCTTTGATGAACATACAGGTAAATAAATGAAAAATAGAGTTGTACTTGGTTTTGGCAGTGATTTGGCTAGTCTTTTGAACATGAAGTGCACATGAAGATTTAGGATTGGACAGAGAATGCATACAACGTAATGAAAAATTGTTAATAATTGGAAGGAGGTTTCATTAGCCTGTACTGTAAAGCCAGACTGCATGTAGAACAGTATGTTTGGACGGATTAAATATCCTAAGGAACATTAGACACCCCCCCTTGCTTGTTTCCCATCCTTGTTTGGTCCAAACCAAAACTCCCACTGCTGTCGAATCCATTCCAACTCACAGTGACCCTATGGGACAGAGTAGGACTGCTCCATAGAGTTTCCAAGGCTGTATTCTTTATGCCTATTCCCAAGAAAGGTGATCCAGCTGAATGCGGAAATTATCGAACAATATTCATTAATATCAAATGCAAGTGTAATTTTGCTGAAGATCATTCAAAAGCGGTTGTAGCAGTATATCAACAGGGAACTGCCAGAAATTCAAGCCAGATTTAGAAGAGGATGTAAAACCAGGGACGTCATTGCTAATGTCAGATGGATCCTGGCTGAAAGCAGAGAATGCCAGAAAGATGTTTACCTGTGTTTTATTGACTATGCTAAGGCATTTGACTGTGTGGATCGTAACAAATTATGGATAACATTGTGAAGAATGGGAATTCTGGAACACTTAATTGTGCTCATGAGGAATCTGTACATGGATCAAGAGGTAGTCGTTTGAATAGAACAAGGGGATACTGCGTGGTTTAAAGTCTGGAAAGGTGTGCGTCAAGGTTGTATCCTTTCACCATACCTAGTCGATCTGTATGCTGAGCAAATAATCCGAAAAGCAGGACTATATGAAGAACGGGGCATCAAGATTGGAGGAAGGCTCATTAACAACCTGTGTTATGTATGTGACACAACCTTCCTTGCTGAAAGTGAAGAGGACTTGAAGCACTTACTAAAGAAGATCAAAGACCACAGCCTTCAGTATGGATTACACCTCAACATACAGAAAACAAAAAACTCCTCACAACTGGACCAATAAGCAGCATCATGATAAACAGAGAAAAGATTGAGGTTGTCAAGGATTTCATTTTACTTGGATCCACACTCAACACCCATGGAAGCAGCAGTCAAGAAATCAGACAACACATTGCATTGGGCAAATCTGCTGCAAAAGATCTCTTTAAAGTGTTAAAAAGTAAAGATGTCACCTTGAAGACTAAGGTGCGCCTGACCCAAGCCATGGTGTTTTCAGTCGACTCAGATGCATGTGAAAGCTGGACAATTAATAAGGAAGACCGAAGAAGAATTGATACCTTTAAATTACAGTGTTCACGAAAACTATTGAATATACCATGGACTGCCGGAAGAAAGAACAAGTCTGTCTTGGAAGAAATACATTCAGAAGGCTCCTTAGAAGCAAGGATGGCAAGACTTGGGACATGTTATCAGGAAGGACTCATTAGTTAGTTGAGCCTTTGATATTGACCATAATGTGAAAATAAAAAAAGTTCTTTGGTTTACTTCAAATCATTTAGTTCCCCAGAGATTTTCTTATCAAAACCCCCAAAGGTGGGTATCAACGTGACTTCTGTTTATATCAGATTCTCATTCAACTTCAAGGTACAAAGAGATGCAAACACTGTAGGGCGCCAACTTTTGCCAGGTGCTGGTTGTTGAAATGAACCAGAGAATATTCACCAGCATATCTGAATGGCTG